>NC_056733.1:434049274-434124274 GCF_019279795.1 Protopterus annectens
ATGTTCAATGTGCACATCCCTAGACTAATAAAAATAAAACAAATATTTTTTTCCCATCCCCACTAAAGTTTAAGCATAGCTGAGCAGAAGTGCATGTCACTCAGCTGTGTATTGCATAGCTTAAACATCCAAAGGAGCTAAATAGAAATATACAGCCAAAACAATCAAATTGAAATAGTGTCATGGTTAGAGCTTTTGCTTAGCATGCAGTCATTCACAGCTCGAGCCCCAATGCAGTCTATTCATTTTTATATGTGAAAACGGCACTAAAACTATCTTTTATTATAAATAGGTGTGAATAATATATATTTGTTAACCAGGGTAATGTAGCATGTCCGAATGTGAGGTGTCAGTGTAGTAAATATGTGAAACCCCCATATAAACACAAGAGTCCCATACAGTATAGCCACAAAAGAATATAATTTAATGAAAGCACATAGAGGGATGTTATGGAAGGGAAACATATACATATCAGAAGATGTCATTAAAAAGGAATCAACCCCACAATCCTGATAGTCCATAAAATGAATGCTGAACAATGCTAAATTGTGCTCAGCTATGCTTAGCTTGTGTAAGCATTGTTTAAATTTGAATGCTTAGCAATAATTACTGTAGCTAAGTGGATTTGTGCACTGGGAAGAAGTGCTTAGCATCTGCCACTTTAAGAAATGCTTATTTGTGCTAAGCGGGTTTTTCCATTGCTTAGCTTAGCTCAGCATATTCAAAATGATCTACTCACAGCAAAGGGCAGGAAATCTTCCCTATTTCAACCTCACAGGTGAGAATACAGCCCATAATCAGTTGTGATCTCTGCAAGTGTTATGGCTGGCATTGGGGAAGGTGTGCACTGCTGGGTGCAGAATTAGGGCATTCAGGAGTCCACGGTCATGGTTTGACTCCTGGCAAAAGACCATGAAGGGAGACTGCTGCAGGACCAGTACCAGAGCTCCAAATACAAAGTGAAGGCCTGGGACCATCTCACACATGACTTCACCAATGCTACTGGTATCCCTCAGACTGGTGAACAGGTCTGGCACCATTACACTGACCTGAAGTGTAGGAAGAGGGATCTCTTGGACCAGTGGATCCAACAAGCACAGGCACGGAATGTCCCTGAAGTGTGTAAGTATCAGTATTAGTGGTCTGCAAAGTCCGGCCTGAGTATGTTAGGTATGCATAAATGTTTATCTTATGTACAGCTACAGATGAGAGGGCTGCAAATATCGACGTGCATGCCAACAGGCTGCTAAGGCTGTGCAGGGAAGCTAGTGGCTAAATATCTAGCTTGCATTATCCAGGGTAAATAAATAGAAAGAAGTAGATTGTCAATAACTAGTAGGTAAACTATGTACTGTGTGCAATGAATAAAGGAATGTCATCAGGTCTCTGTAACATTTAATAAAAATAAAAAAACCCAGACAGTTGTGTTTACTTTATCATGTTGTGGTAGGAATATAAATGTGTACAAGTTCTGCATAGTTATGTGTTTCTGGTAGAAAATAACTGTTTCATGCAACTATTACTAAAAACCTAACACATATCTCTTGTCTGAAAAGTGCAGTACAGTACTCATTATCTATTGTATTTGTCAAACTACAAGGTCAGATTGTGTGCAGTACAGCACTCATTACCTAGGGTATTTGTCAAACTACAAGGTCAGATTGTGCAAACCAGAGAGAAATATGGAGAAAATGCAAACCAGAGAGTACTAGGGAGAAAAAAGTCAAGCATGAATCAGTAGTTCCTCAGTAACTCATTGTGATGAAACACAGCTGTGGCTTACATTTTTGCACAAACAGCCACAATTTGAATCCTGGCAGTGCTAGTACACTAAATGTATATTGTCAAACAAAAATATGTGAATATTTTTATAAACAATCAGGTAGTATTAACATAAATTACCTCCACAGGTCTGCAAGGTAAGGAAATGTTTGTAATAGCTGTAAGAAGACTTTACCAACACAATCTGTGTTCAACATATCCACCGTCACCCCCCAAGGCTGCAAATGACAGCAAGATAAGTATATACACCAAGCACTTTGTTCCAATACATGCCCCTCAAGTGTCATGAAGTCACAGTTAATGATCACTGCTGATAATAACCAAGGAGACAGATAGAAACCCTGGTGGAGTATGTCAGTGCCACACCTCCCAAGCATGAGTGCCAGGCACTCCTGTCAGTGACACATATGTAACTGTGAAGATGTGAATATGTGTAGAAACAGTTAGGTAGTGTTAATACATATTTCTTCAACAGGTCTGCCAGGTAAGGAAATGTGTCTATTAGCTGCAAGAAGCCTTAAGCAATACACTGTGTACAACAATCCCACTGTCCTTCCCAGGCCATAGGTAGATATGCAGTGAGGTAAGCCATGGAGAGTAATGAGTAGAGCAATGATCTGTACAGTTGTTGAAAATTGAAGCCTAGACAGTTGTTAATTGACCTCTCTCTCCCCCTCCCTATCTGCACCAATAATTCAGACATATTAAATGGGTATGTTCATCTCCAAACATACTTTTGGGACATGTGTCTTATTGTTATACAAATATTGAACTGTTGGAATTGTAATGTTCCCTGTTCAAATACTATCATTTGTGGCCTGTTGCTATCAATGTAACGTGCATGCTGTTATAATGCTTACTGTGGTTCCATATATGCATGTGTTCTGTTTGCTATGCAACTGTTTCAATCCTGTTTTATGGGGGTCAATCGGAACACCCACGCATGCTGTTATAACTAATCCTGAATTGAGTTGTTCTTGACTAACCGCCATATTTTTTAAAATGAAATACCATAGCATGTCTGGGAAGGCAGATCCCAGTGGATCCACCTGTCCCACCTCATCTGGCCATGGCACTGGGCCTCAGCACATCTGGGACCCAACCAAGGGTTTCCTCTTCCAGTGGTCCTGTACCTTCTTCGGTTGGAACCAACTCAGGGGATGGGGCTCATCAGCCCCTGGGACCAGGCACGGAGAGGTGACCGTCACCCGCAGTCAATTCCAGGGATTGGTGTGCAGCATCCTCCATTCAGATTATGGTGATCAGCTGCACCAACCTGAGGGCCACCTGAGGCATCTTGAGGGTCAGCCTGCTTCCCCTGCACAGCTCCCAGCATAGCCACCTTCAGGGCCACGAAGATGCAGTGGTAACTGCCCATGGATGGGGTCCTCAGTCCCACTGTAACCATATGGGGGTTCATGTGCGTCTGATTCCCAAGCACCCTCCTCATCCAAGGTATTTACCCCCCACATGTGTCATATAATGCTCCTGTCAGCTGTGTTGTCTGTCTTCCTACCCAACTTACCTCCCCAAATGTACCCATTATCCTTCCCCAACATCCCACTCTCAACTTATAAAAAAAAGGGCAATCTGTTTCCCCAAAATAAGTCACCCCATACATAGCTGTTCATTTCGCACGTGTCCACTGGACACATGTAATCTTGTCTAACTGGCTTAACAACACATTACTGTTGTCGTCTCCCCTCTGTCAGGGATTTGCGTGTCCAAATTCACCTCAAAATTCTGTACAAATGTCCAGCTGTTTCTGTATCAGAAATGAACAGCTATGGAGCTTCCCTACCCGTCTTGCACATCCCTAGCTATCTGTCATATTGTTTTTCCCTCTGCACGCTCCCTTTTTCACCACTTTCCTATCACCCCTCGTTTCTTTTCTTTTAAAGAACTTAGCATGGGGGTAAGCAGGAGCAACCACCAATAAGCAGCAGTAAGTACCAGTAAATGAGTTTGTGCAATGCTAAGCGATGCCTACATAGTCAGTTTCCCATTTAATCATGTGTTAGCATCACTTACCATCATGCAAACCCACTTACAACTGCTTAAAACTGCCTTAATCACCCTGTCTCCATCAGCCACTGTACTGCCCAGCAACAAAATAATCAACCCTACCAAGTCTTGAACCCAGGACACTATACACCATAGTCAGGTCAATGTACTACTACACCATCTGAGCTGCAATAGTGAATGCTGTTTTTTCAAATATATCATTCAGTACAGGTATAGAATAGTAGGGAACAAACACTGTGGAATCAGTCATGTTTAATATATATATAAATATATACATATAGATGTCTATGGTGATAGATAAATATGAAAAAGTCTTACATCTGATATATGGAACTATACATATAAAACAAATACATATAGAATATATACACATATATTGTTATATAAATATATGTATAGATATCAAAAAAGGAATATATATATATATATATATATATATATATATATAGAGAGAGAGAGAGAGATACACACACACACACACACACACACACACACACACACACACATATATATATATATATATATATATATATATATATATATATATATATAGAGAGAGAGAGAGAGAGAGAGCTGTCTGTGTATCCTACACAGGCCAAATAACATGCTCATAACATGTAGTGGAATCATACCCAGCACCATACCTCTCCACCTCTTACTGCAAGAATGCTGGACAAAGGCTGTCAAAAATGGGGGACAATGGGCCAAGACTAGGGACATAATGAACGTACTACAGTTAGTTCCTCACAATGATTTACCACAGAAATGAAAATAATAATTCTGTGGAACAGACCAGAAATATGAGCAATAAACTTAGACAGTCTGAAACAATCAGGCCAGTTGAGAGGTATGCTCAGAACCCCTTAGTGCAACAAATCTGCACCAAGCCAGACAAAGGGGGGGGCAGGAAACTGGGAACATATCCCAAATACTGCACTAGATAAGGTGACACAGTTGATCAGTTGATACAGTAACACCCTCCTGTCTGTTGTAACATATATTGACTGGAATAGCCCAAGTCCAAAACCACATTACTCCCCACTAGTTACTGACATAAATCCTCATATCATCCCACTGATGTGTCAAAAATACACAACATGTATGGGGGCCAGGCAACAGTACATCTGATATATATCTAGACATAACATCACAGTAGGGAAACTACACTGAGCTTCTATGCATGTCACCAAGCACTATCTAAACCACAGGCAAACTGACAACACCAACCCAAGTTCTCTATGTTGGAATACACATGTATTTACAAATATATTAGGCAATACAGTGATGTAACAACATTGACAGACAGACACCAGTGTGAAAGTACATACCCATAACCAATCTCACCACATTCCAATTGGCATACTGGTAAGCCACATGAACAGCAGAGTATATAGACTGTGTGAGCAGAATCATCAGCATGTTTGCCACTCACACACTACCCATACATATACTGGCCCAATTCACAGTGTAGCCTGATGCCTGATTGTGGTATGGGACATGTGTCAGTCTGCCCCTACAAACATATACAGCTGATAGAGCACCAAAAACTGGAGCAGCATGAAAAGTCAGATAGAAAAGGATGCATAACACTTACATCTACCTCCCTCCCTACACAGGCCAAATAACACATGCACAATACACTGTTACACAATCCTGAAAGTCTGTCAACAATTGCCAGAAATGCACAGTCCTCTCAACTGTAAAGAGTCCCACAGAACATCCAGGCCTTGTCCTCATATATAAGGCCTCCTACACATAACATGTTTGGCAGTCTGATACATCACTGGGATTATATCAGGAATTAAGTCACTATATAACGATATATGATACCTATCCACCTTTTACAACATAACATCTGGGCAAAGTCTGACATACTTGGGGGGGGGGGCAGAGGCCCAAACACAGGGGTGTTATTTATATATTGCTGTTATAAACTGAGAATGTTGCTGGTGTAACAGGGTTGTTGTAACATATCTTTTCTAAGGGATATGAAGTCAGAAATACACATGGATATTACCATTTACTGACTGTAATCCTCAGAGTATGCTACTGAATTTCCAAGGCCAAAAATTGTGTGAGTAACACACCAGATATGAGTCAAAACTCTTGCCCGTCTTTGGATAGCCCTACAGTTGAAAGTTATGTCAACCGCATAACACTATGGGACTTAAATGCACACAGAGCAGCCATGTCCACACATAACCTGTCAAACTAGCATTACTTCAACTGTATAAAAGCAATACTTACATTCTGTGCATTTGTCTGGAACATTCTCCCCCAGTTTGTTGGGCTGCCTCCACAGTGTTTGCTGCAAGAGGTCCATGAAGTTCTCCTCACAGTCATGGGAAAAGGGCAATGCCCAGATTTAGTACTGAATGATAGGAGTGTGTTTCCATGCTATTGGGTATGGGAATGATACCACAGCTGTCCTACTTGCAATTAGCAAATGGGGGACTCCAATTGGTGCACAGGCCATCAGTTGCTCATGAGCAGTACCTAAAAAAAGGCAAGCTGCCAGCTATACAAAACAGATGTATATCCTACATCTGTCTGAGAGAGAGAGAGAGAGAAACAAACAAACAGACAGACAGACACACACTGAAACGAATGGATTATACCAACTGAAATTAAAAAAAAAACAGGTATATCAAACAATTAAGCATGTAATGGATTGCACTAGAGGGTATGTAAATGCAGGAAATAGGAAGTTCAGACAATATTATGTTTCAACAACACATGCTGTACTGATATATTGCTGAGTAGAACCTATGGCCTTAGAAACTGTGTCTGTATGCAGTGACATAGAACACAGCTCAGGGCCCTGGGTCACCCAAGGAAAGGGTGACTCACATATGACCACTACTGGAGTGTGTGTTGCACAATACTGACTGTGATACTGCTAGGCCACACCCAGTGTAAATCTTACCATCATTAACTTTGCTATGTCCAGCTCTGACTTGTGCCGCATTTTTCAATGCCAATGTCTCCAACCCATATAACATAGCTGGTCTCACTACCCTCTTATAGACATTTCTTATCACTCATAATGGTACTCGTCGGTCACAAATCACACCTGACACTCTTCTCCACCATGCACATCCTGCCCATACTCTCGTCTTCACCTCTCCCCCACACTCGCCATTACTCTGAACTGTTGTTCCCAAGTATTTACACCTATCCACCCTTGAAAACTGTACTCCCTCCATTCTCACCATTCCCCTATCCTCCCTCCCATTCACACACATATATTCCATCTTAGTCCTGCTGACCATCATTCTTCCCCTCTCTAGACCATACCTCCACCTCTCCAGGGTCTCCTCAACCTGTTCCCTACTCTCACTACACGCCATAATGTCATCTGAAAACAGCATAGTCTCGGGGAACTCCTGTCTGATCATGTCTGTCAACCTGTCCATCGCCACTGCAAATAAGAAAGGGGTCATAGCTGATGCCTGATGTACTCCCACCTCCACCTTAAACACACCTGTCACTCCCAGTGCAGAACTCACTGCTGTCACACTAGCCTTGTGCATATCCTGTAGCATTCTTATGGATTCCTTCGCCACTACTGACCACCTCATACAATACCACAACTCCTCTCTAGGCATCCTGTCATATGCTGTCTCTAAGTCCACAAAGACACAACGCAGCCAATTCCAACCTTCTCTATATGTTCCCATCAACACACTCAGAGCAAACATTGCATCTGTACTGCTCTTTCCTGGCATAAACCATGCTGCTGATCAATAATCCTCTCCTCCCTTCTTAGCCTAGCTTCCACCACCCTTTACCATTACCTCATGCTGTGACTGATCAATGTTATCCCTGTGTAGCTACTACAGCTCTGCACCCCACCCTTATTCTCATAATCAATACCCAAATGCATTTTATCCACTGCTCATGCATCCTCTCACTTTCCAAGATTACAGTAAACAATCCAGTTAAAAAGATCACTGCCATTTGTCCTAAACACATCCATGCTTCCACAGGTATGTTATCAGAACCAATAGCATTCTTAACCCTATTCATAGCTATCCTTACTTCCCCTTGATAATCTGTTGCACGTCCTGATTCACCATACCCACATCATCCATCTTTCTCACTCTATAATTCTCTTCATTCAACAGCCCATCAAAGTACCATTTCCACCTGCTCGATACACTCTCCTTGCTTGTGACTACACTTCCACCATTATTCTTTCTCAGCCTTATTTGCTGCACATCCTTCTTAGCTACATGCCTTTGTCAAGCAAATTGGTACAGGTCCTATTCTCCATCCTTGGTGTCCAACCTTACATACAACCCTTCAGATGCCCCATCCTCAGCCTTTGACACCACTCTTTTTGCCATGCACCCCATCTTCCTATACACCTGTCTACTTTCTTCATCTGTCTGACATTCCCACTTCTCCTTGGCCAACCTCTTTCTCTGTATACTTCCCTGTACTTCCTCATGCCACCACCAGGTCTCCTTGTCCATCTTCCTCTGTGCAGATGTTGCACCAAGCCCCATTCTACTCATCGCCCTTACTAACTCAGATGTAGTTATGCAGATATTTGCTAACTCTTCACTGCCACCCACTACCTGTCTTAACTCTTCTCTGAACTCAACCTCACAATCACTCTTTCTCAGTATCCATCATTTGCTCCATGATGCTACCCTCACACTCCCACCAGCTACATACAAAAATGAGTAAAGATTTTACAATGTCAGTTGATAATGAGGATATATATATATATATATATACATAGGTAGGAGAATATTTATGCATACAAAATTTATAAGATATTCAGGCGAATAAGGTTTCAAGGTAGGAGAGATAAAATAAAAGGGAGTAGAAAGGCTAATACTGGAATGTAGGTTGTTAGGGAAAGGGTTAGTATGGTTATGCAAGAAAAGAGGGAAGGTGAGAAGTTATACAGGGGGAGAGTATGGGGAGAGGGGAGGGAGCTAAAAAAGGACTATGATTCATGGAAAGTAGCTTAGGGAGGATGAGTACAGTGGGAAGACCAGCTAGTTTTCAGATAGTCTCTAGAGGCTGCTTTGAATTGATAAGGGTGTTTAAGGGATCTAATTTCTAAGGAAAGTTTGTTCCCAGATATGGCAGGGTTGTAACTGTAGAGGGTGCAACCAGTTTTGGTCTTGGGTTTATATATTTGTAACAGATCTTGGTCAGAGCTACGCAGAGGTCTAGTGGGGGAATATTTAGAGATAATAGTTAGGCTAGGACAGAAAGAGAGCTGGTAAAGGATTGAGTCAATAATCTGTAGATGAGATAGGAGGAGCTGATAGGGTAATTCCAGCCAGGAGAAAGACAGTGGTGAGGCTGGTAAGGTTTGCAGCAAATCTATCCACTTTACTGTAGGTACATTCAAGCTTGGTTAGAAGTGAGGAGTTCAGCTCAGTAAAGATTTGACAGCTATACAATAGACTAGGAAGGTGGTATACATGTGATAGGGTTGCTTTTGCCTTGGAAGTTAAGTACTTTTTTATTTTGATATAGGAGTCCCAGTTTTTGGTGTGCCTTTTTAATACAATTAGACACATGTAGATCAAACTTAAGTTGGTCATCGATTGTGACACCTAGTAGTTTTGTACTTATTTCAACAGTGATAGTAGTGTTATTGCTGGAGAGTATAGTAAAAGAAGATTTAAGATTTGAGAGATTTTTGGGGAGAAAGAGTAACAGCTTAGTTTTCTTAGGGTTGAGGATTAGTTTGTTGTTACAAAGCCAGTATTCAACGGAGGAAAAGGATGTTTGGGTTTGAGAGTAGAGGTCGGTGGGAGTGTCAGAGATGGCTATGACTGTAAAGTCATCAGCATATTGAATAAGTGATGACTGTAGACAGGAGTTATATAGCAAGTTAGTGAAAATATTAAAGAGTAGTGGACAAAGGATAGATCCTTGGGGGACTCCCATCATTACTGGAAGGGGAGGAGATGAAGCAGGGAGCCATTTGACAAATTGAAGATGGTCAGAGAGATAGCTGGAAAACCAGGAAATAGTGGAAGAGGAAAAATTAAGGTTAGCCAGTTTGGCCAGAAAAAGAGGGTGGGAGACTGTGTCAAAGGTCTTGGAGAGGTCCAGGAATAGACAGGAGACCAGTTTATTGTCACCTCAAGAAACAGATATGTTTTTTAAAAATGATATCAGTGCAGTTGTGGTGCTATGTTTGGGGTGAAAACCATGTTGTGTGTATGTAAGTAGGTTTTCCTGACTAAGTATTGCATAACTTGTTTATAGATACATTTTCCAAAATTTTTGAGAGGGGGGCATGATGGCAATTGGCCTGAAATTAGAAATGTCAGTGGAGTTACTACCTTTATGTATAGGCAGGGTATAAACTTATTTCCATAGAGAGGGGACATAGGACTCTGAGATGGACCGATTGATTAAGATAGATACTGAGAGAGCTAGGGGTTCAGAAACAATCTGTAGGAAATGGAAGGGTAGATTGCCTACTGAAGGAGAGCATGCTTTAAGTTTTGAGAGTAAGGAGTTTATGTAGTTTTTAGAAACTGTTTTGAGGGTGAAAGAGTTTGACAGGTTTGGTGGAGAAGTAGAATTAGAGAGGTTGTTTGCATTATTGTAGGGGGAATGAGTTAAGCATCTTAGTTATAGATTCAATAAAGTGGGTGTTGAAGATGGCCACAGTTTCTTCTGTGGTGTTGTTTGGGCAGGGGTTTGGAGGGGAAGGGTTACCAGGGTTCAAAATGAGAATGAAAGAGTTCCAGAATGTGTTTGGGTCAGACCTTTGGGTAGGGGGTGGTTGGTGTAAAAATATTTTTTGTTTTTATGGATGTTTTTTTGACCAGGTTTCTGAGCTCTTTATAATTTTGTAAGTGAGTAGGGATTTTAGTTTTTGTCTATAGTTTCTAGATCCTATCTCTGTTTTTCATTAGTGTATGAGTAGGGTTAGTTAGCCGGGGAGATATATTAGAGTTTATTCTGACTGTATGGAGAGGAGCAAGAGAGTTTAGGATGTTTAGGAAGGTAGAGTTAAATGAGTGGACAGCTTTATCAAGGGGGAGGGTGATTTGAAGTGACCAGTTAATCTTAGAGAGATGGGCTTTGAAGGTCTCTGGGCAAAAGGTCGAAAGTTTGCGGGAGGTTATGTACTTGTGGGGCCTGGTGAAATGAGGAGTATGTCTGATGACTCTTATGGGGGAGTGATCATTGAGGGTATTTGGTAGGGTCTCCAGAGAATGCTATTTTACGGGTTGAGAGACTAAGATCCAGTCTAGGAGAGTGCTAGGGAGTTGGGATTTACTGGTATGAGTGGGTGAAGAGATGAGTTGCTTAAAGCCATAAAGGTTAATGAAAAAGGTGATTTGGGTGCTTGAAGAGAAAGCCAGTCAGTATTTACATCCCCAAGGAGAATGGTTTCATTGTGGATGGTCTGAGATAGGTGGGAGAGAATGTTTTCTAGGATGCTGATGTTGTTTCCAGGGGGAATATAGATAGCTGCAACAGTGATGGTAGTAAAGTTGTTGAGTTTAAAGTTGGCCAGTAGGAGTTCAGCTGGTGCGAAGGAGGGAGTGGGTTTATCTGGGCTTAGGGGAGTGAGATGGTCAGAATAGACGATGGCCACTCCAACACCCTTTTTCTTTTGTCTATCAAGTCTAAGGATATTGTAACCAGATGAGAGGATGTCTTTATCTTGGTTGTGTGGATTCAACCATGTTTCTGTTAGGGTGATTATGTCAGGGGTGTAATGTGCTATCCAGGCATGGAATTCACTAACCTTGTTAACGACACTTCTACGATTCAGAGAGTAGAGGGATAGCTGTTTCTGTAAAGAAGTGTAGTTAGAAGGGTATGGGGGGCTATATTTGTGATTGTTGTTTTTATATAGGGACCAGGGTTAGGATGAATGTCACCTGCCAGAAGTAGGGATCTATGTAGGGGGAATAGTTTGATGAGGAGATGCTTACATTTTCCATTTGGGGTGGTAGACAGGAAGGGAGTGTTAAGGGGAAAGATGGATGAGCATATGGGGAAGTGTTGGGGTTTTTTGGAAGAAAATATGTTCATGTAAGCTGGGTAAAATAAGGTGGTGCTAGATGTGAGTGATAAGAAGTGAGAGTGTAGATAAGGAGGAAGAATGGCAGTAAGAGAAAGGTTTGCAGTTTGAAGGGCATGATGGGATAAAGGTAGGTGGGAGGGAGTGAAGTGATAGCTAGGAGGAAAAAGATTATGTGTTTAGGTAAAAAGAGTGTAGGTCTGATGAAATGAGAGTAGTATTGTTTGGGAAAGAGGAGTATACTGGAAGGAGGAAGAGGTGGGATTAAGGAGGTGGGGTTAGGTGGTGGATAGCTAAAAAGTAAATGATATGGGGGTGGGTGGAGATGAGGGTGGGAAAAGAGCAAAGCGAGTCAGAGTGTAGTGGGGCTACAAACTCAGGTCTCAGATGCCACAATATTATGTGACAAAAAACAATCAGTCAGTTGCCGTTTTATTAGCGAGTTATAACAGGGCAAATTGGTAACTATAAATGCTAATTTTCTGGGGGTGAGAAAAGCCCAGATTACAGTAACAGCACAGGGGGTAGGAATAAGATGTAAAGAGAACATGTTTCTATTTGGGTAGGCCTAAGGAATGCAGGTATGGCTGGCCTTCCAAGGTAATGTGCTCGCAGGGAGGTTTCAGCAGAAAAATACTTTATTTTCTATAAACTAGCAGATTAGAATAGTTAGCATACTTTGGTTACAGTTTCTTTTAAGTGGTTTTTAGATGGGAGGAAATGAAGCTGTAATGCCGGTAGACCGCTGCTTGCTGCTTCTCAGTGTAAGGCAACTGGAATGAAAATGGCTGGACAGGAGGCTATGTAGGTAAAAAAAGGATATAAAAGGAAAAGAGGTTTAGTCCAGGAAATAAGGACAGACAGTAAGGTCATATATACAAACGTTCATATCCAGTTGGATAAAACATGGCAAGTAAAATCACAAATTCCCTAAACAGCCTATTTCTACTATAAACATATATTACAGACCTAGGGCACCTTTGAATTACATTAATCACACTTCCTGACATTAACGTAATGAATCAACAGCCAAATGAAAAAAATGTAGCACAGGACAGTCTTTTTCAAGCTAGTTAAGCTAAAAATGTAGAGGACATTTACAGCACACAAAAATGCAGGGCAGAGTTATATCATAATTACCCTTTAAATACAACAGATTAGGTCTGTTTTCAAGACTAGGCTAATAATACACTATTGACACTATTAAAATTGTACATTATAAGGATTCTCTCATGCTGAGCAATCTTGCAGTCTGTTATGATTAAAAGCATGAAAGGTGAGGTTGCAACAGGTGACACAGAGAGAAACCAGCATAATAGTCAAAAACCTTGGCAACACATTCAGTTCTACAAACTCTGCTGTTTTCCATTAACTTGTTTAAGCAGTGTACAATATCCAATAATCAGAGCAGCCAATAATGAGAATAGATAGTCTGTTGCCAGTAACCAGCTCCTTACCTGGTGAGCATGCTAATGCCAGGGAATGCACAGCTGGGAGACAAATTCAAATATGGTGCCTGTGGTAACTGGATACAGATATAGGTTTGGAATAAGGTAGTAGGGGCAGGAAAGGGCAAAGTTAGAGGGAGGGACAACACTCAGGTCTCAGATGCCTTAATGGTATGCGACAAAAAACAATCAGTCAGTTGCTGTTTTATTAGTGAGTTATAACAGGGCAACTTGGTAACTATAAATGCTAATTTTCTGGGGGTGAGAAAAGCCCAGATTATAGTAACAGCACGGGGGGGGGCAGGAATAAGATGTAAAGTGAACAAGGTTCTATTTGGGCAGGCCTAAGGAATGCAGGTATGGCTAGCGTTCCAAGGTAACGTGCTTGCAGGGAGGTTTCAGCAGAAAAATACTTTATTTTGTATAAACTAGCAGATTAAATTAATTAGCATACTTTGGTTACAGTTTCTTTCAAGTGGTTTTTAGATGGGAGGAAATGAAGACGTAATGCCTGTAGACCGCTGCTTGCAGAGTCTCAAGTGTAAGGCAAATGAAATGAAAATGGCTGGACAGGAGGCTGGTGAGCACACTAACCTCGGGGAGCACAGAGCTGGGAAACAAATTGAAAAATCTGCTCCAATCACCACTCACTCACCCTTGGGTGCACTCATCACCACTACATCCAATCACACCAGGGTACATCTGTCTCATCCATCACACACTCAATTAGCGGAGCATATGCGCTAACAACTGTCAAAATTACACCATCAATTCCCAGCCCCCTAAACATCACTCTACCCGACACTCTTATCACCTCCAAAAACACTATTGGCATAATGTACCTTCAGGTTCACCCCTACATGATTTCCCCTCCCATACACACCATGATAGAACTATTTGTACCCGACTGATACACACAGCTGTATACCCCTCCCATCTGGTCTCTGACACACATAATATATCCACCTTTCCACTGTCCAGCATGTCAGCTAGCTCTGTTCCCATACCAGTCATACTAACAACTTTAATTGTTCCAACCCACACTACCACACACTTAGATTTTCAACTCTCTGCCTGCCATATGAGCATCTGACATCCTCCACTGCATGTCTGTGAATGCAAAGGCTACTGCACTATCAAATGACATATGTGTGTTACAGCAATATGAAGAAAAGTGTCACTAACTGTGGCCCATAGCCCACCATGTATGTGCGGTGTCCTCCAGATGTCCTGCCCTAACAGATTGACATGACTGACTGAGCAGCAAGGATGGAATTGCAGTGTGCCATACTGACATAGAACAGAAATGTATAGCAGGTATTACCTGGGCATATGTATGTATGGGTAGGTGTACCTGGCTGCCTCATAACAACTGACATGGGATGCAAAATGTCAAGTGAATAAACTGTACATGTAGTACATGTCTGTTACCTTAGTTTCTGTGCATCCAGCAGAGTTACACCTCTACAGCTACTAGTGGTGTCATTGCCCTGACACAGACATGAGTAGTATAATAAGCATGAGTATCACGGTGAAATTGTAGAGATGGCCAACTGTGCTCTGACCCTGTGTCCATGCCTACTACAAACAGATATACGACCACCCAATAGTTGTATGGCCTCACCAATACCTTTCTTGTAAAACCTGTCTCCACCAAAGTAGAGTAAACCCCTTTGCTGGACAGCAGCATTGCACAAACCACATAATGTGATGCTATATTGCTTGTACAGGGCAAAGTAGGAGCAGGCACCAAGTGGGCAGCATGTCACCCTTTGTCTGAATGAGCATATTAGGTCACAGATGGATTATTGTAAGGCTAACCATGAGTATAAATTGGACGCATCCACTAAGGGCAATCACAAGGCCATCTTCACATATGTCTGCAGTCTAAGAGGCACCAACCCAACCCACCCTGTAATGGTGGTCAATCACAGCACATACACACACACCATAGCTACAACCAACCTGCTGCAGACAGGTTTAGGGCAAACATCACGCCCTTGGATCACCATCAGTGTAGGTGGATATGCACAGCACACGCACTCCTCCCCCATCATCATGGATCAGGAGCAAACTGCCTAATCAAAGTTAACAAAAGTAAGTCCCCTTAGGGCCTGATAACATTCCTGTCTGCATCCTACATGAACCCAGGCATATGCTTCCAGCTCCATTACACATTGTACGTAAGCAAAGCCTGAGCACCATTGATATCCCATCTGCAAGGAACACGGACGCTGTCATCCCTCTACACAAATGTGAATGATGAATGATGGTTTATGCAATGTACTGGCCCTCATTGTGGGAAACATGACACATCAGGACCAGGAGTACAATCCATGTTCATACAGTACTGCCAGGTACAAGGGTATGATGTGTTTGTAAGTGGTGGCTAATGATAGTCCATATCCATCTGCTTATTCATGTGCTGGCTCTGTAGAGAACTCTGGGCAATGTCTGAGGTCCTGTGATGTGTTTCCTTGTGTATGTCTTCCAGGTGTCATGCAGCAGCAACTGCCTTACACTGTTGTGGAGACAGCAGCCATCACAGAAGCTGCAATCTTAAACTATGCCATCTTTTCTGGCTGTAGGCAGCAAAATCTGCATGAACTGACTGCCCTTTGGGATGAGATCATCCACATAGTGAATGTCTTGGGTCACCATGGATGCACATATGATCAGGTCAGGCATAGAGCAACTGACCTGATGCGTTGTGTCTGGAAAACGGCTGCTGCTGTAGCGAGGGACTGTACTGCTACTAGTGGGTGTCAGCCACACAAGCCTCACTTACGGTGACAGAAGAGCTCCTTGCCAACCTTGGGATAGCCCTCACACAACTGCAAACAGGGGAAACAGCAGTCATGGAGGTGGGTGGCACCAAGCAGCAGTCAAAGAGCATCCAGGTAAGGTCAAAGTGCACATCAATCTAATGAGGTAGAACTTAAACTGTCTTCTACAGAGTCAATAGATGCATATGTCAGTGCAAAATGGATTAGTGGGTGGAGTGTAGTAATGCACACAAGTGCACTTCTATGGTGAAGGACAGCAAATTGTGTAATATCATAGCATGTACTGTACCTGTGCAAAATGTAGCGTTCATCTTGTACCAATGCCTAATGTGAATCTGCTGACAATATCAATCCCTCACAACTACATAGGTCTCTCTGGTCTGCACATGGGACAGCAGCTTGAACCCAGTAAGTATGGGGTTTTCCTGTTGTGGCTCACCAGTACCCCAGGCATGCTAAAATTAATGCATGTGACCATGCACACAACTGTTACACTCATCCATTTTGCAATATCTGCATGTTCACCTGTGGTGGTTTTTACTGCACTGCATCACGGTGGTCATGACAGGGGCCTATTTGCAGGAGATGTCTTATATCTGCAGCATATCTCACAACCTGTCATTGCAGGACATCTCGACAAAGAATGCAAAATGGGGGGACAAATGCCCAAACCTAGGGTCATATTGTAGAAATTAGTGATATACAGTGCATATAAATGGTGTACACACCTGTTAGAATGCCAGGTCTGTGTGATATACAAAAATGAGAGCACAATAGACAAGTTCAAAATACTGCTAACCTTTCATATGACCTATAATCCGTACAATTTAATTGTAAAGCAAACAAATCTGTTAGGGGAACAATAATGACACATAACAATAGTACAAATACCTAGATGCATATGTGTGCACAGGCTGAAGCTAGTACTTTGCTGAGCCAGCTTTCGATATAAATACAGCAGTACATCTTACTGGGTACACAAAAGCCATCAATTATAGAGACTCTTTGATTAACAGCAAATAACGTTCAGCTGTCCTACCATGATTATCCTAACATATACCCAGTTGCCTGCTACAGCAACAGCCATGGTTCACATAGAGCTGATGAAGCTGCTAAGGGACCACATGTTTAAAATGTATCAACCTGGAGAAGGGCACCAAAACATTTCCATAACATTGCACATACTATGGAACACAGTGCAGACAGTCATTAAAAGGTGGTGAAAATATGGGGCTACAGTGACATTGCGAAAGAGTGGGCATCTCACCAAAGTCTATGAGAATACATGACCAAAACTGTCCAGGGAGGCTGCCAAGAGCCCTACAGCAACAGTGAAGGAGTAGCAGGAATCTCCAGCAAGTACTGGGTGTGCACTACATGTCACAACAATCTTCCAAGGTCTCCATATGTCCTGCCTAAAGGGTAGGATTGGAAGATGGCAGAAGTTCCTAACACCAAACAATATCCAGCCCCAGTAAAAGTCTGACATCAATATATCAGGTCTCCAAAAAGCAAGTGGGAAAATGTGTTACAGTATTATGGGACCACGGTTGAACTCTTTGCCCACAATTCTGACAGGTGTGTTTGGCGCAATATTACCACTGCACATCACCACAACAACACCACCCACACAGTGAAGCATGGTGATGGCAGTGCCCTGCTTTGGGGTTGCTGTTCACAAGCTGGAACTGGGGCTGTAGCAAAGTTAGAGGGGATTATGAAAAGTTCCAAACACTGGTCACTTGTGGCTCCAAAACATTCAGGTGTCTGCCACATAGCTGTGGATGTTGAGGAATTGTACCTTTTCACACAACAATGGCCCTAACCATACATACAAATCAACAAAAGGGTGGCTTCACTAGAACACGTGTAACTTTCTGCACTGGCTGAGAAAGAGCTCACACCTACATCCAATAGAATATATGCAGGGTGACCTGAAGAGGGCAGTGCACAGGGGATGCCCTTGCAATCTGACATAGTCGGAGGTGTTTTGCAAGGGAGAGTGTGCAAACACTGTCAAGTCAAGATATCCATGCTGATAGACACCTTCACAAGAGGACTGCATGCTGTGATTAAATCAAAAGATGCTTTAACAGAGTATTACTTTAAGGGTATGCACATTCATGCAACCAGCCTCTTGTACCTATTTCAGTTACCAGATGTTACCTGTAACTGATGTGCATGCTCTTCAGTTGGATTGCACCGGTTATATGTCATATGAAATGATGACAATTTTATGACGTGATTTCTGAGGCCTCTTGTGATATATCATGAAAACCTGGCATGTTAACAGGTGTGTGTACACTTACTATATCCACTGTAAGCTTGGGAAATTGTTTGAGTAACCGGCTTTGTTTTAAAATACATGTACTGCAGGTTATGCAGTCTGCATCTCAATTTAGGACATTAATTAGTGGCAACAATCCACAGGCCAACTCAGTAATGTATCAGACAAACACAGGAGTTATGAGGAACAGGTCAAACATATGGATCACGCATGCAGACACTCAGCAAAAAATTGTACAATTGGGGGGTATGTTCTGTAGGAGTTGCCACAGTGCTATACAGGTGCACAGCAATAATTTACATGGGTACAGTGTGTGCTAGGTGAAGGGCCATCACCTTCTAATACCACTCACATATCCTAGAGGTGTATATTATTATTAACGGTAATTGGAAAGGGCTGCACTGCATGATGCTGAGGATCCATCCAGAGTGAGTCTGCATGTTCCGAATTCACCACACAAAAATACTTTTAATTAAAAAAATAGTATTAAGCGCTTTCATCTCATTATGAGAGACTTCATCAGAATACAAGGTTAAACATTTCCTACATTGTTTAAATAGCCCATTCTAGTGACATCATGAATTCACAGACCAATCAAAATTGTGAGAATAAAATTATATACATACAGGAAGTTACAATACATTTAAAATAATACACTAGATAAAAGTTTTTATAATAAATCTATAATAAATACATAAAAAATGATATATATATATATATATATATATATATATATATATATATATATATATATATATATATATATATATATATATATATATTAGATCTTTCATTACCATAGGGGAAATTGATATAATGTCATTATCCCATTATAAGCCACTCTTAGGAATGGGTTTAGAAAAAGACAAAAATGGATGATATGGTACAGAAAGTACATAATGGTTATGATAAAGCATATGCATTACAATTTAACCATCTTACTGGTAAAATGAATGATTTTCAAAGTAATTGGAATATTTTTAGGAAAAATAATGAGATTTTTAATAAAGTTGGTGAAAGGCCTAGATTTGTTAATAAAACTGGGGCAAATTTCAAGAAGCTTTTTTAATGTAAACTAGATGGAAGAAAAAAACAGATTTTGGGACTAGGGCATGTGGTAGTTGTAATGAATGTTCATATATAATTACAACCCCTTGTATAGTTTTAAATAATTGTTTAAAAAGTGAAATATTTTTAAAGAAAGGAAATTGATGTACAAGCAGAGTGATTTATTTAGAAGTGTGTATGACATATTCCGAATTTTATGTGGGTAAAACAGAGGGTACACTTAAATGTAGAATATATGAACATTTAAATGATATGGCTCTATATAACCATTCCTTGTTTTGCACAGATTTCACAAAGTTCATGTTTGGTATTTTAGATATAATTAAATTGGATCAAAGGGGATGGGAATGGAAAAATAATTTAGGAAAGAAAGAGACTGAGTGGCAGCTTAGAGTAGCTGCGATGTTCCCTCTGGATTAAATGACACTCCCCTGGATTTACTAATCTTCCATGCAGGACTAGCTTAGTCCTGCACAGAAGTGGCTTTTTAGATGCAGGATGGCAGCGCACCATGCATATTAATGAAGGCATGCTGCCTAAGCTCCTAATCTTACATGGAGCATGTAAGAGTGAAGGGGACGTGTCTGAGAGGGGAGCTTTCAGAATATATAGCCCCCCACAATGAAGAACAACAGAAAGGCAAAAGGAATGAGCTAGACTGCTCATAGGTGTCTGCATAACCCCAGCAACATCCCCCATGTGTATAACAGCAATAGTAAATGCAAATCAAATAAACAAACTTATTTTTTTATTATGAATCCAATTAAAGCTAACCATAGGTGAGCATGTGTGCCCATCACCTAGCTACAGTTAATGCAGCTTAAATGGCTGAAGAGGATAACAAGAAAGATATATGCAAATGAATCAGTATAGCAATAGTGTAGTGAGCAGAGCATTCACCTTACAAGCAGGCATTCCCGGTACAAGTCCCATTGCAGCACATTCCATTCTCCATGGCAAATCACATTATGACCAATATTTTAGTTGCATAACCTACTAAATAACATATATTTGTGAACTAGACTACTGCATTAAATGCACACTTGAGGTGTCAGTGTCATAACGTTGCAAAGTCCACAGATAAACAGATGTTCCCCATGCAGTATATGTACACAGGAATCATGGATACAAATGGAAAGTAAAATGTGTAATGAATGACAACTCCATAAAGCTTCCAAATCCCCCACCTTCCCATGAACCATTAGATATTACTGTCTAAATCAGTGCAATTTGTAAGCGGGAGCATGCACTAGTAAGCAAGTGTAAGCACCACTAAGCAGTAGTAAGCATATTTAAGCATTAGTAAGCAAGTTTAAGCCCATTTGAATGGGGGTAAGCAATGCACACACAGGCTTAACAATATTGAAGCTAACTCTAAGCATATTTAGCCAGAAGTTAGCATTGCTTACCCTCGCGCACACCCACGCAAACCCGTTTACAACTGCTCAAAAGTGCCTTAATCACTCTGTATCCAATGGCCCTTGTTCTGCCCAACAACAAAATAAACAGCCTTGCAGCTCTTGAACCTAAGACCCTATACACTGTAATCACAGTATTTAACCACCAAGCCATCACAGAAATATAGAAGAATGAGGTATCACCAAACAAGTCCTCACTATAGTAAAATTAAACTGAACCTGTGAAAGAAATCAGTATACAGTCATATGTTCTAGAACCCACTACATAACATAAATATGTGAACTGGAGTACAGCGGCAAGCTCAGATGTGAGGTGTAATTGTAATATAGTGTTGAAGTCCCCAATAAAACAAAAGGACCCCATACAGTGTATGTATACATGAATCATGGATACCAGGCATATATATAAGATGTAATGAATAAGAAATCAATGCCAAAATGAAAATATAATGCAAAGTCTAATGTAAGCAGCGCTAAGCATTGCACAGGCCAGCTAAGGAGGTGTAAGCAATGTGTAGGCCAGCTAAATCAATGTGCCCAGTGATATATCCCTTTAAACAATGCCAGCCTTAAGTAAGCAGGTTTGCCTGTAGCCTAGCCTTTTCAAAACCGGCCAATCACAGAAAAGTGCAGGAAATCAGCCCTACTTAATCCCAACAGGCAGGAATACATCTCATAACTGGTTGTAGCTTCTCATTGCAGGCACAATGGCAGAAATGGGAGAAGGTGTGCACTTCCGGGAACAGCTCTAGTGCATCCAGGAGTCCAGAGGCATGGCAGGACTCCTTATTAAAGACCATGAGCAAAGACTGCTGCAGGGTCAGTACCAGGGTTCCCAATATAAGGTGGAAGCCTGGGACCATGTCGCCCGTGACCTCACCAGTGCCACTGGCATACCCCAAACTAGTGAGCAGGTCAGGCATCACTATGCCGACCTGAAGCGGCATAAGTGGGACCTCTTGGAACAGTGGACCCAAGAGGCTAGAATGGCAGAAGCTGTCCCAGCTGTGTGTATCACTCCACTATGCGTGTAATAATTGCCAGCTCATGTATATCATGGATAGGTATGGCTAAATATTCCTCTTATGTCCTCCACAGCTGCAAGTGAGTGGGCCGTGAACCAGGAGGCCCATGGAAGTCACCTGGAGAGGTTGCGATGCGAGGCAGGTCAGTAATACTCTTGCATGTACTGTTAAAGGAAATAAATCTAAAAGTATTAATAAATTAATTGCCTGTATAAAACTTGTATTGTTTAAGGCAAGTACTGCATACACTGGAGAATATGGCAGGAAGAGTCTCATATAGTTTGTATGTAAATAAAAGTGTAATAGCCTAACAATGAAGGTCTAACTGCTGGACTGCAAGTGTATATGCTGGTATCATATGGTAATGTAGATTTGCAATCAATTAATAGTACTGTTGTATTAAGCACTGTTATCCACATGGTGCACCATAAATAGAATGTGTAGGAATGCCTGTATATGACTGGTGTAATTCCCAGAGGCCATTTAGTACAACTGAGTAACACATAGACAGAAAACAGTGAAAAGGCAGACAAAATCCAAATAGCACATGCAACTGAGATGTGAACTGTCTTATTGTTAGCACACACAGCCATGGTTCAAATCCTAAAAGTGGTAGCAGTCTGCATACAGAATCATACCCCACAACTATACAGATATATCCAGAATGTCCAGTAAAGTGGCCCATATCTGCTGCTTGTCAACCTGTCCCACGAGGAAATCAGTGAGATGATCTCAGAAGTGTAGGCAGCAAACAGGAAATAAAATTGAGTGACACACATCTATAAGAACAAAGCTGGCACACTAGCAACTCTCCAAAACCTTATGAGAGTAAGAAGCCATGTATGTCCTATTTACACCCCCATGTTGTCAAGCTGTGGCAAGAGTGTGTACAGTAAGAGAGTGAGATGTATGTGCATAATAGTAATGTGGAATCTTGTACTGTGTGTGGCAACATTCAGGTAGTGCTAACAAACATTTCTCCCACAGGTCTGTCAGATACCAACACTGTGCCCAGAAATACAAGAATGATACCCTGCACTTGTACTGTTTACTTTGGTATTGTATGCCATTGTGACTGATGCAGTTGCTCTGAATAATAAGGTATTACTTGTCACTGTCGCCCACACTGTCCTACAAAATATAACTCTCTAGGAAATCCTGTATAAGAGTGTTGTAATACATGGTCAGAATGCAAAACCACAGGAGAATTATAAGACAGAAAGCAGGTAAGAGATATACAGCAATATCTATATAGAACACACAACTCTGATGGACAGTGTTTAAGTTGTAGCAGACACAGCCATAGTCTGAATCCTGGGAGTGGAAGTAAGCTGCATACAGAATCATAGCCCACAACTGTACAGATAAGATCAGAATGTCCAGTATATGGGCCCATATCTGCTGCCTGTCCCCCTGGGAAGTCTGTGGGATGAGCCCAGATGTTTAGGCAGCAAACATGGAATACAACTGATTGTCACACATCTATGAGAACAAACCTGTCACTCTAGCAACACCCAAAACTGTTATGAGAGTAATAACCCAAGTATGTCCTATCTACACCCCCATGTTGTCAAGCTGTGACCAGAGTGTGTACAGTAACAGAGTGAGATGTATGTGCATAATAGTAATGTGTAATCTGGTACTTTGCGTGGCAACATTCAGGTAGTGCTAACAAACATTGCTCTCTGAGGTACGTCGGATACAAACACTGTGCCGAGAAATAAAACCCTTGACACACTGTACTGGTACTGTTTACTCTAGTATTGTATGGAATTGTGAGTGTTGCAGTTGCTCTGAATAATAAGGTATCACTGATCACTGCCACCCACACTGTGCCACATAATATAACTGTGTAGGAAATCCTGTATAAGAGTGTGGTAAGTCACTAAACGTTGAAGAGGGGAATAGTCTAGATATGTCCCAGTTCACCTGCATGTGGACAAGACATGACCAGAGTTTGTGCAGAAAGAGATGAACAGCTATGTGCACAACATCAACCCGGAATCTGGGAGTATGTGTAGAAACAATTAGTGTTATCAAACATTTCCTCCACAGGTATAGGAGGTAAGAGGTGTATACTGCAGGTGAAACCAGTTCATGTTTAAAGATGATGACAGCCATATCACTGTCCAAACTAAGGCTATAGGGTAGTGTAGTAATACTTGTAAGGTACAGATAACAGCACTGACTAGGAAAGTAATGTGGACTACAGGAATATACTAGTTGTTAATTGACATCCTCCCCCACCATATCTCCATCAATAAACTACATACACACCTCAACTGGTATGTAAGTATTTCACTGTTCTGAGTATGTGCTGTTGGTTGATAATTATTTAAATCTATTTCCATGCGTGTGCTATATTGAAATATTCCAACATTGGTGGCATGGTGCCAGCAATGCACCTGCATGCTGTTGTTATTACCACTGCAGTCCCATATATGCATGTGTTCTGTTTGCTATGCAACTGTTCCATATCTGGTGTATGGATTAATAGGAATATCTATGCATGCTGTTATACCTAACCCTGGAATGTGTTGACTATTACTAACCCACATATGATGATAAAATTTAAACACCATAGCAAGTTTGGAAAGGCCAGTCTCAGCGGACCCACCTGTCCCACCTCAGCTGTCCATGGCATTGGGCACCAGCACATCTGGGGCCCAACCCGGGACCTCCTTGTCCATTGGTCATGCACCACCTTTGGGTGGAACCACCTCAGGGGATGGGACTTGTCCCCCATGGGAGCGGGTGCAGACAGGAACTTGTCACCTGTCGTCAGGTTCGGGTCATGGTGCATAGCGAGCTCCACAGGGAGGTTGGAGATCTGCTACACCAGCTCGAGGGCCATGTGTCACAGCTACCACCTCAGCAGATGGGGCTCAACCCCCCTGGGAGCTGGCGCAGACAGGAACTTATCACCTGTTGTCAGGTCTGGGTCATGGTGCATAGCGAGCTCCACAGGGAGGTTGGAGATCTGCTATGCCAGCTCAAGGGCCTTGTGTCACAACTAGAGGGTTGGCCTGGCTCTGCAACTCATCCACCAACACAGCCATTTTTGGGGCTGTGAAGGTGCAGTGATGACTGCTCATGGGTGGGGACCTCAGACCCTCTGTTTCCACTAGGGGGTTCATGGGCTTCCGATTTCCCAACTCCCCTCCCCATCATGGTGTCTACCCCCACATGTGTCATATACCACCCTTCTATGCATCTTCTTTGTCTTGTCTGTTAACCTATCCAACCTACCTCCCCAAATATACCTACTATCCCTCCACAACATCCCGATTTCACTTGGAATAAAAAAGGTCAATCTGTTCCCAAAAAAAATCTCTCCCCATATATAGCTGTCCATTTCACACATGTGTCCACTGGACACATGTAATCTGGCCTATTTGGCCTCACAACATATTATTGCTGTTCTCACCCCTCTCTCGGGGGTTTCAGTGTCCAAATCCACCCCCAAATTCAGTGTATATGCACAGCTGCTTCTGTAGAAGAAATGGGCAGCTATGGACCTTCCCTACACCCTTCCTGCACATCCCTAGCTATTTTCCTTACTGTCTTTCCCTCTTTTTGCCCCTTTTTCACCACTTTCCTATCAAACCTTTTTTCTTTTCTTTTAAAGAAATTAGAGCAGGGGTAAGTGGGAGTAAGCACTTTTAAGCAGCAGTAAGTGGGTTTAAGCCTGTTTGCATGGAGGTAAGCAATACCTACACAGGTTAAGCAATTGAAAAGTTGAGTATAAGAAACTGTAACCGGAAGTTAGCATTGCTTACCTTTGCACAAACCTGGGCAAACCCACTTACTGCTGCTTAAAACTGCTTTAATCACTCTGTATCCAATAGCCCTTGTCTTGCCCAGCAACAAAATAAACACCTCTGCAAGGCTCGAACCCAGGACCCTGCACACCATAGCCAAAGTGATTTATCACTAAGACATGTCAGATATACATAACCGTGCTGTTTTCACAAACATATCCAGCCCAGTCATTCAACAGTACAGGGAATGTATTTCAACATGTAGATATATTTCTGTGTGCGTATATATATATATATATATATATATATATATATATATATATATATATATATATCTATATATAAGTAAATATAACATATCAATATATATATATATATATATATATATATATATATATATATATATATATATATATCTTTTATTTATTTATATTATTTTATTTTACATTTGTTTACCAGGATGGTCCGACTGGCTATATGTCCATTTTCAGCGAAGACCCATGGAGAACAGCTTCAAGTTAGTAGATTACATTACATTAGTAACATTTACAAGTTAACATAGTTTACAGTGCTCAGTAAAGCTACAGACATGTATAGAACATTGTAGGCAACTGAGAGTTTCACACAGGGTTTACACAGATAAGAACTTTATCCCGTAATGAGCTCTAGATATGCCACAAAGCAAAGTCATATACATTTTAGAGTCAAATTACAGATTTAATTAGGCAAGATATCCAATACCAGGGAGTGGGTATTAGGCTTTGAACAGGGACATTGCCAGTGCATTTGAAAGTGTAGTTTGAGGGTTTTTTTGAACTGGGTTAGAGAGGGCTGGAGAGTAAGTTCAGCAGGTAGAGAGTTCCTAGTTTTGCCTACAGAGCTGGCAAATTGAGAGTCGCCAGCCACATTTATGCTTTTGGTTGTCTGAACCAACAGTTTGTCAGCAGAGCACAGTGACCTCAGATTGCTGTAAGGATTAATGATCTTGTTTAGTGTTGGTTTCTTATCGGGGTGGTTTCGAAATTTATGGGCTATTATAAGTTGGTTGTATTTAAAAAGACTAGTCCATTCAAGCCAACCTAGTTGAGTTAAGTTGATACAGTGGTGGGTCCTAAAGGTTGTACCTGTAGCACATCTAGCAATATGGTTGTAACAGCTTGCAAGTTTGCTAAGAGTGGTTTTATTCAAGTTATGAAAAGGGAGGAGGCATAGAGAAGGGTAGACAGTAAGTAAGGAGTGAGCGATAGAAGTTCTTGCAAATGGAATGAGAAAAGGGTTGATCCTATAGAGGGAGCCCAGTTTTTTGTTGCTGGTTTTGATGGTTTGCTTTACATGGGTATCATATTTTAGGGTATTGTCGACTGTGACCCCTAGGAGTTTGGTGTGAACATCTGGGGATATAAGTGTGTCATTGTTGGATCTTATGCTAAAGAATGGTGAAGAGGACTTACAGGTAGGGGAAAAATTAGCAGCTTCGTTTTGTTGGGCTTTAAAATAAGCTGATGATTTGTGAACCATTTTTCAACATCAATGAAATATTCTGAGTTAGAGTCATCAGCTCCCTTGAGGAGGAGGCTGCAAAGATTAAAGTGGAGTCATCTGCGTATTGGATGCAGGTGGCCTTGGGAATGATTGTGGGTGGGTCATTGATAAAAAACTGAAAAGAGAAGCGGTCCTAGTATGGAGCCTTGGGGGACTCCTAGTGATGGGCAGATGAGTGGATAGTGTATTCTGCCATAATACTGCTTATTGTCTGTCAGACAGATAAGACTGGAACCATTTAATCACACAGTTATTTAGTGACAGTTTATTCAGGGTATGGATAAGTAGTTAGTGGCTGACCATATCAAAGGCCTTAGAGAGCTCTAGGAAGAGAACTGAGCTAAGTTTGTTATTGTTTCAGTTGAGGGTAATGGGATTAGAGAAGGATAGGAGGGAAGAGGTGGTGCTGTGGTTTGGCCTAAAGCCATGCTGAGAGTTCACCAGTAGTTTATTCTGGGTGAGATAGTGCATTAATTGGTTATGGATGCATTTTTCCATTATTTTGGCCAGTGGGGATAGTATGGCTATTTGTCTGTAGTTTGAGAGGTCAAAAAAGTTCCCTCCTTTATGGAGAGGAATAACATGGGAAACCTTCCAGATAGAGGGGATGGTGGCTTCAGACAAGGTTTGGTTTATAATAGAAATAGGGTGTGCAATGGCATCTGCCACTTTCTGTAGATATTATGGTGGGAGGAGATCAGCTGCAGTGGGTTTTAGTTTGTTAATTAGTTTGTTAATTAGAGATCTGATGGTTGATGTAGATACAGGCTGGAAGTTAAAGGACAGTGGGTAGTGATTGAGGAGGAATCCAGATTGCAGCCAGTGGAAGCCAGTTGGCTGGCTAGTGATTGGATGGTCTTAGTGAAGAAACTGTTAAAGACATTTGCAGTTTTCTCTGCAGATTTTGGGTTGCAAGCTGATGAGGTGGGAGTGGTGGATTGTCTGGGGTGGAGCAGCTTGTTTACTCCTGCCCAACTTTTAAGGTTTGTTCTGATGTTTTTGTTGAAGGTATTGATAGAAGTTTTTTTTTTTGTCTAGCAATACGGCTTTCTTAGTATCATTCCTTATCTGCCGGAATTTAATATGGTCAAGTGGGTCTTTTGAGGTACGCCATTTGTCCCATGTTTATTTCTTGCTATGATTTTGGTTTTGGTTATTTTAGAGAGCCGGGGGGACTTTTAGTTTTTCACTCTAAGGGTGTGGACAGGAGCGTGGGAATCTAGAATAGTAAGGAATTTAGAATTAAAATAGGCTACAGCATCATCCAGTGGAAGATCTTTTAGGATGGTGAAATTGCATGTTTCGAGTTCGTTCTGAAAATCAATGGTGTTGAAGTTTTTGTTATTTCTAATAGGTTTATAGAGAATTTGGTGGTGGTTATATACTTTATGCTTGATGATGTAAGTGAGTAAGTGGTCACTTATATCATCTGGGAGGGTACCAGTGTTGTACAGGTCTGGGTGACTGTTGATAAGAATTCAGTCCAGGATACTACCTTTGTTGTAGGGTTTATTAATTCTGGTGGGTGAGGATATGAGTTGTGTATAGCCATGAATGTTTACATAGGTTGTGGGAGATTCAGAGGAACAATTTTTCCAATCAATATTAAAGTGTCCTAACACCATAGTTTCATGGGGGTACGTGTTGGATAGCCATTGAAGGAAGTCCTCTAGGATATTTGTATTATTGCCTGGGGGGATATAAATGCAGGCAATGAATATAGATTAAATTTTTTAAGCTGTAATCTGATAATGAGAGTTTCAGCATTATTGAAAAAGGGAAGTTGTTGTGGGGCTAATGTGACATCTAGTGTATTTTTAAAAAGTACTGCCACTCCCCCACCTTTCCTAGACTTATGTTCTAGTCTGAGTATGTTATACCCTGGTGGGATACCTTCATTGTCTTTAGCTCCTGGTTTTAGCCAGGTTTCTGTGAGACATAGCACATCAGGTGAGTAAGCTGCTACGAGGGCATGGAGATTATGGACCTTGTTGTTTATGCTCCTGATAGTTAGGTGACAGGTCAAGAGAGAGGTAGGAGTCCTTGTAGTTGGCCAAATGTTAGAAGGGGTAATGGGCTGGGAGCCAGAGCTTGTGGGAGGGGTAGGTCTAGGGTTTGGGTGGATGTCTCCATCCCTTATCAGACTGTATTGTACAGTAATTATTACTTTCAGGGCTTTGCTAATTATTTTATGATAATATCTGGTTTTGGGAGGATAGACCATAGTCTGATTAGTTGGTGGCTGTTAAGAGTGGAAAAGTCAGGTTTGTAGAGAGCTATGAGTTGATCTGTTTTATTTAAAGTAGGAGTAGTGTTGGTTTGGGATAAGGGGTGGTGAAAGCCAAGGTAGGGCTGATTTTTATAGGTGGTGAGGAGATATTGAATGAGCATTATTGGAATTAGTAACATTATTGGTCTCATTTTGATAGTTAACATAGCACTTGCCTAATAATTGCGATTAGGAATACAGAAGGAGTGATGGCAGGAAGGGGTGGTGTTTGGAAGTATGGGCTATCTGTGATAGGTTGAGGAAGGGGGTGTGGCTTATTGAGCTTTAAATTTAGCACCACTGGGGGCGGGTAGAATTTTGGGGCAGGGCGGGGCATGGAGCGAGCCAAGCAGAGCAAGGGTGAGCGGAGTGGGGCTAATCCAGACCATAAGGTACCTTATGTGTATGCCTGCAAGATAAGCTGTTTGTGTTTGCAGACAGTTCAGACTCGGACTGCACTTTTCCTACAACAATGTATCCACCAGTCAGATAAAAGATAAAGGTGGTACAGCAGCTGAATACTTGTGGTGTTACTTCTAGAAAAGAAGAGCACAGAGAGGAGTAAGCACTTTTGAGATGGTAAAGATACATTATAAAGATTACTAAACAAACTGAGCAAATAGCTACTGCATACAGGAAAATATGTCTTGAATCAACTATTAGTATATGCAGATACTGAGCCAATTGGAAAAACACATTAGTGAGAAGGGACCTCAGCTGACAGGTATGCAGTCACAGATAAAAATATAGCGAGCAGCAGTCTGTCCTTGGTCTCTAATGTGATTCTATCCACCACTAACACCGCAATTATTTAGCAATAAAAAGACACCAGTATGAGTTGTCTATGCACAACACATATACAGGAATATTAGTTAACAAGGTGCAGCTATGCAGATAGTACATACTATTATACCAAAAACAACTTGCTGCAGACAAACACAATGCTAGCATGCTATAGTAACCTCCAGTAATAAAGCATAATTCATATTAGATGTCTGTGTAACACAATTCAACATAAATAAGCATATATAAAACACTTACTGCATGATATAGAAATATAATATAGAAATATATACACACACACACACACACACACATATATATATATATATATATATATATATATATATATACACATATATATATATATATATATATATATATATATATATAAACATATATACATACATACATCTATAGATATCTATATATATATATATATATATATATATATATATATATATATATATATATATATATATATACAGCAATTTATATATAATATATATGTAAGCATATATATATATATATATATATATATATATATATATATATATATATATATAGATATAGATATAGATATAGATATATATATAGATATAGATATATATGGACATACATCAGTAGATAGAACAAAAACATATATGTCCACATATATGTTAATGGGGTTGACAGGCCCCAAACAACATATGTCTTGTACGAATAGGTATCCCCCCCACATTCAAACACATATGCCACGCAATACACTACCAACTGTTGCAGATCCCATAACCAGGACCTGACATGACATTGGCACAAGATGTTAACAGTACTCCATCCCACCTGTATGATGTCAGGCTGGTATCAGTAACATATCATGCAGTACAGTCTGGCTCCCATAGGGAATGTGCAATGTGGAAGCAATCAACATCCCTAGGATACATGGATACATATACACAGACACATACATGCAGATATGGCTATAAATATATATATATATATATATATATATATATATATATATATATATATATATATATATGTAACTACACGTACACATGCAGAGATATGTATAGGAAGAAACATATGTAGAAGGTGCACACAATATGGAACAGCCACTATGCCTACAGTTGCCACCTTACCAACTGGACACTGTATGAGCCACCCATACAAATGACAATCATTGCCTGCAACATATACCCACAGAGAGGTCAAAGGATATAACACCACACACAGGTTTGTATACATGGGAAAGTTTTCTTTGTGTACTATTACAGTTCTATATGCCATGCCATATAGCTGTTTAGACACTGACATCCATATAAACAGAGTGCATGCAACTGTGAAACAGTTATACTAATACAGTAGTCTGGAAAGGTTGACATATGTTGCTGTCCAGGCCGAAGCCTTCAAGTAGCACAATAGTAAAGACAGACTGGTCCACAGGATACCAAACAATCAACAGTAATTAATGCAGATGCATTGTTCAGCAGCCTCTATCTACACTCTGTACACAATCTCGAGGGGGTAAAAACCTCAGTTGACACAATGGGATGTAACTGTTACATAACAAGGCATAACTGACACTATCACAATCACACTGACAAACAGAACAGTCTGCAGTAGGCCTGCATTTACCCAAGGTGGATTGTATGGTAATGTACATCCAGATACCTTAAGGCAGCTTACCCCTGATATCTCCACATGTTGTAACAGCCTATGTTAGTTATGGTGCATCCCCCCCTTAAACTCAGCAATACAGGGCCATATACCACTGTTACATACACTGGCCTCTGGAGTGCATAAGGGCACAGATGTATTGTGTAGGTGATGCCCACACATATATGGCCCCAACCCCACAGTATGTGTGGGGGACACAACAGCAGTGGACTGTTGGCAGGAATGGTAGCATGACATACTCACAACCCACTACAGAACAACCCCTGACAGCATGTCATATGTGCAAAACCTGGTATGTAGGTGGAGGACAGAGGCTGGAACACAGGCCCATATGTGTATAACTGTTGTCATACACTAAGAAGTCACTGGTGTTACAGTATAGTCTGCAACCTACCCTTAGTCAGGAATATGAAGTTAGAAACAGAAATGGATGTAGCCATGTACTGATAGCACTCAATGCACACACTGCCAGTGATATATTTCACACAAGACCAGTGTGCTGGACAGACAAAACATAATAGGCACACCTCTGGCCATCAAGCGGATAGGTCCACAGTTGAGAGCTATGCAGACAGACTGCATTTTAAGTTAAACTAGTATGTACACACAAACCCTGTAACACCAGTGCAATATAATGCATACAACAACTCTACTCACACTCTGTCTGTAGTTCTGGAACCTCCTACAAATATGTAGCTGGCCTGAGTGTGCAGGTTCTCCTGTAAGAGGTATTGCTACCTGCTGTCTGTAACACTAACACACACAGGAAGGATGTCCATCATACAGGAAAGGTAAAGGGACCATGCCCACATGGTGTAGGGATTTATAGTAGTTGGTTACCATGGCAGTGGTAATTGGACGTAGTACACAGCATGCTGCATGCAGGTAGCAAGTGGAGAACACTGATTGGTGCAGAGGCCATCCATCACATGATCATGTGATCACCTACAAATTCCATGCTGTAATTTATGCAAAACAGCTCATGCTATTTACTGGAGAGAGACTGAGAGAAAAAGAGAGAGAGAGAGAGAGTGCACATATAAGAAAAAAAATACCAAACACTCTAGAAGAGTCTGCAGTCCCAAAACAGGTATGTGAAGTATATATGTATGTAACTGATAATAGTATTTGGTCCATAATAATGAAATAGATGATGTGGAATGCTTTATATGAACCTTCAGCTGTTGTTGTAATGATGTTCAGCTGAACAACTGTTAAGGACAATAGAGTCCGTCCCTGTGGGTAGTGCGCTATACCCCTCAACCGTGCAGAGCAGCACTGACTGATAAGATGCAAGCCATCATAGTGTGTGTTGTGTAATGGGAAGTATGTATGTTACATGGCCAATAGCTGGTGGTGGAAGTAATGCCATTATGATGGACACATGGGATCCACAGTCCACCCCTTGCAAGATACTCAGGTTAATCTGTACAGTAGCATGCAGGAATGCCATAAGTGTATAATAGGGTTACCTGCAATTTGGCCCTACATATACCCCCTGATGCTAGGCTGTGTCCATATGTGGCACCTGTCTGTGTTGTAGCAAGTCAGAACAGTGCAGCTATGCAGGAAGGTGTTGTGAAATTGTGGACCTGATGTCTGAATGTAACCCACATATACAATACATATGTGTACATATATACATATATATATATATATATATATATATATATATATATATATATATATATATATATATATATATGTATATATATATATATATATATATATATATATATATATATATATATATATTGACATGTATGTCTACAGATATACAGATACCCATGTGTAGACATATATATGAGCACATACTTACATCACATATATCTGCACATATATAGATATATACCTATATGCACGTCTACATAAATACAAACACACACACAAACATATTTGTATGTAAATACACACCCCTATATTACTACCAAAGTGCTGCATGCTATGTGTGAGGAAACAGCACACATAGCAATACACACAGATATCTACAGCTGTCAGTGTGTGCAACATGGATGGGTATGTCACATGTGAACTCCTTGTTGGGACCACATTGCCCTTGTCTGTGAAGTATGGAATGGGAATATGGAGAGGTATGGCAGGTATAGTTGTGGAGGTGGTCAGGGCTGGTAGATATAGAGGACAGTCTACAGGGGTGGTATGTGACATGTGGTGGGTAAACACCCTGGATGATGTGTGTGGTCTGTGATGTGGACGCCCCATGAGCCTCAATATGAACACAATGGGAACAAGCCTCCCACCCACTTCTACTCACAACAGCAGTCCATCTTGAGGGTGCCTGGCCTGGAGGCTGAGCAGGAGGAGCATGTTGGCCCTGTGAATATGTACTGGGTGCCTCAGAGTGATGTAGCACATCCCACATGTGTCTGTGGAGCCCGTTATGGAACAGACCCTGGACCTGTCCTCAGGGGACAGGAACATGTCTGTGTGTACCCCTGGGGAGGGGGACAACATCCCCTGGGTTGGTTCCACCTGATGGTATTGCTGGACCAGCATATGAGGAGGCCCCAGGGTGGGACACCCATGTGATGTTGCTGGGTAACATGGGCAGATGGGTTTGGAGAGGTGGATCTGCTGGGTAATAATACATATACATGCTGTTGTGTCACTGTTATAGAACATATGTTGGTAGTAATAGTCCACATAATCCTGGAACATGTCCAACAGCATGCATAGATATCCTCAATAACACAGAATGTCAGTTGTGCAGCAATTACAAAGCAGCCATACCACAGGTATATATGGAACCATAGTGGCCCTGACAATGGCACACAGGTGAATAATCTGTAACAGGCCAGCAATGATAGTGTCCACACAGGGAACATGGCTACAAACACATAGCAAAAAGTGTGGTACTATACAATATCTGTCCCACTGGTAGGTAAGCTGCAGACATACCTAATGAGTTTTGTGTACAGTTTGTTGTCTCTGATATGGTGGGGGGGGGGGTGACAGTGATGTGTATTAAGAACTGTGGTAACCTTGCTGTATGAGTTGCCCAGACCTGTTTCCATCTTTATGTCTTTCAGGCAAGATGTTACATGCACAGCTACCATCTTATTCAGCTTCTGAAAATGAAGTAGTGCTAACCTATTTAATCCAGCACTATCCTGTGCTATTTGGCCAGGCCACCCATGACCAGCAGGAACAGACCCTCCTGTGGAATAACCTAGTCCACAGGGTCAGTGATGTTGGACTGCACAACAGCAGTTATGAGCAGGTCTGGCATCATTGTTCTGACCTGCTTCACAATGCCCATCGGCATGCTGCTGAAGTCCAGAGGGATCACCTTGCCACAGGGGGGTCCATGCCATCCATCCCACCAACATGTGTGGAGGAGCTCCTGGCCAGCCTCATGGCACCTGCCCATCTGGACACACACCAACTGCTAGACACCTTTGTGGGGGTGGGTGCCACTCATACACCAGCCAAGGAGCATGCAGGTAAGGCCACAGGCCACATACATAGACCACTGTTGCACATACTTCCACATCGGTACAGGTAGATCATGCATATCTGACATGTCATAGATATATTTTGTTGCTGCATAGTAGTGATAAATGGATGTCCATATGTGGTAGTATTGTGGAAATGTACTGTTGATATATGGTAATACTCCACCCACCCTGTAGTACTGCCACAGTTGTGGCCACTGACTATGCATCTCTCACCCTCTTATGTAGGTCCCTCTGGGATACCACCAAGGCACCATCCTGTAGCTTGTGAGTATGGTTTATGTAGATGCTTGCCAATACACTGGGCATGTAATGGCTATGGTATATGCCATGCACACATCTAAAACACCTACCCAGAATGCATGCTGTACATGTGCATGTATTGTTGCTGTGAAATGCATGGCATCACAGGGGTGACCATGATGGGGTATTGGAAGGGTATGTCAGACACCTGCATGATAACTAACATCCTGTCATTGTGGAATGTGCCCACAGGGAGTAACATAATGCTGGGAGACATGACCTACAGTAGGGACATGTTTGGAACAACACCCATATACAGTGCAATACCAGTGTATATACCTGTAGGACAATGGCAACTGCTGCAGAGATACACTATGGCATAAGACATTACAGTGGTCCACATTATCAGCTGGGACTAGGCTGGAACATGTGGTGTTCAGTGTATGGGACACTGCAAAGTGACACACATGTGTAGGACTTACTCATCATGCATCTGCAAAAAGGCTGAAGGAGGGGGGAGGGGTGCCAGCATGACACACCAGTGCACTGCAGCAGGGATCCTAAGCATGATAAAAATGGCTGTACCTGCACATAGTGAGGTTCAGGGCCTGTGGCAGCTATAACCCTACCCCCACAGCAATAGTGACGGCAGTGTGTGTGAACACCAAGGGATTTGCACATGAGTAGAGCTTGCAATCATGCAGCATAGGGGGACATGTATAGGTCAGACTGAACATACATTGGCAAATGCAGATGGCCCATGCTGGTATACCCCTGCCAGGAGCAGTGACTGCTGTAGTATACACAACAAGAGGTGCAACAAACCGTAATGATAAGGGTGTGCACACATATGCCCACACTGTGTGTATGCATCGTGGTCAGCATCCACAAACCTAACACATTCCGTAGACACTGCATGTGAAAGTACAGGACATATGTCACATATCGGGCTCATGTACTGTTAAGATATGCAGTGATGTGGTCCCATGGCAGATCAAGGATGGGTGCGTCATATCAATAAGATGTGTACACCCCCCATAGCCATGGCATGTATCATGGTTGTCAGTGTAAGAATATTGGATTGGTCATACATGGTCTGCTGATGTTGAGAGCTGTGCATCAGACATCAAACATTCACAAATGACATCTGTCCACATATCATACCAGGTATTTGTTGCTGGAAAACATAGGGACTGTGAACATTAAAGCTGAAATAACCGACACAGTAGTACACATTCAGCAATGGGCTGTACACATGTGAGGTGTGGTGCACAGTACATGGTAGGGTGAAGAAGAGGTGCACAGAAATACCGTGTTCATGGCAGCAGTGGTATCCAGGGGAAGGGGCTTCACCTAGTGGCACAGCACATGCATCACACACATGTATACTGCTGTCAGCATGGATTGACTATAGTTGCACTGCATGCTGTTGGGTACCATATGTTATACATGTTGACAAAGGGACAATAGGAGTATTGTGCATAGTATAATTGTGCAACCTCACCTGTATGTGTGTGTGTGCATCCTGGTAGGTAGTTAGTTTGTCTGTATGGTCACTCAGGTGAAGTGGAGGGAGGTTGATGCATGTAGGATGCTTATGTCATGTGTGTTTATGTGTGTGTGTGTGTGTGTGTGTGTGTGTGTGTGTGTGTGTGTGTGTGTGTGTGTGTGTGTGTGTGTGTGTGTGGGTGTGTGTGGATGTGTGTGGGTGTGTGTTTATGTGACTGGCCATATATGCACATGTGTGATTGTGGGGTGTTCATACAGCAGTACCTCCCTCTGGGATCATGCAGTGCATGTACATGGACTGCCACATTACACATCAGGAATACTTGTCATGTGTGTAATCACAGGACAGCTGATAGTATAATATGGTCTGTAGCATGGAACAGGCATCGACAGGGAAGATAGACACCAGGTACACCCTTAAGATCTCATTCAGCATAGAGGTCACCTACAACCCACATATTCAGCACTACAGATGCATTGGGGAAGTACTAGTCAACACCAGGGAGTGTATCCAAATATTACAGTTGTCACATGATAGGCTGAATGAGCAGCATATCTGGCATGTACTGAGCATTACATACACATGACACACCAGTGCGTGATATTTATTTTTATTTTTATTTTACATTTGTTTACTGGGAAAGTCTGAATGGAACTAGGTCCATTTACAGCGGAGGCCCATGGAGAAAATCTCCAACAACAATTTTATACAGTGTTATATATACAATCAAAAAAATATTTCATACGATAGTTCTTTCCAGGCAGGTTTACATTACACATAGTGGACTCTTGATGTCGGTTATTTGGGAAGGAAAAGAAAACAAGAAATACACTCATCGTCTGATGCAATCAAAGTGACATCACACAAGGCAATATAGTAGCAAAACGTAGGCCCTGTTCTAGGAGTTTCTGAAGTGCTGAGTATTAGGCATAGTGAGCAGTGAGAGAAAGGAGGATAGAAGAAATGGTGGAGATTAGTAAAGCATTTATGTAATGCAAGGACAGAGTCATGACTGCAAGAGGTGTGGCTTGAGTGATTTTTTGAACAGTGAGATAGATGTTGCTGAGAAGATATTTTGGGGGAGCTTATTCCATTCCATAGAGATGGTATGAGAGAAGAGAGCTTTTTCTGCAGTGTTGCTGGCTTTGGATATACAGAGCAGCATCTTGTTTGATGAGCGTAGAGGACGGTTTGCTGAGCATTGGTTTAGTAGTTGGTTTAGGGCTGGCGTTTTGTGGGGATTCTTTAGTATGTTGAAGGTGAGCACTAGCCGGTGATACCTAATTAGCTGAGGGAGTTCTAACCATTATAGGTGTTTTAAGGCAAAAGTTTCAGGCTGTCATGGTGGCGCAGGCAAGTACGGAATGTTACACCAGACAGGGCCTGAGGCTATAGATGGCTGCTCTCACATCTGCAAGTGACAATGCTCGTGAACTAGCTGGTGCCATCCGTGCATTAACTGAGTTCATGGATAGACGGTCAGGTGAGATGATGGCCCTTATTGACTGTGGTGTGTCCATGCTTCAACGTGTGCTGGGAGTGCGGCGATGGCCACATTGATGTAGACCAGCAATGCGAACAGCAGGCACTCAACATGGACATGCTAGGACACCAACGGGCTCCTGTAGTGGCAGTACCAGCTCCGGCAGTGTGGGGTGGTAATGTCCACACCGCACCACAGCAGGCCACATGCACGTGGTCCTGGCCAGTCCCAGGAGGGGCTTGGTACCAGCGAACATTTGTCATCAGCAGGTGAGAGTAGCACATCGAGGCCTGTAACTGGATGTGGCCATGGAACCCCTGGCAGGCACAGTCCATGTGTCCATGGCTGGAAGCAGTGAACTGCACACCCTTCCGGGTATGGTCTTCAGCTGTCCATAAACACCTGTCTAGGGCAGCCACATGGCAGAACTGTGTGCAGGCATACCCACACACTATGTAAACACACCTAGGGCAACCCCATACCTACACACACCATAGCACCACGTCCAGCTCACCACAGAACACCCTTCACCTACACACATGATGTCAAATGTATGGCCCACCCTCGGTCTCTGGCAAACCAACATCACACCCTGAGCATATGATGATACCTGTGCCACATGCCTGTCATCCATACCATCAATGCAGAGACAGGCTAATATGGTTCTGATGCACATGGTGACTGGACTACAGTGTACCACAGTACTGCAGTGTAACCTGTTGTAAGCAGTAAAGTGTAATACATATATGGCAGGTAGTGCAGCCATCCAGCAATGATGCATTATAGCTGTTAGTAACACTGGTTGGTTGCGGTCTCTATAATGTTATCCATTTGTGTTGTAGGTGTACATGTGTCAGCACGAGGATAGTCTGCAGTCATATTCCACAACAGGGTATGGCCCTGTGGTGACACCATGGCTGTGACATAACTGGGTTAAAGTTGAACACATGTCACAGGTTACTAAAATGGTTATTGCCTGTGCCACATGGACAGGTGACCCACTGAGGCATGTATACCCTGAAACCTGATGTAGACCCATCCACATACATGCACACTGTTACATGGCAACACTGGGACTAGACCCCTACCTAGGTATGTAGTGATACTGAAATGTGTGGCTTACATTGCACACACCACACACCGTTTAGGGTGAGGTGTGTCCCAAGTTACATATTACATGCAGAACATCCCCAGACATACAGTATGCTAATGGGGGATGTAATGGTTGTATATGGACAATATGCAGTGTGACATACCTTCATATACTCATTAACAGACACATAACAGGCAGACACGCATCTGAGATACCAAGGCCTATCACTGATAACTAACTTTACCGTCTGTCCAATGTGTTACAGGTAGGCTGCACACAGCACATGCATAACTGGCTTGGATTGTGCTTTCAGTTACCTGTATGGTTGATGTTGACAGTGGTAAACATAATGTGGTACATGGGACATATACTGGGTGTACCTTGGTGTAATGACAGTGTACACAGCACCCACATCCCCCAGTGGATATTGTACTCTGTGAAACCCATGATGACACTCTGCCATACCCACAATCACACATTGGCCACAATTGCGATACAACCCATAGTATATTCCAACAGTGGTACTACAGGGATATGCATCTAATGCACATGCCACACACGCAGTAGGGTGTTGCATTGTCATGCCTCACCTATGGGCAGCAACAACAATATCTGTACTACTGTGTAGCAGTGGGTATTATAATAGGAGTATGTGGCCTCGGAATGCTCTACCCTATAGATATACGGACAAAACTACACAGACCTGCCAAAACACAATGGGAATCCCATGCCTATCAACCCATTTGTAAAATGCTGTTGTGCTGGTACTGCAAGGCTTGTGTAGCCGGTATGGGGAGGAGCTTAACAGGGTACATGCTAAGTCTCATACAGCGGCAGCCACAACTGACTATGGCAATGGGTGTTGTGTTGGTTTTGAAGGCCCTCATAGAATTCCCAAGTACAGGTGTGCTAACACACAGACACTGCTATGCTCAATCATGCACATGTACACATGTGTCAGTACAGGGGTGCATCACTGCAGGTGTTCGTACCTGTGTACCTAGCTATTGTCCAAGGGGAGATGGGTTATGTAGGGGTGGTGTATACAGTGGTATCCTGCCACCTGCTAGGTGGCAGTAGGCAATCTATCGACAGACACTACTATGGTGACCCTGAGGGTGAGAATGACATGCATCAATCAATCCTCCAGTTGCCTCCTGCACACGGCCACTGAGGTGATGAAGATAACATGTATGCAACATGCATTACAACACATGGTTAATGTCTGTGATGGAGACCTGTACCCAAGCATGTTCTGTTGACTGTGGTAGTGTAGTGGAGGTACCCGTGGCATGTGGTGGGTACAGGGTGACATCTCCTATATGTGCCAGTTCTTACACAGCTGGGCAGACATGTCAGTGTCAATTGAGTTTAGGTTGAATGTATATATCCCAACTGGAAACCTGCCATCTGCACATCTGTACAAGGACTGACAGTCATCAGCTTGGCAAGTAGCTATGCAGTACGATGAGTGTGTTGACAGTAGACATTTAACAACAATATGTATGCCATAACTACATGTTAGAAGCCCTCATTAACATGTGCTGTACAGACGGTAGTCTACAGTTACATTCCACATGACGGATCATTGCCCAGTAAGGGGTATATACTGTGACACAGCTCACACACCAGAGATACAAAAGGGAGGCCTCAGTGTCCAGCTATGCTTGCAGGCATGCCAGTTATCAGTACTACATTTAGCACTCTGGTCTTGCCTGGGTAAGTACTGTCAACAGTAGTACTGCCATGATACATGACATGCCAGTGTGACGGCACATACCCTAGGCTACTACCCCTGTATGTAAACATAGATAACAGTGTTATACAGGCTTTATATATATATATATATATATATATATATATATATATATATATATATATATATATATATATATATATATATATATATATATATATATCTGTGTCCCACACATGACACTCACACCTCTTACTACTGTAATGACAGCACACAGGTGCATGTATTGTACATGTCATTACATACACTTATTACAGATGTCATTACCCTGCTATGTTATCAGACTGGGTGATGTGACCTGGTTACCAGAGCTAAGCCATGCTTAGCAAGTATCAACATTGCTGCAATATAATAGCTGAGCTGATTTGCACACTGGCAAGCGAAGTCTACACTGTGTAAGCGCCCGCATGTTTACCCATAGCTTAGCACTGCTTAACTTCACACAAACCCATGCAAACCCACTTAAAGCTGCTCAAAACTGCCTTTACCACTCTGTATTTGACAGCCCTTGTTCTGCCCAGCACCAAAATGAACAGCCCTTGCAGGTCTTGAACCCAGGACCCTGTACATTAAAGTCACAACACTTAACCAATATGCCATGACCACTGTGAAGACAGCTGTTATTTTACCAATATCGCTGTCGATACACATATTGAGTAGTAATGAACAATTGCCTTTACTTCCTAAATTGTGTAGTCCTTGTTAGTAATATGACTGTTGCATCACATATGTTGTTTTATTATAATGTACACATAGCAGATACATATGGTGAGATACATCTGGAAAGGTATACACAACTGTGAGGTTTACACATGACAGGAATATGGTTATATACATTTAATAGGTCTATATATGTCTACATGTACATAGACATGTACACTCATACATGTGTCTGTATACACATATGTATAGTGCAACATATCTATGGCCATGTGTACATCTCTTTGTAGCTACATACATATCTATCTATATATATATATATATATATATATATATATATATATATATATATATATATATATATATATATATATATATATATATATATATGTATATATACATATATGTATATATAGCTATATATGTATGCACATCCTATGTGTACAGATATGCCTTTTTATGTGGATATAGATGTAGATATCTATAACTATAAATGCATACATATCTAGTCTGATATACCTATTACTGTTGATATCTATGTTGATATCCATACGTATATGTGCATATGTATCTCTATCTGTATATGTGTATACATATATTGCTCTGTATATGTATATATCTGACTGTTTATAAGTATATATATGTACATATACAAATCCATCTATATATGTGGATATGTATATGTGTATATATCTATATAGATGTATGGATAATTATATATACATATATGTTCACCATATGTCCTAAACATGGAGTGGAGCCCTACCTCAGCCCCAATAATCTCAAACTCTTAGTGCAAGGGGATGTCAGGTATGTATTGCAGATATATTTGTAGACTATTGCTACTGTAATAGGGATTGTCTTCATAGTCATAGTGTGTGTGGGAGGTTAAATCTGCTTTTAACTTGTGCGCCATTGGCTACTGACAGACATCCTAAGGGCATCATAGTACAGTACCACTGCTAGCACAGTAATGCTCCTGTGAACTACAGCAGAGATATGGCCAATATATGTGGACAGTCTGACACACTCTGGCCAGTCCAGAGGTATACACAGAACCCCTTAGTGCAGGACATGTGGACCAAGCCTGACAATGTGGATGTTAACATCCATCTAGATGGGTATATCACATAAATACTGGTATACATTTGCCCTTATACATTATGCATTCATACACCCCTGTCTGTCCTGACACATAGTAACCGTTGGTACAGAGGTGTCATGGCCACATACTACACACTAGTTAGTGACATACATGTGTACAGCATCCCACTGCTTTGTCTGACATACATGACTGTTATGGTGGCCCAGCAGCAGTATATCTGGCAAGTATCTGGACATGCCATCTCACTGGGTAAGTACACTAAGCTTCTAGGCATGTAACAAAGCACTGTGCAGGCTACAGGCAAACTGCCTCAACACTGGCCCACATTTCCTATGGGGGAATACACATGTACCTGCATAGATAGCAGGCTCTACAGGCATGTCACAGCACAGAGTAGCAGACACCTGTGTGAATGTGCATAACCACAACCCATGTGAACACAGCCACAGCCACACATGGTAAGCTAGCGTAATATTACAGTATATGGACTATCTGATCAACATCATCCTCATATTTGCCACTCACACACCAACCCTACATATACTGAGCCACTACATAGTGAGGTCCAATGCCTGTCTGTAGTATGGGACATGTGTGTGTTGACCCTACAAACATGTAAGCTGATAGGGTAACATACAGTGGAGCAGCATGTAACATCAGATAGAACAGGACCAAGAACAATGACATCTACCACAGTCTGTACACAGGCCAAAGTACATATTCACAATACACACACTGTTGACATTCACCATAAGTACACAGACCTCAGTACTGTACACACAACCACAGAATGCCCAGGTTATGTCATCAAATATAACCCCTACGATACATAACTTGTGTAGCAGTCTGATATCTCACTGGCTTGTTATCAGATATTTTGTCAATAAAGATGGAGTACTAAACATATGCACCTCTTACTGCATGACATATGTACAAAGATTGACAGAGTTGATGCTGGAGGCACAAACAGAGGGCCAATATTGACATGTTGCTGTGATAATCACACACATTTACTGTTGCAACAGGGTTTGTTGCAACATATGTCCTATGAGGGATATGAAGTCAGTAACTCTCACCGCTGTCACCATCTACTGACTGCAATCCTCACACTACCTTCTGCAGTTCACAGTTAGGTGCTCTGTGGGTAACACAAGAAACACAAGGCACCACACACTGCCCAGTCCGCAGATGACCTTACAGGTGGGGATTCCTCATAAACATAACACTGACATGACAGATATTACAACATGTAGGACAGCCATATCCACACATACTCTGTTAAACCAGCATTATTCCAAATGCAGTATAGCAGCATTTACAGTCTGTAGTCAAGTCAGGCACATCCCCCTCCTGTGTGTTGGCCTGTTTCCACAGTGTATGTTGTTAGATGTAAATCCTTATTCCATCTGTGATGCTTTTTGCCAAACAACAGATCTAGTTCCTGCTCACAGTGAATGAAAAGGCCCAACACCAACATGATGTTCCTAGATATTGGAGTGTGTTTCCATGCAATTGGCTATGGGAATGTTACCACAGCTGTTCCACATGCAATCAGCTAGAGGAGGGCTGCAATTCGTGCAGAGGCCATCAGCTGATGATGAGCATCTCTTACAATACACATGCTACTGTCAAAGCAAAGCAGGTGTAAGTCTCCACATCCACCAGAGAGGAAGTGAGCGAGGCAGACGGAGGCAAAGATAAGTCAGGGAGGGGTGGGAGAGTAAAACTTAAGCATGTTTGTGTCACACACCTATCAGTACAGGGTATGAAACTCCTGACTGACTATGTATTGCTATCACATGTCTATGCAGTTATTGGAAGCACCACATACGTTACATGTTGAAGAGCCCTCCAAGCATATATGTGATGGTGAGTGACATCTGCAAAGGTGATATGTTAGCTATATGGTAGGTGTAGTACATGTGCCTGTCCACATGAACAGGTGTCAGCATCAACACAGCTGCACTCTCACAGGGACCCACACACATTGACACACTTGGCAGGGTCAGGAATAGAACTCATCACTAGTTAGATGGCCACAACACAGTACTGTGCAGGTATCACATGCATCACAGGGGTTATACAGAGGTCATATGGGCAAAGGGTATGTGGAGGTGTCTGACATCAGACAGCATGCTTCAGTATGCCAATGGGGGTTGTAGTGAGTGTGAATGTGGTCATAGGCATCATACACCACACACACAGACACAGAGTGCCAGTACTGACATGCATGGGTGCATTGCTTCACGGGGGTTTAATGGTCAACTGTGCCAGATGGCTATAGAAGGCTAGGGGATGGTTATACCTTGGCATCAGGCCACATGACAATGGTCTGCAGTATGGCTCAGGGGTGTAGTGTCTGGATTTGCCCACACAGGTGGTTATTGTATTCACTATCCTGTCACCTGGGTAACTATTGTCTGTGGCCATTGCTGTGCATTGCTTGCCATGTATGTGTTCCTTAGTCCATTATACGGACAGTGTCTGGGATGTGTACACGTCCCACATGCATGTACAGTGAACTGTGGAACTGTACCTGAGGTGTCTAGCCCATGTTGTATACACAGATTGTTATCATCAGATGTGCCAGAGCTGGCCTCACATGGCCGGAACTGTTAATGGACAGCAGGTTGACCCTGCACCTACACTGATAGCATTATACAGGTATTACCTGGTGTCAGTGGCATCTGTCCATACAGGGCATGTGTTTCAGGCATGTAATGTCCTTTGTGGGTGCAGGTGTCCAGTGGGGAACATTGGGAAGGTGCACTGTCTGCATGTACATGTCTATTGGACTGATGGACAGGGTGCCATACCCTCTGTAGCCCACTGCAATCACACCATGTTTACTATCAGTGGGCAATATGCAGGGTACTACCAACATAGCAGTTGTTTCCTAGGCAAGTGTGTGTGTGTATGAGACATGGGTTGAGAGTGTTCTCTGAGTACTACAAGGGTTGTTAACTTTGCTCACCTGGCCTTGATGTCACATGTAGGGGTATAGATTTTCACCCCAGCCTTTTGGCTATTTCACAACTGTAATCCCTGTATGGTGGGCATTGTGACATATACTAGAGCCACTATATAAGAAATTTGCAAAACCCGCTCCGCAATGAGAATAGTTGTTACACACTAATAGTCACCTCAACCCAGGATACAAATAACAAACACAGACACACACACCTGCAATGTGTGGGAATAGAACCTCTACCAGAGTTCTATATCACACTACAGCATCATGCTGTTATAGGACACACCACAGGGATTACTGGAGTACTCTTTCCCCAAAGGTGTATTGCACAGTGAATGACATCAGCAGGATTGCCAAAGTAGGGCATTTGAATTGTAGCGAGTGTGACTAGCCTAAAAAGCATTGCTCCCTACACAGACATAGAAACACACACACAATCATCCACACCTGCCATGTGTGGGAATAGAACCTCTACCAGAGTTCTATATCATACTACAGCATCATGCTGTTATAGGACGCCACAGGGATTACTGGAGGACTCCTTCTCCAAAGGTCCAGTTTTCAGGTTAGTACTGAATTCAGGGCTGTGTTGCAACTTTCTGTGTTTGCCCATATCTTACTTGGATAGAAGGATGTTTCTCTGTTCACTGTGAGAGACGGAGCTTTGAGCAGCCTATCTGTCCCTGGAGGAGTGGTTTCAGCCCAGAAATTAGAAGTTTATTGGCCATTTTGGACTAATTTCTATCTATTTCATTTCCCTGCTATAAAACCCACATTTGCAAGGTTTTTGTGTGAGTATACAGCTCAGCAAGCTCCTGTCTGGTGCCCTGCAGAGTTCTACAGCAGCAGAAAGACAAAATAGAGACTTTGGAGTGATTAAGTATAATTTTTCTGCATTTTCTTGCTGCCTTTATCTAATTCCGCCTAAATTGCCGATTTTCTAGAGTTTCTGTGATTTAAAAAGCTTGTTTCAGCTACATATAGGTTCATAGGTTCATAGGTAGGTACTAGGCTATCTGCCCGAAGACATTTATAAGCCTAGACAGAATGTGTTTGTATTCGCCTCCTCCTTAGATTAGTGCCCTGTGCCTCTGTCCAGCAGAGCCATTGAAGTTATCCCTGGGGTAAATTTTCTGTTTCACATCAACTTGTCAAGGTTTCTCTTGAAGAGGGTTAGCAAGGAGCTCTGCCTAATGTAGATTGGAATCTTGTTCCAGAGCATAGGAAGTCCCTGGGACAGGAATCTATCCCTCCAGCACATCCTATTTATTGTTGTAGTGAGGTTTAGATTCCTTGAGCATGTGGCTTGAGGGGATATGGTTTTCTTTAGGTGGAGCATGTCCATCAATTCTGGGTTGGACATGGCTTTGTACGTCAGGCAGAGATCACCTCTGAGTTGGCGGTATGCAACCGAGTACAGCTGGAGTTTCTTCAGTCGAGCTGCATAGGGCATCTGCTTGAGGCCAGTTATCCTCTTGGTGAGGTACTTCTGTGGTCTTTCCAGTTGTTGCAGGTGTCTTGTACTTATTTTACTGATTGCACTTTAACAAACTCATTTTTGTGTTTAAATTACCTGTTTAACTGTTGTAGGCTACACACTCAAGTGTGATAGCCATTTCTGTGCATTTAAAGTGTTTTTTTGATTATATCCACTTTATTTTCTGAAAAAAAATGCTACTTGTTTTCCCGCCTTTCTAAGCAAGTATAGCACAGTTTTCAGGTTAGTGCTGAATATGGGGCTTTTACAAGTTTCTGTGTTTGCCCATACCTTACTTGGATAGAAGGAAGTTTCTCTGTTCACTGTGAGAGAGGGAGCTTTGAGCAGCCTATCTATCCCTGGAGGAGTGGTTTCAGCCCAGAAATTAGTAGTTTATTGGCCATTTTGGGCTACTTTCTACCTCTTTCATTTCCCTGCTATAAAACCCACATTTGCAAGATGTTTGTGCTAGTATACAGGTCAGCAAGCTCCTGCCTGGTGCCCTGCAGAGTTCTATAGCAGCAGAGAGACAAAAGAGAGACTTTGGAGTGATTAAGTATCATTCTTTTGCATTTTCTTGCTGCCTTTAGCTAATTCCACCTAAAACACCAATTTTCTAGAGTTTCTGTGATTTAAAAAGCTTGTTTCAGCTACATATTGTACTTATTTTACTGCCTGCACTTTAACAAAGTTTTTTTTTGTGTTTAAATTACCTGTTTAACTGTTGTAGGCTATATACTCAAGTGTGATAGCCATTTCTGTGCATTTAAAGTGTTTTTGATTGTATCTGCTTTATTTTCTGAAAAAAAAAAAACAAAACAAAAAATATATACTTGTTTTCCTACCTTTCTAAGCTAGTATAGTCTAGTTTTCAGGTTAGTGCTGAATTCAGGGCTGTGTTACAAGTTTCTGTGTTTGTCCATACCTTACTTGGATAGAAGGAAGTTTCTCTGTTCACTGTGAGAGAGGGAGCTTTGAGCAGCCTATCTGTCCCTGGAGGAGGAGTTTCAGCCCCAAAATTAGTAGTTTATTCTCCATTTTGGACTAATTATTCCTGGCTCCACAAACTCTACTCTTCAATTTTTCCCTTGGAACTAGACAAACTTTCAACTTAAGCACTAAAACCATTAACTTCTCAAACCGACTCTTGCTCAAAACTCATAGTAAGCACTAATAAACCTTAGCACTAGACCCCTCTATACTGTAGAGAATGACAAGGCTCTCTATTCAACCTTACCAGCCAATCAGTAAAACAGTTCACTGTACCTATCCAGGCATGTCCAAAGGGCAGTTTCAGGTGTACTCTCTGGTCCAACTGGTGAATCTGGGTATTTTGAGGCAATGTTACAATTGCCTCATGTACATAGACAACCCTCTCCTCCTTCCACCAAATACTAATACATGTGAGAGATGCAATTATACAGCCAAACTGGAGGCTAAGCTCAATCAACCCAAGACTGGACCAGACAGTCAAGAGGAGAAGGGAATTACTTGCATCACACCACCAGGCTCACATAGACATATGAAACCAGCACTGGCAAAAAACACACATAAATACACAAAAACATACTTGCAGACTCTAAATAAAATCTGCAAAAGCAACAGAAACCTCCAAAGCAGACATCCAAGCAACCTCCACCCCCCAACACAAAACATGAAACACTTACTTCATAAAACCAGTGTGCCACAGAATCACAGCCCTTAAGACAAAATAACATACCCAACACACTAGTAATAGGTGACTCTATAGTCAGGCACACTGATGTCCCACTCACTAGGCTGAACAAGGAGAAGGTTATTGTTATCTGCCTGTCAGGTGCCAGGATCCACCACAAAACACAAGCACTCAGGTAACTCCAGAACAAGTACAGATATGACTCTGTCATTGTCAATGTTGAAGTGATTGACCTGAGCCGTACCTCCCTGGACTACATGAAAAGAGACATGGAAGAGCTCTCTGATCACGTAGCCCAGGCCGCTATGACCCTGACCCTGAGTAGCATCCTGCCCTCACCAGGAATGATACCACGGTATAGAGAAAAAATTATATGTTTCAACAATTGGCTAAGCTTCTGGTGTCATTCAAAGAGGATCCAATGTCTGTCAGCCTGGGATGACATGCTCGACAAGCCACGCTACTTCACTAGAGATGGCTTGCACCTGTCACCCTTAGGCTTTTGAATACTGGCCAAGGCTCTTGCCACCCCCATAGTGCCTTTTTTAGGCAAGGCTCAAAAGACAAACCCACCGCCGTAAATAGCACAAGTAACAAAAAACTGAGTATACTGCTACTCAATGCCAGAAGTCTAAACCTCAAAAGGCATGCACTCGAGGCACTCCTCAGTATGGAGAAATTTGAAATATGTGCAGTAACAGAAACCTGGTTTAAGGTTCCAGAGAGCACTCCAGCACTACCAGGCTACAACTCATACCATACGTTTTGCCCACAAAACCTGGACCAAAATAAAAAAGGTGGGGGAGTATCCATATTTATCAAGGCTACACACACCTCCAGGTTAGTGGGACAACACAATGCTTCAGAGATCATCCACGTGCAACTAACAATGGGCAAAACTGCTATTCAAATTATAGCTTGCTACAGATCACCCACCATGTCCCAGGACCCCCACTCTGCATTCCTGGAAACACTGGGAAACATAAAGGTCCTACCAAACACCCTGATTTTGGGTGATTTCAATTACCCAAACATTAACTGGGAGAACTACTCAAGTACAAACTCCCTTGCCCAACATTTCCTAGAATTTATAAACTCAAATGGCCTGGATCAACTGGTCAACACCCCCAACAGAGGTGACAACATATTGGACCTGGTCATCACCAACATGGGCGACCGGTGTTCCACACTGGAGTTCAATCCCTCGCTGGTTAGATCTGACCATAAACTAATGATTCTGGATATCCACATTCCCCCACCAACCCCGATCAAAGAAACCACCATGAAAAACTTTTCAAAAGCAAACTTCAAGTTACTTAATACTAAGGTGGGAAGTTTCAAAGCCCTCATGCTAAAGGATAACACTGTCCAAGCTGCAAAATCCTTTACTAATGCACTCTGCAGGCACCTACAAGAATGCATGGATCATGCTATCCCAAACAAAACCAATAATCATAGGTCCATAAGTTCATACTAGGATATCTTCCCTAGGGCATTTATAAGCCTAGCCAGAGTGTGTTTGGCTTTTGCCACCCATTTTAAATTAATTTTGCTATGCCCTTTTTTGAGGTTAGTATACTGTGCCTCTGTCTAACAGCGACACAGAAGTGATACCCAGGTTAAACCTATGATCTCCCATCCACTCATTAAGATTCCTCTTGAAGAGAGTCAATGAGGGACTCTGCCTAACCTTTACTGGGATTTTATTCATAGGTTCATAGGTTCATAGATTCATACTAGGCTATCTGCCCTAGGGCATTTATAAGCCTAGGAAGAGTGTGTGTGGCTTTTGCCACCCCTTGGGATGAGAATACTATGCCCATTTAGGGTTTAGTTTACTGTGCCTCTGTCTAGTAGTGACACAGAGATGACCCCCGGGGTAAACCTACGATCTCCCATCCACTCGTCAAGATTTCTCTTGAAGAGAGTTAGTGAGGGGCTCTGCCTAACATGGACTGGGATTCTGTTCCAGAGTGTAGGGAGCCTCTGGGTTATGAATCTGTCCCTCCAGCACGTCCTATTTATTTCTGTGTTGAGGTTCAAATCTCTTGCTCTTGTGGCTCTGATGGATTTGGATTTTCTGAGGTGGAGCATGTCCATTAATTCCAGATTGGACATGGCCTTGTACGTCAGGCATAGATCACCTCTGAGTAGGCGGTATGCGACTGAATAGAGCTGGAGTTATTTCAGCCGGGCAGCATATGACATATGTTTGAGACCCTTTATCCTCTTGGTGAGGAACTTTTGGGGTATTTCTAACTGCTGCAGGTTTCGGGTAAGATACATCCCAAATGGGGCATTGTACTCAATCATGGGCCTGATAAGAGAAGAGTACAGGGGCACAATGGCCTCTCTTGATCTAGATGTGAATCCCTTCATGATAAGGTGGGCAATATAGAAGGTCTTCCTAACCACCTTGGCAATGTGAGTGTCAAATGAGAGGTTACTGTCAACTTGGGTCCCTAGGTCCCTGATTACCTCTTCCGTACTTAATGGATTACCACCTATGTGGTAATTTTTGGGTACCTTGTTTTTCCCAAAGGGTATTACTATACATTTTTTGTCGTTCAGTTTAAGGTCATGGCTCTGGCACCAATTATCCATTTCTATGAGGCCTTTCTGAAGGATGCTTGTGTCCACTGGAGTATCAATTATGGTGCTCAGTTTGCAGTCATCTGTGAACTTTGTCAGCCACAATCCTCCTATGTTTGCTTGCACCTCAGAAAAATAAATGCCGAACAATAGGGGTCCCAGGACTGAGCCCTGTGGGACACCACTTGTGACTGGCTTAGAGTCTGACATGGCTCCAGCAATTCTGACCTTGTGGGTTCTGTCCTTGAGCCAGTTTGCAACCCATCTTGTGACATATGGGTTTACATTTAAGCTGGTGAGTTTGTCAATGATGCCCGAGTGGGATATTGTGTCAAAGGCTTTTGCAAGGTCAAGGTAGGCTGTGTGAACTGCCTTACCCTCATCAATGGCCTTAGTGACTGTTTCAAAAAAGTTGACTAGGTTCAAAAGGCAGGATCTGCCTTTGACAAAGCCGAATTGGGTATTATCCAATGTCTGTAGGTCCCCAATGTCTTTGTTTATGAGTTCCATAATGATCCTTTCCATAGCTTTGCAGACCAGGCTCGTCCACCTTATGGGGCGGTAATTTCCAGGGTCAAGAGAAGCACCTCCTTTGTGGAGTGGAACCACTATTGCTGTACACCACTCTTTGGGTACGTATCTTGTAGTAAGGCTAAGATTAAACAGCAGCCTTATGTGTGGGTTTAGTTCCTCTTGGAGTTCATGTAGCACACAGCCCGGGACACCGTTCGGTCCCATTGATGCTGTGTTTTTAGCTTTGGAGAGGGTGGCTCTCACCTGGGCATCTGAGATGTCAGGGAGGCTACACTCTGCTGGGATAGATATTTCTCCTTTTGTGGGGGAGGGGGCAGAGACATTTTCACTGAACCTGTCTGCCAGAATGTTGGCAATATCTGTGGGTTCAGTGTATTTTGTGTCATTTTGGACTAACTCTGAGCATATCTGGGAGTTTCCACCCAGGTTTCTAACATAGCTAAAAAAGGCCTTGTGATTGTCTTTTGTGTCTTTTGCGATTTTTCTCTCAAAGTTGGCCTTGGATGATTTTATGAGTGATCGAAGTTTTTTGCTAGTACTGATCAGAGATGCCTTCCCTTTTGGGGATTTTGCTCTGTCATGTAGTAGCTTCCTCCTCCTGTTGTAAAGTTTGTTAATGGCTGGGGTCCACCAGACAGGATGCCTGCCTTTGTGGGAATGGGTCTTGGTTTTATTAGGGATTGCATGATCCATGTATTCTAGAAGGTGTCCATAGAAGGCATTTATAAAGGATTCAGCGGTGTGGGTTGTGGTTTCCACTAGCCCAGGGGCCTTGAAAGATACCACTTCAGTCTTAAGAAGTGTGAAGTCGGCTTTTGAGAAATTCTTCACTGTGGTCTTCTGTGCAGGGGGTGGGGGTGGGTTGTATATTTCCAGTGAGATTAATTTATGGTCTGATCTCACCAATGAGGGGTATACTTCTGGTGTGGAGCATTTTGTACCCATGTTTGTGATGATCAGGTCTAGTATATTATCTCCTCTTGTGGGAGTGGTGACTAGTTGTTCCATCGCATTTGAGTTTATGAATTCTAGGAACCTTTGGGCTAGGGTGTTGGGGCTTCAGTAATGTTCCCAGTCTATGTTTGGGTAGTTGAAGTCTCCCAATATGATGGTATTTGGAGAGACATTCATACTCTCCAGTGTCTTCATGAAGGCTGAGTGGGGTTCCTGAGTTTGAGAGGGTGGTCTGTAGCATGCTACAAACTGTAGGGCAGTTTTGCCTATGGTTAGTTGCACCTGGATGGTCTCCGATGCTTCGTGCATTGCCACTAACCTGTAGGTGTGGGTAGCTTTGATGAATATGAATACTCCCCCTCCTTTTGTGGTTTGGTCCAAGTTTTGGGGCCGAAAAGCATGATATGAGGTATAACCTGATAGTGCTGGGGTGCTCTCAGGAGCCTTGAACCAGGTTTCTGTCACTACACAGACATCGATGTTGTCCATACTGAGGAGGGCATTGAGAGCATGCATTTTGAGGTTTAGACTTCTGGCATTGAGCAGCATTACCCTTAGTTTTTTTTCACTTGTGTTATCTAGGGAGGTGGGTTTGTCTTTTGAGCCTTGCCTAAAAAAGGCACTATGGGGGTGGCAAGAGCCTTGGCCAATATCCGGAAGCCCAGGGGTGACAGGTGCAAGCCATCCCTGGCAAAGCAGTGTGGCTTGTCAAGCATGTCATCCCAAGTGGACAGATATTGGATCCCCTTAGAATGACACCAGTAATTAAGCCAATTGTTAAAGCTGATAATTTTGTCTCTGTACTATGGCATCATTCTTGGTGAGGGTAAGATGCTGCTCAGGGTCAGGGTCATACTGACCTGGGCTACATAATCAGAGAGCACCTCTATGTCTCTTTTCATGAAGTCCAGGGAGGTACGTCTCAGGTCATTCACACCGGCATGGACAATGACTGAGTCATATTTGTACTTGCTTTGGAGTGACCTGAGTGATTCTGTTATGTGGCGGATTCTAGTGCCAGACAGGCAGCTTACTGTAACCTTTTCCTTGTTCAGTCTGGTGAGCGGAACATCAGTGTGTCTGACTATGGAGTCACCTATTACAAGTGTATCTGGCATGTTGTTTAGCCTTAAGGGCTGTGACTGTTTAGCACACTGACTTTGTGAACTATGTGTTGCATGTGCTATGTCTTGAGGTAGTGGTCGCTTGGGTGTCTCCTTTGGAGGCCTCTGTTGTTTTGGTATATTTTTAATTAGAGCCTCCGAGTATGTTTTTGTGTGTTTATGTGTTTGGTTTGCAGTTGTGATAGGTCTATGTGAGACTGGGATTGTGGTGTGCATGGTTACCTTCTCCTCCTGACTGGTTTTGCCAGTACTGAGTTGAGAAAGCTCAGCCTCCAGTTTGGCTATATAATTGCATCTCTCATATATATTTGTATTTGTTGGGAGGAGGAGAGGGTTGTCTGTGTACATGAGGCAGTTGTAACATTGCCTCAAGATTCCCAGATTCACCAGCTGAACAGGAGAGGAAGCCAGCAACTGACTCTTCGACAAGCTAGAATAGTGTATAGGATTGCTGTGTAACTGAGTCAGAACGGACCTATAGGGAAATGGGTACTCAAGGGGATTTAGGTGAATGAAGTACTTCCTTTTTGTTTGAGTGCTTTATCTGTATAAAAATGCTTTAGGAGCAAGTGCTGGGCTGTTCAGATAGAGCATAGACTGTTTAGATTGCAAGTTGAGCAGTTCTAAGGGAAAAATTGAAGAGCAGACTTTGCGGAGCCAGAAATAGTTTAAACTTGATTAACCGGCACTGCCCGATGCTGCTCTATGAGCAACTTTGCGCAAATTCGTGCAAAAGCACGCTAAAGTGGGCTTTATAGCAGGGGGTTGAAAAGAGCTAGGAAATGGCCCAAAACAGCCAATAAATGACATGTTGCTGGGCTGGAACCACTCCTTCAGGGAGAAATAGGCTACTCAGTGCTCCACACTCCCACTGGTGAACAAAGAAGCTTCCTCCTATCCAAATAAGGATATGGACAACACAGGAACTATGACACAGCCCAGAGATCAGCAAATTCTGAAGACTGGACTATTCTAGTTCAGTAAAGGTGGGAAAACAAGGATATTCCAGAGTGAAGGGATCCTCTGGGTTATGAATCTGTTCCTCCAGCATGTCCTATTTATTTCAGTGCTGAGGTTCAAGTCTCTCGAGCACTTAGCACGATGGGATTTGGATTTTCTGAGGTGCAGCATGTCCATTAATTCTGGGTTGGACATGGCTTTATACGTCAGGCACAGATCACCTCTGAGCAGGCGGTATGCCACTGAGTAGAGCTGGAGTTTCTTTAACTGGGCAGCATATGGCATCTGTTTGAGCCCTTTGATCCTCTTGGTGAGGTACTTTTGGGGTCTTTCCAGTTGCTACAGGTGTATGGTAAGGTACATCCCAAAAGGGGCATTGTACTCAATTATGGGCCTGATGAGGGATGAGTAAAGAGGCACGGTGACCTCCCCTGATCTAGATGTGAATCTCTTCATGATTAGGTGGGCTATATAAAATGTTTTTCTAACCACTTTGGCCACGTGGTTGTCAAATGAGAGATTGCTATCAACTTGGGTCCCCAGGTCCCTAATTACTTCTTCTGTACTTAATGTATTACCACTTATGTGGTAATTTGTGGGCACTTTGTTTTTGCCAAAGTGGATGACTATACACTTTTTGGGATTTAGCTTGAGGCCATGGCTCTGGCACCAGTTGTCTCTTTCTATGAGGCCCATTTGGAGGATGCTTGTGTCAGCTGGAGAGTCGATTATGGCACCCAGTTTGCTGTCATCTGCGAACTTGGTCAGCCACAGTCCTTCCATGTTGGCCTATACCTCCGAGAAATATATACCGAACAAGAGAGGTCCCAGGACTGAGCCTTGTGGGATGCCACTTGTAACTGGTTTGGAGTCTGACATGGCTCCAGCAATTCTAACCATGTGGGTTCTGTCCTTGAGCCAGTTTGCAACCCATCTAGTGACATAGGAGTTTATATTTAAGCTGGTGAGCTTATCTATAATGCCCTATTGGGGTATTGTATCGAAGGCTTTTGCGAGGTTTAGGTAGGCTGTGTGTACCACCTTCCCCTAGTCAATGGCGTTGGTGACTGTTTCAAAGAAATTGACCAGGTTTAAGAGGCAGGATCTGCCCTTAACAAAGCCTAACTGGGTAGGATCCAGTGTCTGTAGGTCCCCAATATCTTTATTTATGAGGTCCATGATGATCCTTTCCATAGCTTTGCAGACCAAGCTAGTCAGGCTTATAGGGCGATAGTTTCCAGGATCCGTTGAGGCACCACCTTTGTGGAGAGGGACCTCTGTTGCTGTACGTCACTCTTTGGGTACATATCCTGTAGTAAGGCTGAGACTGAACAGTAGTTTTATGTTTGGGTTTGGCTCTTCTTGGAGTTCATGTAGGATGCAGCCCGGGACACCGTCTGGTCCCAATGATGCTGTGTTTTTTGCTTTGGAGAGGGCAGCTCTTACCTGAGTATCTGAGATGTCAGGGGCAGCACTTTGCTGGGATAGATATTTGCTCTTTTGATGGGGGGGGGGAGAAGTTTACGCTGAACCTGTCAGCTAGGATGTTGGCAATGTCTGTGGGTTTGATGTATTTTTTGTCATTTTGGACTAATTCTGAGCATATCTGGGAATTCCCACCCAGGTTTCTAACATAACTAAAGAAAGCCTTGTAATTATCCTTAGTGTCCTGTACAATTTTCCTCTTGAAGCTGGCCTTAGACAATTTTATGAATGCCCGTAGTTTTTTGCTAATACTGATCAGAGATGCCTTCCCATTTTGGGATTTTGCTCTATCATGCAGTAGCTTCCTCCTTCTGTTATATAGTTTGTTTATGGCTGGGGTCCACCAGACAGGACATCTGCCTTTGTAGGACTCCTCCAAGAAAACTAAACCAGTCTGGTGGACTCCTGAAATAAGCAAGCTGTACAATAGAAGGAGGAAACTAGTACAGAAAAGAGTAAAATCCCAAGAAGGGAAGACATCCCTGATCAGTATCAGCAAGAAACTATGTTCCCTCATAAAATCATCCAAGGCTAGCTTCAAAAGAAAAATTGCCATGGACTTCAAAGATAACCACAAGGTATTCTCTAGCTATGTCACGAATCTAAGTGGCAATTATCAGATCTGCCCAGAGTTCGTGCAGAATAGCACAAAATACACTGAACCACCGATATAGCCAACATCCTGGCAGACAGGTTCAGTGCAAACATCTCCCCCCTCTCACCCCCAAAAGCCCATAACTATACCAGAAGAATGTAATGCCCCTGAAATCACAGGCACTCAGGTTAAAACAGCCCTCTCCAAAGCCAGAAACACAGCGTCAATGGGACCGGACAGTGCCTCAGACTGTGTCCTACATGAGCTCAAAGATGAACTAACCCCTCATCTAAATACACTGTTTAAATTCAACCTCTCCACAGGCTTTGTGCCCACAGAGTGCTGCACAGCAACAGTTATTCCACTCCACAAAGGTGGAGCCACAACGGACCGCCAGGAACTATCGCCCTATAAGCCTGACTAGCTTGGTCTGCAATGCTATGGAGCGCATCATCATGGCTCTCATTATCACAGACATTGGAAACCTCCAAACATTGTACCCTACCCAGTTCAGTTTTGCTAAGGGCAGATCATACCTCCTAAACCTGGTGGACATCTTTCAGACAGTTACCAAGGCTATAGATGAGGGAAAGGTGGTTCACACAGCTTACCTAGATCTCGCAAATGCATTCGACACCATTCCCCACTCAGGTATTATAGACAAGCTCATCAACCTGAACATAAACCCCTACATCACGAGATGGGTTGCCAACTGGCTCACGGACAGACGCCACATGGTAAGAGTTGCAGGAGCTAGGTCTGACTCTAAACTGGTTACAAGTGGCATTCCCCAGGGCTCAGTCCTAGGACCCCTACTGTTCGGCATATACTTCTCAGAGGTACAGGCAAGCACAGGAGGACTATGGCTGACCAAGTTCACAGACGAATGCAAACTAGGGGCTATAATTCACTCTCTGGCTGACACAGACATCCTCCAAAAGGTTCTCACTGAGACAGATACCTGGTGTCAAAACCATGGCCTCAATCTAAATGCCAAAAAGTGCATAGTCATCCCCTTTGGAAAAAACAAAGTTCCCACAAACTACCACATAGGTGGTAGCCCCCTAAATATGGAAGACGTAATAAGGGATCTGGGGACCCAAGTAGATAGTAACCTCTCCTTTGATAATCACATTGCCAAAGTGGTTAGAAAATCCTTCTATGTGGCCCACCTAATCACAAAAGGGTTTGCAATCAGATCAAAAGAGGTCATTGGGGCCCTCTATGCATCACTCATCAGACCCATCATAAAGTACAATGCCCCATTTGGGATGTACCTTACAAGACACCTGCAACAACTGGAAAGAAGTACCTCACCAAGAGGATAACTGGCCTCAAGCTGATGCCCTATGCAACTCGACTGAAGAAACTCCAGATGTACTAGGTTGCATACCATCTACTCAGAGGTGATCTCTGCCTGACATACAAGGCCATATCCAACCCAGAATTGATGGACATGCTCCACCGAAAGAAAACTATATCCCCTCGAGCCACACGCTCCAGGGTTCTAAACCTCAGGACAACAATAAATAGAATGTGCTGGAGGAATAGATTCCTGTCCCAGAGACTTCTCATGCTATGGAACACGATTCCAGTCTACATTAGGCAGAGCTCCTCGCTAACCCTCTTCAAGAGAAACCTTGATGAGTGGATGGGAAACAGAAAGTTTACCCCAGGGATCCTTCAATGGCTCTTCTCTACAGAGGCACAGGGAACTAATCTAAGGTGGCAGCGAAAGGCAACATATTCCGGCTAGACTTATAAATGCCTTCAGGCAGATAGTCTAGTACCTACCTATGAACCTATGAACCTAAAGGTGTATTTAACAGTGAATGACATCAGCAGGATTGCCAAAGTAGGGCATTTGAATTTTAGTGAGTGTTACTTGCCTAAAAAGCATTGCTCCCTACACAGACATAGAAGCACACACACACACACACACACACACACACACACACACAGCGATGATTGTTGGAGTTCCAAAGGTGTATTTCACATCACATGACATCAGCAGGATTCAGGATTGCCAAAGTAGGGCGATTTTGAGTGTGTGACTTGTAACACATGCATTGCTCCCTACACAGACATAGAAGCACACACACACACACACAATCCTCCACACCTGCCATGTGTGGGAATAGAACCCCTACCAGAGCTCTATATCACACTACAGCATTACGCTGTTATAGGACATACCACGGGGATTACTGGAGTACTCCTTCCCCATAGGTGTATTTCACAGTGAATGACATCAGCAGGATTGCCAAAGTAGGGCATTTGAATTGTAGTGAGTGTGACTAGCCTAAAAAGCATTGCTCCCTACACAGACATAGAAACATACACACAAACATCCACACCTGCCATGTGTGAGAATAGAACCCCTACCAGGGTTCTATATCACACTACAGCACTACACTGTTATAGGACATGCCATGGGGATTATTGGAGAATGCCTTCCCCAAAGGTGTTATTAAGATCATAGGATCATAGGATCATAGGAAGTTACTAGGCTATTGGCCCTGAGGCCTTTATAAGCCTAGCCAAGAGTTTAGCCCATGTTTAGACAAGTCAGCACCCAAAGCCCCTGTCCAGCAGGGACACACATGGAATCCCAGGGGTGTCATTTCCGTTTTCCATCCAGTTAACCAGGTTGTGCTTAAAAAGGGATAATGAGGTACACTGCTTGACATGGAGAGGGAGTCTTTTCCACAGATAGGGGAGTCTCTGGGGACACAAATCTGTTCCACCAAGCCCTATTAATGTCACAGACCAGGTTGAGGTCATGTGTGCGGGTTACTCGAGTGGAGCTTGATTTGTGGATATGCAGCAGTACCATCAAGGCGGGATCTGAGATTGCTTTGTATGCCAGACAGAGGTCACCTCTGAGGAGTCTGTATGAAACTGAGTAGAGGGACAGGGCTTTTAGCCTATCTGTGTAGGGTAGATGTTTGAGGCCATGGATTCTCCTGGTGAGGAACCTTTGTGGTCCCTCCAGCTTTTGCATGTGCTTTGCGAGGTACATCACAAAGGAGGCATTGTGCTCATTAATTGGCCTTATAAGGGAAGAATATAGGGATGTTATCAGCTCCTTGCCCCTGGATGAGATACTGTTACTTTTGAGGTGGGCCATGTAGAAAGCTTTCCGTACAATGGAAGAAACATAGTGGTCAAAATTCAGGGTGCTATCAACCTGGGTGCCCAAATCAGTCATGACTGATTTCATGCTTAGGATGTTGTCATTAATGTGATAATATGCGGGGAAGTCATCCCCAAAGGGGATGATGATGCATTTTTTGGCATTCAGATTGATGATAAGTTTCTGGCACCAGTAATTTGTTTGTGTAAGACTCTCTTGGAGGACATCCACATCACTTGGGGAATTGATGACCCCGCCCTGTTTGCAGTCATCTGCAGATTTGGTCAGCCATAGCTCACTGGAGTTGGCCTGCACCTCAGAGAAATATATCATGAATAACAGAGGCCCAAGACTGATCCCTTGGGTACTCCCCTTGTTACTGGTCTACTGTGTTTGAGGTTACTTCCCTTATTTTGATTAGTTGGGTTCTATCAGTGAGCCAGTTTGCTACTCATCTAGTAACATATGGATTGATGCCTAGTTGAGAGTTTATCTATTATGCCTGAGTGGAGAATAGTGTTGAATGCTTTGGCCAGGTCAAGGTAGGTGGTTTGCACCGTCTTCCCCTTGTCAGGTAAGGTTACTGTTTCAAAGAAATCAACCAGATTTAACAGACATGACCTCCCCTTGACAAAGCCAAACTGTGTGGGGTCGAGTGTTTGGAGGCTGCCAATGGCCCTGTTAGTGAGGTCCATGATAATCCATTCCATGGCCTTGCAGATCAGGCTAGATAGGCTGATGGGTCTATAATTTCCTGGATTGGTGGATGCTCCACCTTTGTGTAAAGGGATGACAGTGACTGTCCTCCACTTGGGTGGGACAATGCCAGTACTCTGGGTTTGGTTGAATTGGGTGCCTAATGGTGCTGCAAGTTCATGTCTGAATTCATGTAGGATGCAGCCTGAGATGTTATCAGGTCCCATGGAGGCTGTATTTTATGCCTTTGAGTGGACATTGATGACCTCTTCCCTAGAGATAAGGGGAGGGGGTATCTTAATGTACATGGGTTGGCAATTTTCTGCTTGAGCTCTTCAAATGCCATCTGGTGCTGTTCTAACCATGACCATGCAACATTTTTGCATGTTAGCTCTTTTAAAGTTGCTGTCAACTCACTGACATCTGGTATAAACTTATCTAAATAGTTGACAATGCCTAAGAAACATTGTAGAGCTTGAACATTGTCTGGTGCTGACATCTCAAGAATGGTTGCTTGCTTGGTCGGGCCTGGTCTCAAGCCAGTACTGGTAAACAACTGACCTACATATGTAACTTCTGGGAGTCTGAATTTATACTTCAGAGGATTGAGCTTCAAGTTCACTTCACATGCTCTGTCTAGAACTTTCTTTAGCTTTCTGTCATGCTGTGCTTCACCATTGCCTGCAACCAATAAATCATTCACTACTGTGGCACAAGGATAACCCCCCCAAAATTTGCTCTATTGCATGATGAAAGACTGTACTTGCAAAATGTATCCCAAGTGGCATCCATATAAATCTGTGTCTGCCAAATGGAGTACCAAAAGTGGTTAGTAATGAGGATTTGTGATCAAGCATCACTTACCAAAATGAACTCTTTGTATCCAAGACTGAAAAAAAAACAGTGGCATTTGGTATTAGGGTGGCAACCTCTTCTACTGGGTGCATTGGATGATATGATCTTTTTAATGCTTTGTTCAAATCTGTTGGGTCAATGCATATTCTGATTTTGTCTGAGTCTTTTTTTTGTTAAGCTGCCACCATAGACAATAACCATTCAGTTGGTTCTGTAACTGGAGAAATTACACCTTACTGTACCATTTTGTCCAGCTAAGCCTTAACTTTATCCTGCATGGCTATCAGAACTGTTCTTGCTGGTCTGACTACTGGAGTGACCCCTGGGTCTAACTTCATGGAATAAACTACTGGAAGTTTGCTCAACCTGTTCTTGAAAATATCAGCATACTGTGAGAAAATGACTTAGAGCTAGGAGATGCACTTATGTGATGAACTTTGTTTGGTAAAAGAAAACATATTCATCCTCAGACTATATCTGAGACCCAATAGAGACTGTAGTTGTCTGACAACATAAAATAACAAGTTGTAATAGTTCTTGGCCAAACAACATGAAAGCATCACTGAGCCTTTGGTTTAAATCTTTTCACTTCCATAAGCAATACGTTTTGCACTACTGGCCGCATTGAGTTGTTCATTGGTAGTCATTCTAGCAAATGACATCAGCAGGATTGCCAAAGTAGGGCATTTGAATTGTAGTGAGTGCGACTAGCCTAAAAAGCATTACTCTCTACACAGACAAAGAAACACACACAGTTGCCAAGTCTGGGATTGGAATTCCTACCTAACTAGTTTATCACACTACAACAGTACACAGTTGTGGGATGCAACATGGAGGTTACTAGGCTGCATCTTTCTGAAAGGTGCATTTCACAGTGAATGACATCAGCTGCCTTGCCAAAGTAGAGCATTTGAATTGTAGTGAGTGTGACTAGCCTACAAATCACTGCTCACTACACAGACAATGGCACATACAGTTACCATGTCTGGGAATAGAACTCCGACCTAACTAGTTTATCACACTACTGCAGTACGCAGTTATAGGAAGTGCCATGGAGATTACGGGCTACAGCTTTCCAAAAGGTGCATTTCACAGTGAATGGCATCAGCAGCCTTGCCAAATTAGGTCATTTGAATTGTAGTGGGTGTGACTAGCCTAAAAAGTATTGCTCTCTACACAGACACACACACACACACACACACACACACACACACACACACACACACACACACACACACACACACACACACACACACACACACAGTTGCCATGTCTGGGATTAGAACTCCTACCTAACTAGTTTATCACACTACAGCAGTACACAGTTATAGAACATGTCATGGAGATTACTGGGCTACAGCATTCCGAAAGGTGTATTTCACAGTGAATGACATCAGCAGCCTTGCCAAAGCATGGCATTTGAATTGTAGTGAGTGTGACTAGCCTAAAAAGCACTGCTCTCTACAAAGACAGAGACACACGCACAATTGCTGTTTGGGATTAGAACTCCTACCTAACTAGTTTATCAGATTATACCAGTACACAGTTATAGGATGCCCCATGGAGATTACTGCCCTGCAACTTTCCCAAAGGTGTATTTCAAAATGGATGACATCAACAGGCTTGTTTTTAGTAGGGCTATGGGGAGGGCAGTGTATGTGCATGGGCCATACCCATTCATCTAGAGGTTGATACACCACATGCAGACACACACAGGGCTATATTCCACAGGTACGTGTATACCACTGCTAGATGACTACTTCCTTGTACAGTCATGTTGCACAGCTAGCACTTGCACCACATAGTTTGTAATGCTGATGGATACCGGTGGCTAATGTCTACAGCGAGTGACATTTAGACCTCATGTGGCTGTAGCTATTTGGTTGTGTGCTGGGTGGGACAGGCTTCATAATGGATGGCTCCTTGTCACAGTCACTCTTTTCCACACATCTATGTACGTCTACTTTTGGCTTATTATAGTGTGTTGTCCTTGGATATATGTCTGTATTCCTACCCACTGTGTGTGCAAAGCATGACTGGTGCATACTGAGGAGTGTCTGCACTAACACCTGCAACTGCCAGATATGTATGGTCCACTGTTGTTTGCAGACATGGGCTTCATTTGTTTAAGTGTGTGAGCATGCCCAATATGCCCTTCTGTACTGAATGTGTGGATACATTCCAGGTAGTTTGTCCTCCAGTGCAGACCTTTGTGTTGTACACCTACGGGTAGCAAACTGTTTCTGCAGGGCATCCATCGATCATTTGGCAAGATGGGGACAAAGTGTGCAGGGGATAGTGTGTACTGTAGGTGACTGTGTCTGTGCAGCTTCAGCTACATGGTACTGCTGTTAGCAGAGATATTCAGATGTGTACTCTTATACACTGTAATGTTTTCTGTCCTCATGTACTGTCAGGTGGACATTTCTGCTCACAGTGATGTCTTGGGGGACACGGGTGACTGCAGCTGTGTGTGGTATTGTGGGCAGATACCTACATATTTATGGTAAGTTACACCATTCTGGAGGGGGAGCTGCAGAAACTTGCTGCTGGGTCTGTGTATCCAGTTCAGCACCGTGGTACAGTGCTGGCAGAGAATCCCATACTTGTACATCCATCAACATGACAGTATGGCCTTATATTGTTGTGGCAATACCTCACAGCTGTACAGATTCACACAGGTTACCCAGAGGCAAGGGCCATGAGTCAAGACATTACCCCTATTGTGGTGTATGGGCAGGTATGTAGCCAGCCATTTATGTGTTTACAACTAGGGATAGTGTGTGCACACAGCTTTGTGTTGGACCTTGCACATTTCATGCTGCCCATGCTCCACCCCCCCCTCTGTTATTCTGTCCTCTTCCATGCATTATGCATACATTCTCTGATACTTTGCCTTAAGTTATCACCCCATCACAGCTGTGTGTTGGTGTTGGTCTACAATTCATGCAGTGGGACATGGTGGACATGTTACTGTGGTTTGTCCATATGGCCTTGCATATGGCTTATGTGGAATGTGCTATGCTGTTATTTGGGTGTCCATGACATAACATGCATTGGCAGTACGTGTGAAACACAGGCCCTTGGCAGAGGCCTTTGAGCCATTAGGTGTTGATGCAGGCCAGATGTGGCAGGCCATTGCATTCTGTCAGTCCTACAGTCTCAGACCGCCATACAGTATATTCCCCTGGAGTGACAGGGTAGGTGTGCTAGGTGTTCATGCCAATACCTTCAATCAGTCTTGTTCAGGTGGTGTGGATGCTGGCAGGGTGCTACCTATGCCTTGGGACACACCTGCATGGAACACCTGCACTGCGTGCTGCATTCATTCGCTATTGCCATATACAGGTGGGGTCATATTGTACCCATTCCCCACAGCAGGGATACGACCAGAGATGTACCTGTGAATGGTGTTTGTGTGAGCTGGGTGCATGTGTGCTATGGACACTACTTGCATCTGGCACACAGATATGCATTGGGCATTCCAGTTATGCTGGCATGTGCAGGTACATCAGCTGTTTCCCTATACATCAGTCCTACCTCCTTTGTGATCTGCAAGTGTTCAGGCAGACAACACCAGTATCCCCTTCTACAGGACCAGATAATGTGATGCATACCTGTATGTACAATTCCTAGGGTGTTTCCATTTCACAGTGACACAATATGTACTGTATGTCTGGGGTACTTCCCCCTGTGTACTGCTTGTATATCTAGCCCAACAGTCATTCCATGTCAGTCTTTCAGATGGTGACACGTATTACCATCATACATTTACAATGGCTTACTGCTAGCATGTGCTATACTGGTGGGTATTGTCTTTGGCACTGCAGTTTTGAGGACTTGTCCCTGTCATCAGCAGTAGTGAGCAATGGCCACCAGGTCTTACCTCAACATGCATACATACTGACCACTCTCACACAATATGAAACACACACCAACCTAACACACACATACCTGCATATTATGCAAATGCTACAACCTATCCTGCTACCTTGGCCACCTCTGTGCATCTTTGCTTCACTGGTATTGTACCTACACATACATGTTACTACATTTCTACATAGAGTTGTGGGGGGCAGACCTGACTGTTACAATGTGTGTACATTGGATTGGGGGGCATACCAGGCCATTACTGAATTTCCAAATAGGTTTGGGAGGCACACCTGACTGTTACTACATTTCTAAGTAGGGTTGGGGGAAGCACACCTCACTGTTTCTACATTCCTACACAGGATTGTGGGAGGGAACACTTGACTGTTACTAAATTTCTACACAGGATTGGGGGAGGGGCCACAGCTGTCTATTTCTACATTTCTACACAGTGGTTGGGAGGGGGCACACCTGTTTGTTACTACATTTTTATACTTGATTGGGTAAGGGGCACACCTGACTGTTACAACATGTCTACATATGAGTGGGGGACACACCTGACTGTTTCTACATTTCTACACAGGATTGGGGGGCACACCTGACTATTTCTACATTTCTTCACAGGATTAGTGGGGCACACCTGACTGTTTTTACATTTCTACACAGGATTGGGGGACACACCTGACTGTTACAACATTTCTACACAGGATTGGGGGGCACACCTGGCTGTTACTACATTTCTGCACAGGCTTGGGGGGGCACACATGACACTTGTACATATTTGCTATGACTGTACTGGTATGTCAGGTACTCCATTTCATTCTGTATTCTAACCTATCATAGGTTCATAGGTTCATAGGTTAGTACTAGGCTATCGGCCCTAGGCCCAAACAAGCCTAGCCATAACAATTCCCTGTATATTTCCTCCCAAAATATTTACTTCTCTGGACCCCTGTCTAGCAGGGTGACTGACATGATCCCCAGGGTGAATTTCCTATCTCCCATCCAATCATTAAGTTTCCTTTTGAAGAGGGCCAAGGAGGTGCTCTGCTTGACATGTATGGGCAGTCTATTCCAGAGTATGGGGAGTCTCTGGGTCAGGAACCTATGCCTCCAGCATGTTTTGTTCATTGTGATGACAAGGTTTAGATCCCTGGAGCGTGTGATTCTGAGGGATTGGGATTTCTTTAAGTGGAGCATGTCCAACAGCTCAAGGTTTGAAATGGCCTTGTATGTTAAGCAGATATCGCCTCTGAGTAGGCGATATGCCACAGAGTATAACTGGAGGTTTTTTTAGACGGTCAGCATATGGCATCTGCCTTAGGCCTGTGATTCTTATAGTGAGGTATTTCTGTGGCCTTTCCAGCTGTTGCAAATGTCTTGTGAGGTACATACCAAGCAAGGCATTATACTCTATAATGGCTCTAATGAGGAATGGGTACAGTGGGACAATGACCTCCTTTTTTCTGGATGAAAAGCCCTTAGTGATGAGGTGTACCACATAGAAGGATTTCCTGACTGTTGTGGCGATGTGGTTATCAAAAGTGAGACCACTGTCCACCTGTGTCCCTAAGTCTCTCATCACACTTTCGATGTTTAGTGTCCTGCCACCTATGTGGTAATTCATGGGTACATGTTTTTTTTCCAAAGGAGATAACTGTACATTTCTTGGCATTAAGCTTGAGCCCATGGCTCTGGCACCAGGAATCTCTTTCTGTAAGGCCCTTTTGTAGAATATCCACATCATTTGGGGATTCAATAATGGCTCCCAGTTTGCAGTCATCTGCGAACTTTGTTAGCCAGAGTCCCTTAGTGTTGGCCTGTACTTCAGAGAAGTAGATGCCAAACAAGAGTGCTCCCAGGACTGAACCCTGAGGTACTCCACTTGTCACTTGTCTGGAGCTGGATTTACAGTCTGGGTTCTGTCAGTAAGCCAGTTGGCAACCCATCGAGTGATGTAGGGATTTATGCCCAGCTTAGTAAGTTTATCTATGATTCCAGAGTGGGGGATGGTGTTGAAGGCCTTGGCGAGGTCCAGATAGACTGTGTGGACCACCTTACCCTTGACCACAGCTCTGGAGACTAACTCAAAGACGTCAATCAGATTCAGGAGACAAAGACTGACCCTTCACAAACCCAAACTGGGTGGGGTCCAGTGTTTGAAGGTTACCAATGTCTTTGTTTATAAGTTCCATGATAATGCGTTCCATGCCCTTGCAGATCAGGCTTGTCAGACTGATGGAATGGTAGTTCCCAGGATCCAAGGTGGATCCCCCCTTGTGGAGTGGGATAACTGTAGCTGTGCGCCACTCAGTGGGCATGAAGCCTGGGGTGAGGCTATGATTAAACATGACATTTAGGTGAGGTGACAGTTCATTTTAAAGTTCATGTACTACACAGCCTGGGATGTCATCATGCTGACTAGAGGCACAACAGTGTATTACAGGTCTCAGCTTTGATTGACCTACATATTAGTTTCTGACTTCCTACCCTTCAGGTCTAATGTCCCACTGCCTGATCTGCTGTAGTCTGTCTGTGTAGGCCTTGGGGGAAGGTTACCCATAGACATCATTCAGAGGCCATAGCTCAGCCTTCGTTTGTGTTTGTCTACACCTGTCCTGCTGGCTGAGACTGTTGTTGGGTATGTGAACCTCCCTGACTGACATGTGTGAGTCATATGGACACACATGTGGCCCAGCACATTTCCTGCAGTGGTTTTTGTCACCCTGTGTAGTACTGGATACTATGGTGACACCAGTATTTGTTACAGATCTCATGGTGCCACTGAAAAAACAAAAAAAAAATCTTGCTTTTTTCCCACTTTTCTGAGATTTAAAAAAGTTCAGTTACAGGCTTGCTGTTCTTGAACTGTTTGTAAGTTTCTGTGAGGCCATTTTTTGCTTGGGCTAAAGGAAAGTCTCTCTGTTGATTAGTGGCAGTGAAAAACATTGAGCAGCCTGCCTGCCCCTGTGGGAGTGGTTACTGACTTGAAACTGTAGTTTTATTGGCCATTCTGGGTCAATTCCAAAACTCATTCATCTTCCTCTCTTAAAACCTGGTTGCCTCATGGTTTTGGCATCTTTTCAGGCTTGTTGGCTGTTGGTGAAGCACCCACCAAGAGGAGAAAATGCTGAGAGAAGAAAGGAGCCACTTTTGAGACTTTAAGTATTTTTCCTCTGTTTATTTGCTAAGTTTTTCTGCATAGCCGCCTATTTTGAGCATTTTCTGGCTTGTTAAATTTGATTTCTGCATTAGTAACTGTATTTAGAGCACAACCTAGAGCTGTTTACTGAATTTCCTGTTTGCACTTATTTTTAAAATCGTTTTTTCTCAAAACTTGCATTTTATCTGTCTTTGGCCTAGCACTCTTGTGTGGGGTCATTTACTACACTGTTATAACTTGTTGATACTTGTTAACCTCTGCTATCTCTGAAAAAAAAAAAAAAAAAATCTTGCTTTTTTCCCACTTTTCTGAGATTTAAAAAAGTTCAGTTACAGGCTTGCTGTTCTTGAACTGTTTGTAAGTTTCTGTGAGGCCATTTTTGCTTGGGCTAAAGGAAAGTCTCTCTGTTGATCAGTGGCAGTGAAAAACATTGAGCAGCCTGCCTGCCCCTGTGGGAGTGGTTACTGACTTGAAACTGTAGTTTTATTGGCCATTCTGGGTCAATTCCAAAACTCCTTCATCTTCCTCTCTTAAAACCCTCTTTTGCACGGTTTTTATGCGTTTTGAGCATAGCGCAACAGCGGGCAGCGCCGCCTAATTGGGTTTAAACTATTCCTGGCTCCACAAAGTCTGCTCTTCACTTTTTCCCTTAGAACTGCTCTATCTCTCAATTTAAACACCATATTCTCATTCTAAGGCCCTTCACTGGTCCAATTAAGTAATCCTACAAGTTAGCACTATTAAACCATAAGCACTACTTACTCTTATACTCTCTATGATTACCCTGTCCTCTATTGGTCCATCTTAAATTCAGTTTCCCTATTACTCTAGCATGTCCAAAGGTCAGTCAATGGTTTCCTCTCCAGTCCAGCTGGTGAATCAGGGAATTTTGAGGCAATGTTACAACTGTCTCATGTACATGGACAACCCTCTCCTCCTCCAAACAGGTTCAAATATATGTGAGAGATGCAACTATTTAGCCAAACTGGAGGCTGAGCTCTCATCTCAAAACTGGTGTAACCAGTCAGGAGGAGAAGGTAACCTCACACAACACAATTCCAGTATCACATAGTCCCACCACATCAGCGAACCAAACACATAAATACACAAAAACATACTCGGAGGCTCTAAATAAAAATCTACCTAAGCAACAGTGACCTCCAAAGCAGACATCCAAGCAAACGCTACCTCAAAACAAAACACACACAACACATAACCCACAAAGTCAGTGTGCCAAGCAGCCACAGCCCTTAAGGCAGAATAACACACCTGATACTCTTGTTATAGGTGACTCTATTGTCAAACACACTGACGTCCCGCTCACCAGGCTGAATAAAGAGAAGATCACAGTGAGCTGCCTGTCAGGTGCTAGGATCCGACACATAAAGCAAGCACTCAGGTCACTCCAAAGCAAATACAAATATGACTCAGTCATTGTACATGCTGGTGTGAATGACCTGAGACGTACCTCCCTGGACTACATGAAAAGAGACATAGAGGAGTTCTCTGATCATGTAGCCCAGGCTGGTATGACCCTGACCTTGAGCAGCATCTTACCCTCACCTAGAATGATGCCACAGTACAAAGACAAAATGATCGATTTTAACAATTGGCTAAAATTTTGGTGTCATTCAAAGGGGATCCAGTGTCTGTCAGCCTGGGATGACATGCTCGACAAGCTACGTTGCTTCGCTAGGGATGGCTTGCACCTGTTGCCACTGGGCTTTCGGATATTGGCAAAGGCTCTTGCCACCCCCATAGTGCCTTTTTTAGGCAAGGCTCAAAAGTCAAACCCACCCCCATAGACAGCACAAGGAACAAGAAACTAAGGGTAATGCTGCTAAACGCCAGAAGTCTTAACCTCAAGATGCATGCACTCGAAGCTCTCCTCAGTATGGAGAACATCAATATCTGTGCAGTGACAGAAACCTGGTTCAAGGCTCCAGAGAGCACCCCAGCACTACCAGGCTATACCTCATATCATGCTTTTCGGCCCCAAAACCCGGACTGAACCACAAAAGGAGGAGGAGTTTCCATATTTATCAAGGATATCCACACCTCCAGGTTAGTGGCATTGCACGAAGTATTGGAGACCATCCATGTGCAACTAACAGTGGGCAAGACTGCTTTTCAGTTTATAGCATCCTACAGACCACCCTCTCAAAGTCAGGAATCCCATTCGGCTTTCCTGAAAACATTGGAGAACATTAAGATCTCTCTGAACACCATTATATTGGGTGACTTCAACTACCCAAACATTGACTGGAAGCACTACTCAAGCCCCAGCACCTTAGCCCAAAGATTCCTGGAAATTATAAACTCAAATGCTATGGAACAACTAGTCACCACTCCCAGAAGAGGGGACAACATACTAGACCTGATCATTACCAACATGGGGACTCTATGCTCCACACCAGAAGTATATCCCTCATTGGTAAGATCAGACCATAAATTAATTTCACTGGATGTCCACATCCCGACCCCACCCCCAGCCCAGAAAACCACAGTGAAAAACTTCTCAAAAGCGAACTTCTCACTTCTCAAAACCAAAGTGGAATCCTTCAAGGCCCCAGGGCTAGTGGAAACTACAGCCCAAACTGCAGAATCCTATATAAATGCATTCTACGGACATCTCCAGGAATGCATGGATCATGCTATCCCAAACAAAACCAAGACCCAATCATCCAAAGGTAGGCGTCCAGTCTGGTGGACCCCTGCCATAAATAAACTGTACAACAGAAGGAGGAAGTTACTACATGATAGAGCAAAATCCCTAATAGGGAAGGCATCTCTGATCAGTACTAGCAAAAAATTACAATCCCTCATAAAATCCTCCAAGACCAGCTTCGAGAGAAAAATTGCACAGGACACCAAAGACAATCATAAGGCTTTTTTCAGTTATGTTAGAAACCTGGGATGCAACTCCCAGACTTGTTCTGAGTTGATTCTAAACAACAAAAAATACACTGAACCCACAGACATCGCCAATATCCTGGCAGACAGGTTCAGTGCAAACTCCCCCCCCTCCCCCAAAATAGCAAGTATCTATCCCGGCAGAGGGCTGCCTCCCAAACATCTCAGATGCTCAGGTGAAGGCTGCCCTCTCCAAAGCAAAAACCACTGCTTCCATGGGACCATATGGCATCCCAGGTTGCATCTTACATGAACTACAAGAGGAACTAATCCCTCAAATAAAACAGCTATACAATCTCAGCCTCACTACAGGATATGTGCCCACAGAATGGCGTACAGCAACAGTGGTCCCACTCCACAAAGGTGGAGCCTCTACGGACCCTGGAAACTACTGCCCCATAAGCCTGACTAGCTTAGTCTGCAAGGCTATGGAGAGGATCATCATGGAGCTCATAAACAAAGACATTGGGGACCTACAGACACTAGATCCTACCCAGTTTGGCTTTGTCAAGGGCAGATCCTGCCTTTTGAACCTGGTTGACTTCTTTGAAACAGTCACCAAAGCCATAGATGAAAGGAAGGTAGTCCACACAGTGTATCTGGACCTTGCAAAGGCATTTGACACAATACCCCACTCGGGCATCATAGATAAGCTATCCAGCTTAAATATAAACCCCTATGTCACAAGATGGGTCGCAAACTGGCTCAAAGACAGAACCCACAGAGTGAGAGTTGCTGGAGCCATGTCAGACTCGAAACTGGTCACAAGTGGCGTCCCACAGGGTTCTGTCCTGGGACCACTCTTGTTCGGTATATACTTTTCCGAGGTACAGGCAAACGTGGAGGACTATGGCTCACCAAGTTCGCAGATGACTGCAAACTGGGCCATAATCAACTCTCCAGCTGACACAAACATCCTTCAAAAAGGTCTCACAGAGACAGATAACTGGTGCCAGCACCATGGTTTAAAGCTAAATGCCAAAAAATGTATAGTCATACCCTCTGGCAAAAACAATGTGCCCACAAATTACCACATAGGCAGAAACCCATTAAGTACAGAGAAAGTTATTAGGGACCTGGGGACCCAAGTTGATAGCAATCTCTCCTTTGAAAACCACATTGCCAAAGTGGTTAGAAAGACCTTCTACATAGCCCACCTCATCACGAAGGGTTTCACATCTAGATCAAGAGAGGTAATCGTGCCCGTTTATTCATCCCTCATCAGGCCCATCATAGAATACAATGCCCCTTTTGGGATGTAACTTACCCGACACCTACAGCAATTAGAAAGACCCCAAAAGTATCTCACCAAGAGGATCAAGGGTCTCAAACAGATGCCATATGCTGCTCGGTTAAAAAGACTCCAGCTCTACTCAGTTGCATACCGCCTACTTCGAGGCGATCTATGCCTGACATACAAAGCTATGTCAAATCCAGAATTAATGGACATGCTCCACCTCAGTAAATCTAAATCCCTTAGAGCCACACACTCGAGGGACTTGAACCTCAGCACAGAAATGAATAGAACTTGCTGGAGGGACAGGTTCATAACCAGAGGCTCCCTTCGCTCTGGAATAGAATTTCAGTTCATGTGAGGCAGAGCACCTCACTGAATCTCTTCAAGAAGAATCTCGATAAGTGGATGGGGGATCATAGGTTTGTCCCAGGGATTACTCCCGTGTCACTATTAGACAGAGGCACAGTAAACTAAACCTTAAAAGGGCACAGTATACTCAAATCAAGGGGTGGCGTAAGCCATACAGAATCGGGCTAGGCTTATAATTGCCCCAGGGCAGATAGCCTAGTATGAACCTATGAACCTATGAACCTATAGGTGTCTACTATCTGCTGGCATACCATTCAGCCACCCGATTCCCTTGCATGCTCACATCCATACCATAGATACAGGAAACAACACATTCTACTCCATTCAGCAATTGGTAAGTTGAGTGACTTACCTTGTCGGTGTCCCAGTATTGCGGGTGGTGCTGCAGGGATGCCTATGTTGGATGCACATAGTACACTCCATACATATGGTTGAGCACATGTAGTCTCATGTTTGGCATCCCATTTACTGTATGTGTGTGTTGGAGAGAGGTGTCATTCCCTGGGTCCCTCCTGTGTCAGTGTATGTGCTATGCATTGACTCTTTGCCAAGGCCAGGGCATACTGGGCACGCCTACTTCTGCCTACTGGGGCAGGCTCAGGTTGTTCCTCCTCTGAGTCACTCTGTGCCTGTGGAGGCCCTGGCAATGGTGGGGGGCTGTGTGGCCCTGCCCCATGCTGTTCCTGCTGCAGCTGTTTCCACAGGATCATCTTTTGTAGCATAGCACATACAATGACAATTTGGGTACATGTAGCTGGTGAGTACTGCAAGGCTCCACTGGATGTGTCCAGGCACTGGAACTGTGACTTGAGCATCCCGAACACATGCTCTATTATAATTTTGGTCTGTGCATGTGCCTCATTATGGAGTTGTTGTTCAGGTGTGTGTGCATTTCTGATGGGTGTCATCAGATATGGCTCTAGTGCATAACCAGCATCCCCCACTAGGTAACCATAAGGGATGTCCCCATTGGCAAATCTCTGGTACAGCTGCATCAGATGTCAAATTTGGGAATTGTGTCAGGGCAGTCTGCACACACATTCATTATTATGCCCTGGGCATCACACATGACCTGGCAGTTGATGGAGGGGAAGCCCTTGCGGTTGATGTAGACCCTACCCTGCTCACCGGGTGGTGCTTTGATGTGTATGTGTGTGCAGTCTGTAGCACCCACTACCTCAGGGTATTCTGCTATTTG
>NC_056733.1:434129274-434156556 GCF_019279795.1 Protopterus annectens
CAGAGAATACTGTTCACACACACACACACACACACACACACACACACACACACACACACACACACACACACACACACACACACACACACACACACACACACACACGCACACACACATATGCATGCACAGGATCACATTTGCTAGTGCTGTGTTTGGAACCCCTCCCCATCAAGTTGTGATACCACACTATTATGTGGTTATTGCAGGTGGCACAGGACTACTAGTGTGATGAGTGTTACAAGGTACCTGTAAGGTGAATAACATCACATGGCCTTGTGAGGTATAACAATGGTGGCTGTACTGGGTGTGAGAGTACTCATAATAGTGTTGCATACAAGTCTACACTCACAACCAGTGCTATATACACCAGTGCACAAACACACACACACACACACACACACACACACACACACACACACACACACACACACACACACACACACTTGCCAGTACTGACATTGGCAGACCAACCTATATTGTTTTTCTTACCATACTATTCCATACTGTTGCACGGGGCTTATAGGACTGAAGAGTGTCTACAGATACCACTACAGTTGATGTGAACAGCAGACCACATACAGTATACCTATGAATGTGTACTGCGTGTACCTTGGGATAAAATATGAAACCAAGTCCTTCTAATATATGTCGTTCCATTCGCACACAAACACAAGATGCTCTTCTCTCACACACATTTACCAGGACTGAGAGTAGAACCCATATTGATCTATTTATTGTTACTATATTGTTACAAATTTATTGCATGCACTATGGAGGTTATGGGGTGACACTTCTCCGAAGGTACTTCTAAGGCAAGGGACATCACCAGGCCTGGCAAATTATAACAATGGGTGATGTACTGGGTGAGAGAGGTCACAAAATGCTGTAACATACACATATACACACATACACACAATAACAATCACACACACACACACACACACACACACACACACACACACACACACACACACACACACACACACACACACACACACATTTGGCAGGACTCATATTAGAACCCCTAGCTATGTGATTATTGGTATTTTAGTGTTATACAGTTTCTGCACACACCACAGAGCTTATAGGTAGTGGAGTGTCCCAAGGTACCTATATACTGAATAACATCTACAGCACTTGTAAGGTATGGCAATGGTAGTTGCACTGGGTGAAACAGACCACCAACTACTTTCACCCACATTTTTACATACTCAGAAACACTTTAATACACGCTAATACACACACACACACATTTGACAGTACTACGGTCCATAGGTTCAAAGGGTCATAGTGTGTACATGGCAAATAGCCAGGGAGGCTTTACAAGGCAAGACCATGGGGATACATTGGCATCATGCCACCTGAAGATACTCCCCAGTGTGTCTACTGAGTATAGTCACTGGAGTGATCCCCAGTGTGGTTATTCTATTCCCCATCCACTCCTCCTGATTTCTCTTGAAGACGGCCAGTGATGTGCTTGGCTTGACATGCATGTGGCATCTATTCCGTAATGTCACCAGTCTCTGGGTTTTGAACCTGTCCCTCCAGAATGTCCTGTTGATTGTGAAGATGAAGTTGAGGTATCTGGGGCATGTTTTGTGGACAGATTGGTTTCCTCGGATGTAGTATTCCTGACAGGGTTGGGTCAGACATGGCTGTGTTTGTCAGGCAGAGATCACACCTAAGTAGTCAATATGAGACAGAAATTCACTGCAGTTGTTGGAGTCTGTCCGTATGGGGCAAGTATGTAGTACCTATGATCCTCTTTGTGAGGTACATTTGCAGCCTCTCCTGTTGTTGCTGGTGTCCCGTGGGGTAGATGGCAAATGGGCCATAGTACACATTGATTGGCCTACTGAGGGGAGAGTACAGGGAAACATTGTTCTTTTACTTCCCAGATTCAACACCCTGAGTCAGGAGAAGTGAATATGGAAGGACTTTCTGAAGGCCATGGCACTATGGTGGCCACCATAGAGTTCACTGTCAACCTGTGTTCCCAGTTCCATTATACCAACATCAGTGTTCAGTGGACTACTATCAATGTATTACTTTATGGGAATCATGTCGTACCCAAAGTTGATGGTGGCACATCATCTGGCAGTGAGCTTATGTCCAGGGTTCTGACAACTGTCTTAGGTCTCAGAGAGGCCTTAGTGAAGGATGTCAACCTCACGTGGGGGGAGTAATAATAGCACTCACCTTGTAGTCATCTGCAAACATTATCAGCCAGGGCACCTTTGTATTGGGCTGGTCCTCAGAGGTGTGGATCCCAAACATGAGGGGACCTAGGTCCACAAACTGTGGGACTCCACTCGTGATTGTTCAACAGTCTGACATGGAGTCCACTGCCTTCACACTGTGGGTTTTATCTGTGAGCCAGTTTGTAGGCCACCTACAGATGTAGGGGTTGCTGCCTACCTGAGTGTGTTTGTGTATGATTCCTGAGTGGGGTGTGATATCCAAAGATTAGATGGGCTGCCTATCGTGTTATCTATTCCATACTGTCACATAGGTATTGCACATGGCACATTGCTTATAGGGCTGCAGAGTGTCTACAGATCCCTCTACAGTGGATGACAACTGTGGGCCTTGTAATGTGGACACTGGGGCATGTACTGGGTGGGCAACAGCAAAAAGTAGAAAAAAAAACACTCCCTGATGGATATGGTTCTCACACAAACACAACAAACTCTCTACATACAAGATACTGCTCACAAACACACACTCTTGCCTGGACTGAGATTAGAACTCCTACCTATCTACTTATTGCTAATACGGTGTTACACATTTATCGCATGCACCACAGAGCTTATAGGATGAAGGTTGTCCAAAGGTACTTCTAAGGTGAGTATCATCACCAGCCCTTGTAAAGTATGGCATTGGGGGATGTATTGGGTGGGAAAGGTCACAAAATACTTTGAACTACACATATACACACTTACACACATTTTCCAGAACTGAGATTAGAACTCCGACCTACCTAGTTATGTGCACTATAGTGTTACACAGTTATCTCACATGCCACAGAGCTTATAGGGCTAAAGCTTGATGAAAGGAACTTCTAAGGTGACTGTTATCTGCAGTACTGCCAAAGTAGGCAATGGGAAGTGTACTGGGTTTGAATAGACCCCATATCTTTAACTTATAAAAACACGCACAGTTTTATATTTGCTAGTACTGAAATTAGAACTCTTACCTAACTAGTTATTTTTATTACAGTGTTATGCAGTTATCACATGCACCACAGAGCTTATGAGGTTTGACGAAAGGGACTTCTAAGGTGACTGATATCTGACTTGATGAAAGGAACTTCTAATGTGACTGTTATGTGCAGGATTGCTAAAGTAGGGAAATGGGAAGTGTACTGGGTTTTAATAAACCCCAAATCTTTAACTTATAAATACACACACACACACACACACACACACACACACACACACAAACACACACACACACACAGACACACGCACACACACACACACACACACACACACACACACACACACACACACACACACACTTGTACATTTGCAAGGACTGAGATTAGAACTCCGACCTAACTAGTTATTTATACTGTAGTGTTACACATTAATCACATATGCCAGAGAGCTTATAGGGCTGAGGTTTGATAAAAGGTACTTCTATGGTGATAGACATCTTTAGGACTGCTAAAGTAGGCCTATGGGAAGTGCACTGGGTGGGGAAGTCCTGTTCATTCCTATATCCCACTGACATTTCTATAGGTGTGTGAGCATGTCCAGAGTGACCTTCTATAGTAAACATGGGACTCCATTCCAGGGATTGTTGTACTCCAGTCCAGTTTGTTTTGTGCTACAGCCATATCTCTTAACCTGTTGGCACAGGATATCTGGAGATAGCCTATCAAAATGTGGAGAGAATGGGCTATACGGTGATTGTGACTATTTCTCTCAGTAATGTATGGGTTGCTAGGGTTACAGGGATTGTTTTAGCAGACATCTAACATATATGACATTTGACACTGTCATGTATTGTTTCAGTACTTCGTGACATACCTCCTCAGATCATCAAAGTGATTTACTAGAGGAATACAGGATGGATTATGCACACACCAATATTATGGTCAAATGCTATGCAGTGTTGCAGTTCTGCCTGTTGAGAGGTGTGCCTACAAGCAATTGACTGCTGGAGCTGTGGAAATGGTCCAGCACCTTGGTGATTTATTAAAATGGTGGAATCTCTGTGCATTTCTGTTCTGGCCTGGTCTGATTTCCAGTCCACAGTTGGGTAATATAAGTCAGACAGGATCAGGGTGACAGGCAGACTCCAGATATATTTGTAGGGATAAGATATGTGGGGGGGTGTCCTGGGTCAGATATGTTAGCCTATAACTACCAGTACTTTGCATAGGGGTCTTCTCAAAGGTGGACTGCACTTGGAGGGTCTTGTGTGTGTCAGACTGTTTGACCAGCCTGGAGGTGTGTGTGTGTGTGTCACATTTATGTATGGTCCACCTCATTTTGCTTGGATGGCCACATTTTGGGTCGGGATGTTGCATAGGATGAGTGATCAATGAAGGGTGTGTTACTCTCCATGGCTTTGGGCCAGGGTTCTGTGGGTACAGACATGTCACCATCTTCCAGGATTAGGCCTGCCTGCAATGAGTGCATTCCCATGTTTAGACTCCTAGTCATGCCTGTTGACTGCACAGAGTATCACAGAATGTCCAGATTCATGACTCATATATCTTGTTTGTTACCCAAATGAGTGTGGTTTTCAAGGAAAAGTGTTTTGCATGTCACTCAGGGTTGAAGTCAGATATTACTGACAGTTGACATTGCAGTTTCAGACTTCATACCCTTCAGACATTCCATGCTACTACAATCATTCCATCAACTTTCTAACATTATTAGAGCAGCATTTCAAAGGTGTCATCGTCTTTGAACCTTTTTCACCCCATTATTCATGGCTTTATCCAGATTTCTGGCTCTCTGACACTGGCAGGTTTTCTTTTAGCAGTTAACAGCATGGCCTTTCTTTGCATTTTTTAGACTGTGTTATGCTAGTGTTATGGACCCCATGACACTCCCTAACAGGCCACTATGGGTGAGATGTGGGAATTTGCCAGAGGCCTGTAGGCCAGGTGTGACAAATGCAGGCCAACTGTAGCAAGGCAGTGCATTCTGATGATCATATTTCCCAGGCTACCTGCAGCGGACAACCCTGGGATGGCACCAGTAAGTTGACTATGGGTGTTACTGACAATTGCTTTCTGTTTGTGTTGAGCCATCACTCTAGTTGATGGCTGGATGCTGCTTAAGGCTAGGAACATGTTATTGCATTTCTATGGGACTATGAGGTGGGGTGAAACATCTGTACAAAATACACATTTGCAGATACTGTGCTGATATTTGCTTAATATTTTGCTCTCATTTAGCATAGTGGTATGCCCTATATTTGAGACTACAGGCATAACAGTATCAACCACAGTTCAGATTGTTCTGGCATAAACATGTGTAGTTTCAGACTTCTTACCTTTTAGAGCCATACTGCCACTGCCAGACCTGCTGTGATATCACTGTGTGAAAGTCTGTAGGTTGGGATTTCACGCATGTCGCCATGTGGGGCCTTTGCCAGACATTTCTGTATGGTTTTCTACAGCTGATCTGCTGGGTAAGGCTGGGGGTGGGTATGGGACTCCCACTTTGAAATCCATGCATGTGACCTATGACCCCCCCAGTTATTTGGCTCACCACATATACTGCGCTGGAATTTGTCAACTAGGGTAGTACTGCATAGTGTGGGTAGGCCAGTACTGGCAATACACTTCCTGCTGTCCCACACAGCTGTCAGTTGTCTGCTGCTGTCTCTGTAAGCCACCCCATTCCCTTGCATGCTTGAATCAATACCATAAATATGCTATCAGAACATTCTACTCCATTCATTTATTGTTAAGGAAACTGACTTACCTTGTGCCTGAGGCTGTTGGGAGGACAGTGCTTGAGAGCTGACTATGTCAAATGCACCCAGTACACTGCCTGTACATGGTAAGGTATATGTGGTGTGATGTTTGGCATCCATTTTACTGTGTGTGCGAGTCAGAGAAAAAGATCAGTCCCTCAGGCCCTACAGTGTCAGTGTATGTGCTATGCGTTGCCTCTTTGCTAAGGACAGGGCATACTGGGCATGCCTCCATCTGCCTACAGGGGAAGGCTCAGGATGTTCCTCCTTTGAATCCCCTGTGCCTGTGGAGACCTTGACAATGGTGGGGGCCTGTGTGACTCTTCCCCGTTTTGTTCCTGCTGCAGCTTGTTCCGCAGGATCATATTGTGTAGCACAACACATATTATGAACATGTGTGCACATGTGGCTGGAGAGTACTGCAAGGCTCCACCAGATATGTCAAGGCAGCTGAACTGTGACTTGAGCATCCCAAACGCATGCTCTATAATGATCCCAGTTTGTGCATGTGCCTCATTTTGGCATTCTTGTGTGTGTGTATATGTGTGTGTGTGTGTGTGTGTGTGTGTGTGTGTGTGTGTGTGTGTGTGTGTGTGTGTATGTGTGTGTGTGTGTGTGTGTGTGTGTGTGTGTGTGTGTGTGTGTGTGTGTGTGTGTGTATATGTGTGTGTGTGTGTGTGTGTGTGTGTGTGTGTGTGTGCATATTTCTGATGTGTATCATCAGTCACGGCTCCAGTGCGTAGCCAGCATCCCCCACTAGATGGTCATATGGGACGTCCCCACTGGCAAATGCTTGGTACAGCTGTGAAAAATGCCAGATATGGAAGCAATGATAGCTTCCAGGACTCCAACAGACAGGAACCAAAGTAAGATAAACTATCAAAAAACAAAAAGACAGCTTCCAGGACTGTCAGCATACACATTCATGATAATGCCCTGGGCATCGCACATGACCTGGCAGTTGATGGAGTGGAACCCCTTGTGGTTTAGGTGCACCCTACCCTGGTCACCGGGTGGTACTTTGATGTGGATGTTCGTGCAGTCTATGTCACCCAGTACCTCTGGGTATTCTGCTACATGGTGGAAGAGACACATATTGCTGGTCCTCTCCTCAGGGGTGCTGGGGAAGTAAATGTGCTCAGTGGCATGTGGGCACATGGAATTCCAATAACTGGTGAAGTCTCCTGGACGCAGATGCCTGTGAGACTCCCATGATATCCCCAGTTAGTGTTTGGAAAGTCCTGTAGATAGTATTCCTAAGTCTACACATACTTTGGTATCCACTGGGATGGGTTCCCCTCTGTTGGTTCTGGGTCTAAGGTGAGGCCCGGCACAGCTCAACAAGTTGCTGAAGTATGTCTCTGTCAACCCTGTAGCATTCTACTATCTAAAGATCATGTAACCCCTGGTAGGTTACACTGGGTTGGAACACTCTTCTCCTCCTCCTCAGTCTGAGTTGGTTGTCAGCATTATCCTTCGAACCATCCTCATTTTCTAGCACATACTGATAGAGCAAAGCAACTGCAGCCCCCTAACATGTTTTGTTAGTTTTGTCAGTTTAAAATTCCCCTGAATGTGTACACCAGTGGTGTAGAGTTTGTGGGAAAAATCTGACTGAAAACTATGTTTGCATAGTTTATAGTAGTGTGCTGGGCTGCTGCCTTTGTAATTGGCTGATTCTGATAAATTCCACCTGCCAGCTATGGTAGTTCATCTTGATTGGCTTCCTGCTGCTGTTTCCCCTTCCCATTTCCTCATGTGCGATGTGCATACCCGGTGCTCAAATGTAAGTAGTTCTTGTATTTCCATTTTTTTTTTGTTTTTGTTTTAGGCCTGGTGCATGCCTCACATATCCTTTTAGCTAAAGTAAACACTTTTAAGCAGAACTGGCACTCCCCTGGATACAAACACCCTCTTCATTACATGTAATAGGTCAGTACAGCTTCAGACACACCCCCTTCCTTAACTGTGCTTAGCTAAGGGCAAACACGGGAAACCAATCTCCAATGTGCTTACAGCAAGCATGAAACACTCCCTTTTCATGTCATCTAGCTCTCCTGTATACACAGCTGTGCTGGTGCACCTACACTGTTAGGTGCAGTCTTTTTTGGCATGATCCTGTTTGCGTGCCACTGCCCTATGCTTAAATGGCTGAGATCGACCAAAAAAAAAAAAGTTTTATTTTATAATATTTAAACTATTTATCATGCCAATTGCCATATATTTGGCCATTGGTATGTCTAACAGTTGTAATACATGCTTTATTTTGAGCTGTCATGCCTCCGTTTTGTAATTTGCAGAAATGTGTTCAGCTAGTAGCTGAACACATTTTTGCTTCTTACACTATTCCTGCACGGACACCTGCCTGCTTGCTGAATCACTAATTCACCTCATTTGCATGGTTTTCACCAGCAAATGAAGTAATTAGCATTATTCAGTGGTGTCCATGCAGGAATAATACTGCCAAGCTCATGCACATCAGATCAGCTGTCTGCTGAATCGCTCGGCAGCCATATTGCATGCAGGAATGGCTACACTGTTCCTGCACAAAATAAAAAGCTTAATGAATCCCAGTGAGTGTTTGTAGGCATGCCTTGCAGTGAAGATGTGGATGCCTGTGCATGCAAAGAGGACTTTTTCAACTTTCCTGACATTACATTGGACATTGCAAGCATTGAATGCCTGTCAAGCAACCACACAGTAAGCTGGTTGTTGTGTGACATGATGAGGGAAGACAGATATGACTGTACAACATGACATACCTAGGACATGTGCCAGGTGTACAAACTTTGGCCAAAGGCAGCCAGTCCTCTGCAGTAGGGCTTACAGCATGTCATGAATGTGCTATGAATGTACCACCAACTCTGGTACAGAAGGCATACTACATGCAAAAGCCAACTGACGTCAGGTTGCTAATCAAGGTGTCTACCTGGAGGATGGTATGTAAAACCTACAGAGCCTTTCATGATGTGAGACAACCATGTGGATGAATGAACAGGCTGTGTCCTGCTACTGATGAGCTTGGTAGTAACATTTTGTGTGTGATGACAGAAAAAATATTGGAGCATGGTATCCCATGACAAAATGGTTGTAGCAAGGCCAGCAGTAGTAGTAGCCAGGCACCAGAAATTGAGGGGACTCCCCTGCTTTACATATTCTTCACAAGGTAATTATATCCTTACAGTACACACCACTTGAGTAGTGTCCAACTGCAGAATATCTTTGTAAAACCTTCCACCTTACCTTCACAGGGTATACATATTATGCTTCCCACCATTGCTTGTCTGTGCTCTGTACAGACACCTTGGTTGACTCTTTTCTTGGAATACAATGGAAGTAAATGCAATACTTAGTTGCACTGAGGACAACTAGCTTGTAGTGCTAAGCAGTGTCCCCAGATCTCTCAGTTGTCTGATATGTAAAGCTGTAAAAGGAGTTAGCATGAATACGATCAGTAACAATGTCATTACACCTACCGATACTGAACCAAATACAGTTTGTTTTGTTTCAGAGCAGTTCATGCCTACCTACCCTAACTGCTGGACCTCATTGAGTTTTACAGCATGCAATGGATGATGGGAATATGACTCCCTCCACCTACCATGGTCTGACAAGGTGTTTGACATTATTAGGCCAGCAGGCCTTACTGGAAACTTTGAAGGTTATTTGCAGAGTCATGTGTTAGCTGGTGGATAGCCAAGTGTCTGATAGTCATAATCTGGGAAGATAGCATTGGGTAGACCTACACTACAATGATGCCAGTCACCAGTGGACTTCCATCAGACATCACTAATAGAGTACCCCTTGTAGCCATTCCCTTATTTTCAGTCACGGACATTGTCAAAGACCTCAGACTGACTACATTAGCAGGTGATTCCATATTAGGAGCTGTCATTGAATCTTACACAGAACCAACAGTTATCCAGGATGTCCTGAGACACACATTCAGTTATTGTCACAGCCACTGACAAAAAGTAAATGCCAGGGGGTGCACAATACTATCCATTTGGAAGTCATCCACCCTTGGAAAATATAGTAGTGTCTACACACCGTACAAAGTTGAGCCAATACCCATGAACTTATGGACACAGAGAGTAATGTAGCCTTTGACTTTCACTGGTCAGTGAAATGTGGGTATCCATTCAGTTTTTCACAACCTATACAGAAAGGTATGGCACGTAAATCCCAGACTTCCATTGTAATATCACTGAATGCAGTGACACCTTTGCTATGTCACTACACAGGCATATCTTACAACAGTGGGAGTCATACAGGTTCTATGGTAAACCAATACACATTGCAGATAACATGTCTGATGCAGTCCCTGTCAAGAGCGTACATGTGTAGTCTTTCTCCTACATGCTTTGGAGGGGTTGCGTATGGCTGCCATACAGGGATGTGTCAGATCACACTGTGTACCTCCTGCTTATCCAAGACAGAACTAACACATGTATTACCTGTTCTACATAACAACATCACTGTGGTATAAATAGTACATGCTGGAGAGAAAGGTATGCAACACAGACACTAAGCCCTGTATGTAACAGGCCCACCGTGCATGTGAAGCACACATCTGCTGTAACGGACATCATGTGCAAGTTACACAATGGGATGCAGAACAAGACAATCATAACTGGTGTCGATTAAATGTCTGTAATCGACACAGAAAATCTGTAGATGGGTCATCTGAATCACCACAGCTTGTAGCTGTGTTAGCTCTAGAAACTCTGGTGACACTTTTCAAGGGTATCATACTGTGTCATAGATGAGGGATGCATAAGTAGCCTGCATGATGCCATTGCCCTTGTTAGCCTGTTATACATATATGACGTTATGGAACCATGTACCTATATGGCTGTACCTTGCTGGAGACATATGTCTTCTGTGCTGACATTCCATCCTGTGCTGTGACATCTATTGGTTTATTGCCACTGTGTATCCATAGGTGTCCCATACAGATTCCTGAAACTGGACCATAAACACATCCATGACACACCTTTCATTCTGTAAGTATACAGCCATTACAACATAATACAAAATAAGGTACAGAAAGTTATGTGGCTTACTCATTACAAATGTCAACATACAATATCTGTCAGTGACCAGCACAAGTGTCATGGCAAATCAACACTGCATTACACAGTAACATATCAATTTGTATAGTCACCCTGTGCACCAGACACATAGCTTTATTTCCCTGCATCAATGAGGAGGATGACAGGGATGTGGCAAAGGTGTCATCACTTGCACAGAGTGTTGTGTGAGCATGCAGGAGGCCTAGGCTGACCCAATAGGTTGAAAGCATGTGTGTGAGTCAGGAAGGGAAGCAGGCAAGATGGGCCATGGAAATGTGCCATGTGTGGCTGTAGGTGACCTGATTTCGACAGTGGTGTGTGAGTGTGTTCATGAGCACAGTGAAGCTCAGTGCTACCCCTACATGTGTGTATATTGGACAGCTGTGAACTGTGCATGGTATAGTTGACAGTTCACAGTCTCCACCCCCAAACATGAGAACTGGCTCTGCCAGGAGTTGTACTGGCACCTCCATGGTCAAGGTCAGAAACAGTGCTAGTACCTGATGCTTACTGCTGTCTGCCGAGACTGTGTCCTCCATGGGAACATCCAAAACCATGAGCCCATGGCCTGCTATATCTTGGTGTGGCAAGCACGCTCCTCTCTGAAGCTCCCTTCTGGAGCACTGGATGTTCTCTTACTATGGGAGCATGATTGAGCATGGCCACATAGACTCTCAGCAAATGTAGTTCCTGCCTACATCCACGGGTTTGATGCTCAGCTCCAACCAGATATTCCATCACAGACAATGTGCATTCCAAGACAGATATTCTGTGATCTGTCTCAGACCACCTTCTTTCCACCACATCAGTGAACCGATCTAGGGTATCACCAGTGCAGTGGAGGCAGTCACAGATGTCAGACTGTGCTGCATCCATAACTCATTCATCTGAAGTTCCTTTTGGAATGTGCCTGTGCATCAATGATGGCCCGAAACATGCAATGAGTGACCTGTGATGTGACACCTGTGACAGGTGGTGGAAGGACAGCAGCCCCCTATAAGTACCCCTATTAATCTGCCTTTGTGAAACCTCACCAGCTCTCTGGTTATGGCCAGTGTCTACACTCACTGGAACCATAGTTACCTCTTTCCTGTTCAATGTCCCTATCATCTGACTGTCCAAAATCTGTGGCCTGTGGGAATTAAGTATGTGAGGGCAGAAGAGGGATGTAAACCTCTGGGACAAATTCATCCCCAAAACCCTCACTTGTGCCACCGTGATCATCAGAGTCTGAAGAAACACTGATATCAGGTTGTGTAGGGGACAGAGACCAATCCCCTGGTCATCTGTCTTAAGAAAAGGAAATACAGTACATTAATACTTGCACTATTACACTCTGCAGTACTATGTTGCAATATATGTAAAGCTGTATACACTGTTGTCACTATTACAGACATGTTTAACCCCCAACCTCATATAGTAGGACATGAGGACATTACTCTTCCCACAAACATCTATAGTTACTTGTAAATAAAAGCACTTTACACTGCAATCTCATCAGCAACAATGAGGTACACTGTTGACATTTGTGAAGACTCTGCACAGTTGGCACATATGGCAATCTGCAATGTCCTGACACCACTGTCACATCTATCAGTGTTGTCACACCTACAAGAAGTAGGTATAACTGTAAATTGTTTACAGCCAGAAAATATCTTTGTAGTTGACAATCATGCTGACAGTAAAGCAATCCAGCCAGCAGGCCTGGGATGACATTTAGGGAGTACATTGCAGTAAATCTACATCTTTAACAAAACAGTGTTGTGCATACCAGGAGCAGGATGACAGCCTTGTGCAATTACTCAGAGACCTGTGAAATGTTGAGGGAGACATAATGTAAACACCACCATACGTTGCACAATAAGAGAGTAATATATCCATATATCTCACATTTACATTAGTTACTTTGTTAATTGATATGTTGGTCACATCTGAGCATGAGATTCAATCTGCAGTTAACCCCCAAAGAACAAATACCTGATACCTACGTAAAAGTATCTACACCCTGACACATTGAATGCTACAGTATTCTAATGCTGATCAAACTAAGCCTACATGGATGCTCTTCTGCTGTGGAAACTGTGGCACCCACATCCACAATAAGAGGTGTGATGGATGTCTGAGAGCTTTTGTGTGTTCCTAGGTTTGCTAGGAATTCCTCACTGTCTGAGAATGGTAGTTATGCTGCAGGCCCTCCACTGGTGATACCATGATCACTCGCCACATCTGCTGCTCTTCTGTGTGCAACATTAATCATATTCATGGAATGATGTTGAACCTTATGTCATGCTCTGGTGACCTATGGCATTCACATCATGGACAAGATCAGCCTACAATGCTGCCCGCTGTTCCCTGTTGTACCTCCCCCTGGACAGTATGAGTTCATGGTGTTAATGGTGGCCTGCCAGGATGATATCATTCTCAGGATCCATAACAGAGACACTTCATCTGGCATTCATGTTTCCTGAAAGACAACAAAATGTGACACATGTCAGGATCATATCCTTGGAAGTACACTATGTAGAGATACAGCAAGAACAGAATAGCTGGCATTATCTACTGCTTGATCACATATGTCATATTCCACAGTGTGCAAACATACTAACTGTGTGGATACAACTCAGATACTAGCAATGGTCAGCTATTCCCATGTTTGCCATGACAGATACTGCTGTATGTTCACACACCCAACACAGGAGTCCATTGTAGTATGTCCCATAGAGGCACCCCCTGATAATATGTCAAAACAACAGTGCCAAACAAATAGCAGTGTGGTATTGCAACCACAATACAGGGACATTCCCATGAGACCAGTGTGCCACATTCTTAAAAAACATTCCACCCTTGATGTACTGCATGTCCTCTATAGGTGTAACAAATCTAGAGATCAAAGACATGTCATCATTATAGTTCTATGAAAGGCTTGATGCTGTAACCTCCATTCCTCTATATATATTCAGACAAATGCTTCATTTTGTAAACAAGAAGTTTGCATATCTGATATAGTGCAATACTCATCTCTTGATATGTGCAGATATATAAAGTGTTTGGCAACGCATTTACTGTCTGAATAAAGTCCCATACAGAGTGGTTTCCAAGCCATCTGTTTGCCTTTTTAACATGGTTTTCATTACCAGGTGATTGACTCAACCAATCTGATGTTCTGAAAATTGCAGCCAACACAGCTGATTTGCAATATAATCAGCCAATGGCATGCAACCACTGAACAATCTATAAGGCCTTTATTTAGATTAGAAGCCCTTTCTGATATGTGTGCTTCAGATAATAATAATAAACATGTACAAATCAACACCTGTTCCCTGTTTCAAACCTGAGACCACTGCATTTCCAGACCACTGCATTAACCTGCCAAACTACACAGCTGTCAATTAAAGCAGGTGGTTTAAGCAAAACATAGTAATTCCAAGTTACCATAATTAAACGTATTTAAGCAGAGCTGCACATCACACCGCATCATGCAAACTTGCTGAAAAAGTAATGGAAAAACTGAGAGTGTAATTCCCAGTCTGGTACAGGACTACACCACTAAAAGGTCAGACAAGCACTAATGGATGTAACTGAGGTCTCTAATATCAGGTAAATGGGAACTTTTAACAGAAACATGTACAAGTACACTTGCTAAAACATTAATGGTAAAATACACTGCTCCTTCACTGCCCCATGGGAGGCAGTTGTGATATTAGTACAGACATCCAGTGCATACAGCCCTACTGCACTTATTTCAACATAATCTCATGAAACCAGAATCCTGCTTTATACTTTGTTGTTATTGCTCCTTAGAACCTTTGAAGTACACGCATGATATCTGCCCAGAATGTGGGCTAACTTACCCATATACCTTGTTCTGGAGTTGGAGAAATAGAGAGTGTTATGTGAGTGAAAGTGGGCTACAGACAGCCCTGAACCATGCTGTGGAGTGTGCAATACATTTATCAGGCAATTGCTTTTGCATACTTTATTTATTTCAGTTTTACAGTTGACTGCAGCAACATTAGAACAGACATGCAGGGGTCCAAATGGAGAGATGAAAAGTCAGCAAGCAAAGGAGAGTAGTAGTGTTGAAACTTAATTCATCCTCAAGTCTTGGTGAGTATCTTCATGTGGTGGACCCTGCTTTTCACAAAATCTCACCAAGGCAACTCTGATATATATAGACTGTGTTTATATAGCATATATGATGGACAGAAGTAGGTCAAAAACTAAAAATAATAACTGGGTGCACAAGACCCAGAATAAAAAAAAAGTGCCCACTCATGGTAGGCACACCGGTGCCAAGACTGGAAAAAATGACAGTGTAGAATCCTCAAAATATGGAAAAATTCCTACAATGGGGGCTAGGCCAGGCCCAGGGGGAACATGGCCACCCTGTTGTTGAAGGAAGTAGCAGTCCACAAAAATCACAAAAACTGATAGGCCAAAGAAGAGCCATAAAGGCAATAGAGTGGACTATTGAGGATAAGAAAGAAATTATGTATTGTGTCTATTATGCAAAAAGCCCAGAATTTCCAGACGCAGGATATACAAAATGATTAAGAGAGAAATTAGAGGAAAGAAAAATACTTCTACAGGAAAAACTGTCAGAAGTTTCAAATAAAAATTTGCGTTCATTAATAAAACAGATTTTTGCAAAATGGTATATAGATCAAGAAACTTTGATCTGTTTGGAAAAAGAAGCATCTGAGGAAGTGGGAAAATGTAAACAACAAAACCTAGATATTTTTAAGTATAAAAAAGAAATATGGACATGGGAAAGAAAGAGAGATTTGATATGCTGCAATATTTATGCAAAGGAGAAAGCCAATTAATCAATATAAAGAAGGCAGCCTCAAAGATATGTAAAGAGATATACAGGCAAAGGCAACCAGATATGGAAAATTTCACAATAAAAAAATAATACTGCAAAGATGGAATGTAGTAAAGAAGATTAGTAAAGTAGAAGTTAAAAAAATAGAAGTTGAAATTATGGAGTGCCTGCAAAGTGAAGGATTTAATTTAGAAGATCTCACACAGATTACATCACAGCATGATGGAGTGAGTCCCCAAAGTAAGGAAAAGCAGGAAGTTCAGGAGACATCTGGAGAAGAAATATGGACATGGGAAAAAAAAAGAGATTTAATATGGTGTAATATCTATACAAACGAGAACGCAAAAGTAACCAATACAAAAAGAGCAGCACCAAAGATATTTGAAGAGAAATAGAGGCAATGAAATCCAGATATGGAAAATGTTACAATGCAAAAAATAAGACAAAGAGGAAAAGTTGAAAGGGAGTTTAGTAATGGAGAACTTAAAGAAATAAAAATTGAGGATATGGAGCACCTGCAAAGTGAAACATTCAGTGTAGAAAATCTAATGCAGAAAGCACCACAACAGGATAGAGCAATGGATATCCAAATTAAGGGGAAACCAGAAGAACAGGAAGCAATTGGTCAGGTGCCTTATCAAGATAGTTTGGATCCTTCCACAGGAAGCCAGTATAAACATTCACGTGAAGTTAGACAGCAAGGGAAGGAACAGGAAACTGTGGAAACCCTGATGCAGTCAATGTTGAAGAGTGATAGGCCAGTGAGTCCCCATACGACAGAACAATGGATGGCACAGGATGAAATTGAAGAGAAGGTGCCACATGCTATAGAACTTTCTATAGAATGCCTGCAGGAAATGAAAAACAAGGGATGTGCCTTCAGTTTAGAAGAAAATGAGCTAAGAGAAGAGTTGCTTGATTTAATTGACATAGATATATTAAGATCAACAAAAGTAATAGACTGCAGAAGGTCAATAAAACACCAAAAGTCAGAAGTCTCATAAAACAAATGAACACAATAATTAGGACTGTCCATAGAGGTCCATGCAATATAACAGAAGTAAACAGGATATATTACCGTGCAGCTAAATTAATAACTGCTAAAGTTCTACCACAAGAACACAGGGTAGTGAGGTAAAGGGAGGGGAGAAATCAAATACCATCATGGAACTATTGAACAGATTCATAGGTTTCAAGTATTAGTACTAAACTAACCATGCGAGCCATTGCATTTAAGCCTTAATTATCCCCTTGTGAACAAACCCCGCACCTTGTAATGTGCAGGCAAACACCTTAACCATTAGGCCACCCTCCCAATCCAAAGAGAAAACTATAAAGCAATTAAGACAAGAAGCATCATTGTTAGAAGACTATAGAAGAGGGAATAGATCAACAAAATACTAAGAAAGATAAATGTGCTACAACCAATGCGCAGTATTAGAACAGACCAGGCTCTATCATGCACTATTGCAAATTCTTCTTCTTCTTTCGGCTTTTCCCAGTTAAGGGTCACCACAGCGGATCACCTTGTCCACTCATGATTGGCAGTGGAGTTTTACGGTGTCGAGTTGCCAGCCTGGCACTCAACCTTCCACAGAAGGCACACACATGCACACACTCACACCTAAGGCCAATTTAGAGTGTCCAATCCACCTGCAGCATGTCTTTGGGATGTGGGAGGAAACTGGAGCACCCAGAGGAAACCCATGCGACCACAGGGAGGACATGCAGACTCTGCACAGAAGGCACCCCAGCCGAGGATCGAACTGGAGAACTTCTTGCTGTGAGGCAGCAATGCTAACCACTGCACCACCGTGGCTGCCCATCATGCACTATTGCAAATAACGAACTAAAAATTTCAGCACAGGTGGAAAAACTTAGAAGATACACAGGTAAATGCAAATGAAAGGTACACAATAAGCAATTTGTTGATAACCCAAAAAAGTTTTACTGAGAATTGGGAAACAAGATAAAAGGAATTGAAAGATTGCAAAAAAAAGAAGAAATAGATGCATTTTGGAGCAGTATCTATGAAGACCCTGTGGAACATAATAAAGCTGCTAAATGGATAAAAGAAGTGAAAGAAAGAATAAGAAGTTTAAGGGTACATGATATGAAACAGGATGAAGTAACAGCCAGAGAGAATGAAACAAAATTAAGAAAAGCCTTTAATTGGAAAACCCCAGACTCAGATGCTGTACCTAACTTTTGGTTAAACGTATTAACATATTTGCATGAAGATTTAGCCATGGACAAAAACTATTCATATGCTCACCCCAAACAGGCAGCCACATGGCTAACAACAGTTATACAATGCTCCAGCTTAACAGTGAACCTGCAAGCTACCCCAAAAATTATAGACCAATAACTTGCCTTACAATGATGTAAAAGCTATACACAGGAAATGATGCCAACAGAGTTTATAGCCATTTAGAAGAAAACTCAATTATGGCAGCAGAACAAAATGGCAATAAAAGAAAGTCATATGGAACAAAGGATCATTTGTTGTTAAATAAAGTCATAGTGGAGAACTGTATAAAAGGGAAGAATCTAAGTATGGCATGGATTGACTACAAAAAAAACATTTGATATCCCACATTCATGGACGAAATAGTGCTTAAAGATGTATAAGATACACCCTACACTGATCAAGTACATTGCAGTGACCATGAAACAGTGACAGACCACTTTGCAATTAAGCCATTATGAAGGACAAATTATTATCCCAGGGATAAAAATTCTAAGGGGGATATTCCAATGTGACTCTCTGTCAGCAATGCTATTCTGCCTTGCCCTTAACCCATTAAGCTGTCTACTTAACAGCTTAGGCCATGGCTATAATTTGGCTCCTAGAAAACAACAAGGTGTAAAGACTTCTCATCTACTCTTTGCCAATGATTTAAAACTGTATAGCTCATCAAATGAGGAACTGAAAGTGCAGCTGCAGGTTGTCAAAACTTTTTCAGATGATATTAGAATGTTATTTGGTCTTGATAAATGTACAAAAGCAACCTTTTAAGCAGGAAAACTGCAGCACCAGGAAAACATTGGTTTGGGACAAGAATGTGATATAAAAGAACTTGTAAAATACCAGATCTAAGTAAAACAAAACACTGTGTACTGCCCAAGGCATTAATAACACCAGACTATGTGGCACATCTCATTACTAAGGGTTTTGCATCCAGAAAGAAAAAGGTCATTGTCTCCCTCTACTCTTCCCTCATTAGGCCAATCATCGAGGACAATTCCCTATTTGGCATGTACCTCACTAGACACCTGCAACAACTAGAGAGGTGCCAAAAGTAGCTCACAAAGATGATTCTAGGCCTTAAACAGTTGTCCTTTATGGACAGACTCAAAAAATTCCAACTGTTCTCTGTCTCATATTGCCTACTTAGAGGCAATCTCTGCTTGACTTACAAAACCATGTCTGACCCAGCTCTGTTAGAAATGCTACATCTAAAGAAATCCCAATCCCTCCACACCACACGCTCCAGAGACCTCTACCTCATTACCACAATCAACAGAACATGCTGGTGGGACAGGTTCATATCCCAGAGACTGCCCATGCTATGGAATAGACTTCCCATACATGTCAAACAGAGCACCTCACTGGCCCTCTTCAAGAGAAATCTTGGTGAGTGGATGGGAAATAGAAAATTCATCCCAGGGTTCACTCAAGTGGCTCTACTCAACATAGGCACTAGGAACTAATGTCAGGTGGCATGATCCCAGGGTAATCCCATGGGCGAGGCTTGTAAAGGCTCCAGGGCCATTAGCCTAGTGCACTCCTTTGAACCTATGAACTAAATAAAATCAACTCCTTACAAAATGCACTGAAGCACTTTAATAAAAAAAAATTATTAAAGTGCTTCAGTGCTTTTGTAACGAGTTTCTTTTGTTTTACTACTGGCCTTAATAGATTCACCACTACATTGGTTTTAAATGCCAGATATAAGTATACCAGTGTCATACATCAGCAACACTGTAAATCTGTGGTACTGGTATACTTATATCTGGTATTTTTGATTTTTTACGGTTATATCAGTTTTATCAGCCTGGTTGCTCTTGTTCATTCATATAAAAGAACTTGAGCAAGAGGGAGTATACAAATACTTGGGAATTGATGAAGGATCAACAATAAAACATGAGCAAATGTGAATAAAATTAGAAAGGAATAGTTTAGAAGACCTAAATTAATCCTGAAAACAGCACTGACATCTAGGAACAAAATCCAAGCTATAAACCAATTTGCTCTTCCTGTCCTAACTTACAGTTTTGGAGTGATTGATTGGCCCCAAAACATGTTGGATAGATTAGATATTAAAACAAGAAGGATGCTTCATGCTCACCAACTGATCTATAAAAATCACTGTATACCAAGATTATATATTCCCTGTTCCAAAGCCAGGATGGGCCTCCTTGAAAGTGATTACATGTATAGATCTGCAATCATGGGACTCCACACATATCTGCTGACCTCATAAGACCCAAATGTAGTGAAAATCTTGAATCAAGAGGAAAATAAATCTAAGATAGCTTCTCTGCTTAATCTAACAGAAGCATATTGGTGTCAAGCAGGAATAGAAATCAAACCAAGTAGATAAAAATCAGGAAGCAACTGAATGTGCCAAAAAAAGAAAGAATATAAGGTGATGAATCAGATGAAAAGGCAAGAAATGTGGAAAACACATAAATATATTTGTAAGTATAGAAAACTTCTGGAAGAACCTCATGTTTATCAGGAATGAATGCAGGAAATGTTAAGGAGAGATGAATTTCAACAAAGAGATGAATGGTTAATATTCCTAGGGAAAAAATTTGCTGTTCCAAAACACATACACACAACACAAGCACATCAAACAAACAGCAATCGACACACATACACCTAAAATCTTACACCTAACCCTACACTAAACTATACACACACCACTAACTATCCACTTACCTTAATCCAAACCCTAACCCTAAGGTCCATCACTACCACACACTCACCTCACCTGCGCCCTAACCCTAACTCACCTACCCCACCTTAACCCTCACGTCCACACAATCGCACACTTACCTGACCCGCACCCTAACCCTAACTCACCTAACCTGCCCTAATCCTCATGTCCACACAGTCGCACACATACCTAACCTACACCCTAACCCTAACTACCTTAACCCGCACTCAATCGCACACTTACCTGAACCCGACCCGTAACTTTCCACCACAGCGCTGAAAATACTGAAGCAATAGAAATGGACAACCAAATTCTTTCCCTAGGAAAAAATTTGGTTTTCTGTTGCTTCGATATTTTCAGCTTTCGCTGAATAGGGTTCGATATTAGAACATTCAAAGTTTTGAAACTTCAATGTTCTAATATAGACCCCTCCTGCACACCCCACCTCTGCTTCCAAAAGCATGCTTCCTCTCCAACACCACCAGGCATATTGACAGGTTAACATGACTCCAGCGAATTCCCACCTCTTGCCCTTATTATAGGCTGTTTTATCACCCTTACACATCATACTGTAACATTAAAAAAAAGAGATGTATTGCTTAGCATTGCACAAACCCACTTAGCATTGTGCAGACTCACACAGCCGTGTTTTAGCAAAGCTTAGCAATGCGAAAAGGAGTACCAGTTAACCATTTATAAGCAGTGCTTAGCACTCACAGCTTTTTCAAATGCAAGAAATTTGTTTTCATATTAACCTGCCCTTTTGGTCACCTCACACATTTCCACAGCAATAAATGTAAATAGGTATGACTGCTGGGGATCCAACCCCAGGACCTACAAAACTGTAGGTGGTGCCACTACCTATTTAGCTACTTGTATAGTAAGAAAACCAGTATACCTCCACATATATTACTAATGAGCATTCAAAGAAAGCAAAATAAATAATCGGTTACATCCAGTTTCTATTTTTAGATGTCTGGCAGGTGTCAGCTGTGGAAGTGCAGCTCAGCATTGTTGCACTCCATGTCATGCAAACAGGCATTTAATTAAAAAAAAGAAAGAAAGAAAAGAAATATTACACATATTTCTAGACTACCAGGGTACATTACAGGTATGTACATTATCCTGTACATAACATCTGCCCAGGACACTACACTGCTGCTTACACCAATTCAATTTCCATGTTACTGTGATCTCCCTCAGCAGCGCACCATGATTAATATGCATGGTGCGCTGCTGATGGTGAACCATGGCTGTGTACAGCAGTACATTCCATGCAGGCTCTACACGGAGCCTACATGGATTTTATTGAATCCTGGGGATAGTGTATTTTCACACAAAACAAAATATTTTGCTCATCTCAAATAATTCAGTAATATCCAGTATTAAGCTTTTCATTTGATTTAAAGGCGTAAACCTAATATCATTTACACCTAGCTGAATTAGGTACAAATGATATCTTGAATAATTGGTCAACAGTTTATTCACTATTTTTTTTTTTTTTGCATCTTGTAATCTTAATCATGGTAAGACAGATACTGCGATCAATTCTTTATTATTTACATATGTCTGTAGTATAGAATCACTAAATATCAATCATCCTCCCCCACAAAAGTATCATCAAAAGAAAAGATACCTTGCTCTTTGTTTTGCTCCCCAATGTTATAATTTTACTGTTTTTTCTGTCATGTGAGCATTCTCCTGTATGAACTTTTATATCTAATTTTCTTGTTGCATTTCTACTTATTACTCTCTCTAAAACTAATGTCTAATTAACATATTTATTACCATCTTCTGTTAAAACTGTGTTATTTAATATTTCATTTTTTATGCAACTTGGTTTATCATTCTTTACAGCATCAATATCCCTCATCAGTTTATTAAACTGATTGGCAATCTTAGTCCCACTCATCTTTGTGTCAGAGTTCTTAAATACTATAACTTTTGGATATGATCCCGTTTCTTTCTATTATGTATCAACTAACCCCTTCAGTTCTTTACTTTGTAGTAAAATTGAACTGTCAGTTTCATTTGCACTGTCTTCCAGATTTAACTTAACCTCATTTATCTATGGCAAACAATTACTTTGTCACTTGTAGCATTCTCTTTGATTCCTTTACTATCGTCTGATGTGGAAATGGCTAATAAAATATAGCTCTTCATTTTACGCTTAACTGTGTTTTATTTTTGTAACCTTCTTCCTTTTATAATCTTCTCTGTAATATGTAATTCATTTTTATTAATTTCATTTTTGTTCTAATCATCAGAACATGATACGTGATTAAAAGCAGTGGTATCCTTCTTTTTTTTTTCATATAATCAACAGATCACAGGTCATTTTATAAACTACTTCAAGGAAGTAAAAGCTTTACTATAATGACATTGGTATACATTACAATCTTCTGATATTTTACTCTTAAGCAATATCCGACGACATGGTGTGGTATATTGAAGGTTTACCCACGGTTGGCAAGGTTTAATCATGAGGGCGAAGCTATTATTATTATAAATAGCTATTAAGTTATTGCTATTATACAATGACATTATTTAAGAAAAAAAATACTTACTTTTCTTAAATAATGTCTTTGTATAATGGTGCATTACTGTTCTTCCGCCGGTGGTAGTATACTGCTTCCTTGTGTTGATGTACTGTGCGTGCGTATGAGACTTGCATTCCTGAGCATACCCAGTACATCAATGCTTTGAAACGGAAGCAACGGAGAAAAGAAAGTCTCAGTTTCTCCATTTTTTTTCTTTTTTTTTATTTATTAAAAAAAAGGGTTTGCACACTTTATACCAATGGAAAAAAGTCCGGGCAACCGGACCTTTTTCCATTGGTATATTGTGGGATTTACAACCGGGCATGCTGGCCAATCAGCATGTATGTTTTGGAATATTAATGGGGGGGTCATTGTATAATTAATAATATTTACTAATTCAAGTAGGTCTAAACAATTAAGACAGTGACTAACCTATGTTTCTTTCATATACATTCCACATAAATCCCATTCCGTTATGTAACCAGACTTAAGTCATCAAATGTGGAGGAATTTAAGGAGTCCATCTTGCTATAACAAAAAGTAAATATATATAATCCCTCAATGGTGTTATATAAAATACGCTGTACAAATCCAAATAGTAAGAAAAATAAAACCCCAATTCATATTATTAACTTACAAGTGAACCCTGCATCTATGCACCTTGTATTCCCTATAATCACTGTTATCTTGCAAAGATGAGCAGAGCACATTTTTATGTCTTCACATTGATGCAGGATGTGAATGTCTGCTCTCCTTGTGTCTGTTTGCCAAACTGAAGTTTTTAAAACTAAATAGCTCCCTTTTTGGCCAAGAATCACTAATGCACACCCAGACCCCAAGAACAGGACATAAAACAAATAAAACAGTTGTCACCATATTGTCCTAAGGACAGGAGATTAGACAGGAAAAAATAACAAAATAGTTGCTTCAGTGATAAAAACAGTGATAGTACACTGTCACTTGAATGATTGACTGAAGATATATGAATTTTCCTAGGTTGTACAGTTGTTTACAAGTTGTAATTAATTGTGAGTATAATAGCGAATTATTTAGTTTGATCAGAGCTGGATCATGGTCAAATGCAGCCCTAGGCAAGGTAATGGATGAGCACCCCCGCCCCCCGGAGCCATTCTAGTGTCCCATTATTTGGCTATTTCTCCCTATTTAACCATAAATATTGTTCAGACCTCTCAGTGTGATATTATTTTCTTCTTTACTTCTACAATAATTACAATCATGTGTATTTATTGTAAAATTTTTATTTCAAATTTTATAGCACAAACACTGATTGGCATTTGCTAATCAAAACAGTACAGTCTCATAAAGAAAACAGACTTAGCATTAACAATAAACTTTGCTGCCTTTGACATTCACATTCATTGAAAAGGCATGGAAACCTGCATTCAAACAAAATCTATCTGGCAAGTGGCAGATAAAATTTACCATTTGGCCAGTATTAAACCATTAGCCCCATGCACACATTTTAAGACCATGCACACATGCATGTGTTCTTTGATTCATCCTCCTAATTGTTTAAATTATATTCCATGTATAATACAGCACCACTTGCTAGAGTGTTTTTTTTAAATTTGTAGTTTTTATACATTTTTCTAGTAAGCAATGAAATAAAAGTATGACACAATAATGATACAACTGCCCATTTCAGAACTTTTAAAGCATAAAGGACACTCAAACTTCTGTTATAACAATCCACTAATATCAGTCAATATGCACAATCTCTGCAGAAGTAAAAGTCATCTGAATAATTCCACATTAATGAGATCTGAAATTAATGAAGTTACTGCTAGCAAACAAGTTTATATGTCAGTGTTTCATCTACAAATTCAGCACCTGCTGCCCTTGAAGAATAAATTACCTATGTTACATTAAAAAAGTGTTAAGCTGGTAACATTGCAGTAGGGAATGGATGGCAAACTACAAACAGGTTCATAGTTACTAGGCATCATATCCAAAGGAAGACTCACTTAGGACTGCAGCACCCCCGCCACCGACTGCCCTGACAAAGTACAAAACATTATCTACAATCCTTCTTTATGATGTGGGAGAAGAACCCACAGCCTTTTGCATCAAAAGGGAAGTATGCTACTTGTTATATACTAGCACTGCAAAGTTTTTGCACAATAGTGATGACCATTTGCTAAACAAAACAGTTGCACATTGAAAACAGACTTAGCATGAGCAGCAGTAAACTTCTTTACCCTTGAAGCTCCCAGTTCCTTAAAATGCACTTAACTTCACATTTCCTCGAAAATGCACTGAAGCTCAAAATTCCTTGAAAATGCACTGAAGCACAATTCCTTGAAAATGCACTGAAACTCATTTTTTTTTAGTAGTTCACTAGTTGGTGTAGAGGATTTAGGCTATTGTTTCTTCTAACCAAGGTACAAATTTGACCTTGCGTGAATTAACTAACCTGCCATCTGGCATCACACACACACACACACACACACACACACACACACACACACACACTCCTACCTTACTGATGTATGGAATGTCATTCTTGGCTGTCCATCCTTAATTTTATGTGGCAGCAAGTATGCTCCCAGGCAGCAGCAGGAGCATCCTGTATTTGAATTCAGTATATTTAATGCAGAAGAGAAAAAAAGAAGCAAGAATCAAGGGTGTGTGTTGACACAAACAGGGACACACAGACACATATGGTGTTCTTAAAGAACACCTTTAAAGAATACATGTATTTTTGTAATTAAAAAAGTAAATGTTGTGGCACGCCCCTGGCCAGTGGGTCCCTCCCATCTAACGGGGGCTATGTTTTGTTCAGTAGAGTCAGTAAGGTAGTGTTTTACTTTATAGAAGCAGCCTAGATTTTTCTATGCCATCCTTATGGCTTTCTGAAAGTGGAGATCAAACTTCAGGTGGTCATTATAGTTACAACAAGTAGTCTGGTGGGGTATGCACGTTTCTGTATTAGTCTTGCTGGATTACAATTTATTAAATGTAGTTTTTTTTGGGGGGTAGAGAGGCTTGATGTGAACAGTAGTAAAATAGTTCTGTTTATGGAATCAGGAGAAGTTGTGAACTGTCAATCCAAGCTTTTATGGAGACAAATAGGGCTGAGGTTAGAAGATGTGAATTACTGTTGTGATTTGTTATATCTGTGATCCTTAGAAGGGCAGTGGTTGTTCTGTGATTGGGTCTGAAGTTATGCTGTGAGGGAGAGAGGAGGTTATGAAAAGTTATATAGGCAGTAAATTAGAGTGAATACATCTCTCCAAGATTTTGAATAAAGGTGAGAGAATGGCAATTGGTCTATTGTGTAGGAGCTCAGTTGATAAGCTGCCTTTATGGAGGGGTTTTGTATACAATTTTTTATAAGGTGGGCACATATTTTTCATGGACAGAGTATGCAAGGCTAACTACAGTGAGTTTGAGGTAGTCATTGTCTTAAGGGTGAATAGGATTTTTTTTAATTGTAGATGTTGGCAATGGAGTGATTGTGAAGGTCTGCTGTGGCTTCGATGATTGTAGTGGGATGGCTGGATTTGCAGCAGTTTTATTTTCTTTGAGGGAGGTTACTGAATTTATTAAATGTGGGAAGTTGTGAAGCAATGCTTTGGGGATTATTGCTGGGGATGGTCTGGGCTGGGTTAACTTTCCAGTATTGAGGAATATATTTATTGATTTCCTGAAGGGTTATTTTAGATGGTTTGATGATGAATTTTGGATGTTGCTATAATAAGCTTTATGCCCTGTTTTATTCATTGTTGCTGTGCTTTCAGAACTGCCTATATTGTTGCGGGAATGTTTGAGACTTGGTGTGTAACCACAACATTCTGGATTTATCATTAAGTTACCAAGGAGATGGCTTTGTTTATAACTTGTTTTGTTCTTAATGGTGCTGATTGTGTCAGGATATTTAGTAAATGTTTCTTTATTGAAGTTACTGAGGTTTCTGACTGTTATGAGCTTTTTGG
>NC_056733.1:434157056-434387056 GCF_019279795.1 Protopterus annectens
ATTCTCATTTAAATATTGAGTGGTAGGTATAGGTAAGTAACAGACTTGTGATAGCTAATTGAGAATGTGAGTATAATGATAAAAGATAAAGTAGAGGCATATTTGGGATTAAGAAGGATGTATGGAAAGGTGACAGTGTGTGATGGGAGGTGTGTGTAGAAATGTAGTTATAGGTAGTAGAGATTAATGGAAGGAGTAAAGTAGAGTAAGATGATAGGTAGAATTGATAAGATGGTACAGAGATTAATAAGCATAAGGATTGATACGTAGGTATATTGATATGTTGATATAAGGATGGATTTCTACAAAGAGGACTTTGTTAACAGTGTAGAATAGGTACGGTAAGGAGGGGTAGTAAGAAAACACAGATTATTTAATTGTGTATAGCTGTAGTTAGATTGTGATTAGTGGGGTGTAAGCAGTATAGAGAGATAGGGGGGCTGATAGATATTCTAGAGAAAGAGATGGGATATAAATACTAATCTGGTTGTAGTATGAGAGAAAATGGCAGGGATAAAAGGAAGAGGAACGTTTGCTAAGAAACAAACTAGAGGTAGAGCTGGGGAAGAATCTGAGTAGAGCAGGATGTAGTGCAAAACAGAAACAGAAGAAGAATGTCAGCTGTAAGTGATGCTAAATGTTGATGGGAGTAGGGAAGAGGAGAATAAAAGCAGGAGTGATTACTTGATTGCAGTAAAGCTGTTTGGGAAGGTATAGGGGGTGGGTATCATTTTGGAAAGGTACGGGGGTAGGTGTCATGAGTGATATGTGTATGTGAAGTATAATGGTAAAGTAAGGTGGAGTGGGTGAGAATAGGGGGTAGGAAAGTGATATCAAGTGTAGGGGCTTCCTACCCTCAGGCCAACAATTACAGAGAGCAATTTATAGTCAGTAAAGAACAATTAACAATGAGGCACACAGCACAACAGGTTTTCTTTCATGTACTGAATGCAGACACCAAGAAGTTAGTGAGACAAAGAAAATTGCATATAAAGTGCAATCTGTTGATCAAGAGAAAGGACAGTGGCCAGCTTCATAAGTGGTCCTTAGAGTGCAAGGACTACTCCTTTGGGGGGAGTGTTACAGCCACTTTCCAACACAGGACTGGCAGGTATTTGATTAGTTACCGTTAATGCACAACAAGGCTCTTCATGTTAAACTCACTTACATTGCACAATGATAATATTCTTAATGCAAACTTTACAGAAGTGTACCTTGTGGCAGAACACCTGCTACTTCAAAGTCGGGGAATGATGTAGTCACCACATGCTCTGAAAGGAAAGAAAAGAGAAAATGTAAATAACCACACAGTATAAACTAAAGAACCAAAAAAAAAAAAACATACCTGGTGCCACTTGGGATTGTAAAAACAAGTTTAATTTCCAAGTGTAAGCACTTCCATTCCTTTCAAACAGGAACTTAATCAGAAACAAAGTAACAGTTGTTCCATTCATTTAAAAAGCCTTAAATGCACCAAACCCTGTTTCATTTAAAGGGATAGCACACCATAAAAAGGTAACTATTTAAAATGTCATGAATAAGTGCAAAAACACAACCCCCCCAAATAAGAACATAATGCAATAAACAATAAATATGAAAGTATTAAATGCATCTTGATAACAGCAATCATACTTAAAACTTACTAAGTCAAAATAAAAAAATTAATAAAATCTGCTAACTTATGCATCTAAAATCCTGTTAAAAGATCATAAATATAATGTCATATAAAAACTGATATATTAAGACCTACTAAATTTTATATTTTGGCAGCTTTCAGTTTTAGGACAGCTTTAATTGAAACTAATTTGTAAATACCTGGGAGATGGATTACAGAACTGAGCAACAATTGCCAGTAGAGTTCCCTTTGTTCAAGTCCCATTTTCCAACCTCCCTCCCATTATAGGAGACTTCCTGCTCCAGAATATTGAAGGCAAACTTTCTGAATTCACAACATTGGGTGGAGGGTTTATACAAGGTGTTATCCTCCATAAACTTCTTAACTGCATAAGTGTTCTGATACCTCCTTGTTTTCAATGGTCCCACTGTCTTGCTAATGTAGAAAGCTGAAAAAGATGAACAGAAGGCAATATAAACTACACCCTTGGTGTTACAAATATAATTCTCCTTCACAGAGATAAGCTTGAGATAACCTGGAACCACCAAATGAGTGCCCTGCAGTACTTCATGAACAGATTGTAGTTGGAGGTATACAAATGGTTGTCATTCCTTTCTAAAATAGCATTCACATTCTTATCATTTTTATACACAAACATAGGCTGGTGCCCCAGTGTGCCCAAAAGTCCAAAGGAACCAAACACAATTGTCCATTGGCAGGTAATAACTTTTTTGAGAGACAAAATCTCATTGTTAAATTGAGTGACAAAAGCCTGAGACAAGCCATTGTTGTCACTCTTTCTGTTATTGCTAAGCCATTAGGACTTTAAGTTTTTATTGATGCAATATTAAGGGTTACATCATCTATGTGGGTATTTAAAGGACATCATTTTGTATTTTGAACTAGGTTCTGAAGAAGTCAGTACATTTGGACAAATGTGCCAGTTCATATTAAAAACATTTTTCTGAAATCTTATTTGGGTGTCTGGTGTGTTCCAGTGAATTTGAGGCATTTACTGGTCTGTCTAGTGGTGCAATAGTAAGAATTTCCAAATTATTTTGTAGAGGCAACCATCTGATTAGCACAGTTCCACAGATTATGTCAGCTTGTAGCATGGATGGACATTCTTAGATTGGAATTAGAAGAGAGTACTTAATGTTAATTGAGGTACATGAAGGATGTCTGTCATTAGAACCAAAACTGCAAAATATCCTGCACTTAGCTGAGTAAAGGTCAAATATGATAAAAATGATATGGTCATATATGAACACAGCGGAATAAGTTGCTGTGAACTAATACAGAACAGTTCAAAAATAAAATATTGATAGCTGACATATCTATAGTTTATAAACACAAAAAAAAAGGAAACAACTAAAAGTTTGATGCATGCATAACTGTCCTGCAGAATATATAAAAGCTGAACTGTACAACAAGATTTCTGCTTCTATTCTATCACTGTAAGTGTTCTTCACTTATCAAACTTCCTGTGAACGTCAATGAATGTTAGGCTTCAACATGGAGGCTTTGGTAATGGTTTTACTGAATTCAGGGAGAATCTATCATCATCTTCTGCATATTCATTTTTTTCTCCTGTAGTACATCTGCCACATAACCTGCTGCTGAACATAGCTAACTATGTGTTATGGCATCCCTGTAGTAAGGGATATAGCTCTGTATTTCATATTGAGCATATAAAACAATGGATATTCATAAAGGTGTGTACAATAGGACTTCTCCTTTGATCCCTTGGTGTTTCCTCTGCTCATATGTAAACTCTGTGTCTGTGTGTAGTGTGTATTCATTTGTTCTAATAATGGTATATGTCTTGTTTGATATGGTCCTGCATGCTCTTCACAATCATCTTCCAGCAGATTTCCAGACTGCTGAAAACTGATTCTTGATGAAGGGAATAATCATTCATGATTCCCTAGAGCAAAAAAATTAAGAGCATTATTATCTGAGGCACATTCAAGTTTTCATTTCTGACTGCTCTGGTGTTATACCCAAAACACATTGTTAGTAAAAGCACGGTCTTGTTCTCTCTATCATTATCCCCTCCTTTGTAATTAAACCACTAGGGAAGCTATTACTCTTATTGCAACAAAATTATCTTGCACATTTTCTTTATAATAAATTATTATGACCTAAAAACTCAACTACTGTTGTTTAAGTACTGCACTATGTGCTACGCAAGCAGAAGAGCCAGGGGTTTCAGTATCTGTTCTCATACCTAATCAAGGTAGGTATATTCACATATCCAAAAGTATAATTTCATAACAATCAGATAGCATCTTGTGGGAAAAAGTCTACTTAACAAAATTTTACTTTACTGAAGCAGGCAACTCATGGGGGGGGGGCAATATCCTCTACACTACAAGCCCTTCAGTTCCGAATTGTTCATCATTATCATTCTTTTGTTCACCCAATTAGGCTCAGTCTGCTGTTCGTTCAGATAAATTTGTTATCAACGTTAACCCCTGCAGTTACTCTGACACATACCTCTCAACTCTACAGAAATTTGCAGAATGTCCATGTTTGCCTAATATGCCTTGTCTGTTCCTCAAAATATATGTTTTTCTAGCAAATCATTGAGGGTTACAATAAGTAAATAATGACAGACATTTAAATTTTTGACTTTCAGCTTTTCCAGTTTTTCATAAAGTGTATACTAATGCAAAACATGTTATTTTAGCAAGTTTCTAAGTTTTTAAGAACAATATTTAAACTTTGTCCATAATTTTGGTTCTTTGACCACCCTATTGCCTTGGGCATTGCCTATACGTTTTGAGCAAGAAAACTGAGAAATATGCTTCGATGGCTATATGTTGATTTAATTATTAAGTGTCCTTGTCACAACCAATACTTCTGAAATGCTACTCAACTATGTGATAAAGCCTGCCCTTCAAGCTTCATCGACTGAAGCATTGTAGCAGCCAACTGTGTTCATACTCATTCACAAGGTAATATCAACATTCGAACAACATTTTAGATGAATAACTTTGAAAAACATGTTTACATCAGGTAAAGATGTAAGAAATCTGTAGTCACTTATAGGTTTGTATAGAATATCCTGTTATATTATTACTGATGTTTGACATATAACCACTCTAAATAATCTGCTTGCATTCAGTAGTTTAATCAAAGAATATAATACATTCCTCTGGACTTTATACTCATGCGTTCTGCACTAAACATTTTTGTTATATTATTAGTGATATTTGACATATTACTATTTTAAGTGAATCCATCTGGATTTTGCTGTTTCATCAGAGAAAATAATGTTCTATCATCTTTCTCTCTCTCTCTCTTTCTTATGTTTGTGCATCCTCTGTTTTAAAAGAGTTAGGGGAGGAACTCTCTTTGTATTGCAGAAAGGGTACACTGCCTGTTTTGCCCTATATTAAACTACTGGCAAAGCCCTTCAAGTAATGAAATTCATCAAGGTACATAACTCTTTTTCATTATTGCCTTACATTTCAGTTCCCAACACTGGACAGTGTTTTATTGCTTTCAGCATTTCTTCCTATCAGAAAATGAAGAATTATTTCGTTTTCATAAAAACAGCTCATCCTGTACTATGGATGACTAGAAAAGCTTGTATGGTCTTTACTACTATTGCAATAAAAACTACGCAATTTCTGAGATCATTTGTGCTTAATAATTTATAACAATTCTGCAACATTAAAGAATATCTGTCTGTCTATCAATCTATATTATTTGAGTTTGCAGTTTGTCAATGTTCATTCAATGACAAATAACCAATCAAGTATGACCCCTCCCAAAAAAAAAAAATATATATATATATATATATATATATATATATATATATATATATACATAGATATAGATATATGTATATATATGATGACTTGAAGGATGAGCAAGTCTTCCACATTCCTAGATTTCTAAATAAACTAACTCTGACTTTGTACAACAGTAGGAAAAAGAAAAAAACATTTTATCCAAGTCATCTCAGTCTAATTCTATAATTTTCTATGATGAAACAAGAAACAGATTGCCAGTATTGACTTTTTTTATTTAAAAAAGGGTTTTGTTTGTTTGTCCAATATAACTCAGTTTTGGTCTTTCAAACAAGGTTGCTCAATGAATGTGTTTATGCATGTTCAGTTGCTTGCTGTGCTGTTGTGATATAAGAAGAAGTATTGTATAGTACTGTTTAGTGACACTCCAAGATTATTCCATCACAGAGAAAGAACATGCTGTGTTTATTTATTTTTAGAAAAGGCCATGTCTCCAAGTTGCAGAAACAACCTCATATTAAGGATAATAAAGGGGATGTGACATGAGTGCATTGGAGACTGACCACCTTGCCAGGGGTGTGCATGTGTGTGTGTGTGTGTGTGTGTGTGTGTGTGTGTGTGTGTGTGTGGGTGTGTACACACATGTGGCCACACAACTATTTTTTCTTGGGTGATGTTTAGACTATTTATATACACAAGAGAATAGTTTTGTGTAATTTGGCTTAAACATGTTCTGAGTGATATGAATGTGTGGAGACATAGTGGTACCTTTACAAACAAGCTGTTAATAGGTTTTGAAATGAATAGGAGAAAAACATCAAAACTGGTGCCTTTGTAGAGATTTAATGTTTAAATCAACTACCTTTATCCATTAAAACAACTAGTTTTCATTGCATTTTTATACTGTGCTGTGACATTCCATCACGTATTATACTACATAATTATGGAATAGCATACACCAGTAAAGAACATGGCTGTGATAGAAGTCAGACTGCCATTGCTCTAGATGCCTACATCAATGACATAGAGCTGGAGTTCTTTCAGTCGGGCAGCATAAGACTGTGTTATACATATGTCATCTAATGGTAGTATTTGGAGTTGTCACCTATTGTTTCATAGACAGTGGTTCTGTTTCTAGTATTTTATGTGAGCTTCTCTATGTATCTGCATTGGATGGTTTACATTACATTTTGCTTATGTCAAATGAAGTATATTATCCCAACCTCACATTTACGTTTCACTTTTTCCAGATCTGGTACATGTCATTTTATAAGTACCATGACACTACTCAGACTTTTGTAATAAGCTAAGGATCTGTGATATAGAGGGACAGAGCCCTTACTGTTGCCCACACAGTTTGGTTTGGATAAGTGATTGGATAAGTGAGCCTGTTCCCTGAGGATTTGCTATGAGTGATAGACAGGAGCAACACTTTCACCAATGCTTCAGTTCCTGAGGAGGGATGGAGGGGGGATGAGTCTTCAGACAAAAGAAGGGTTTTGACTGGTGAAAACCAATGACATTAGTTCAGACACATGCAAATGTAATACACATGAGGAATTAGACAGGACAGTAGCTAGGGCATCTGAAAAAAAAATCACAGATGTCATTATGCTAGAACATCTTTGCACATTCCACCTTGCCTGCTTACGATTATGATTCCTCTGTTCTAATCAGAAGGGTATAGTACCCTGTTCAAAAGGGGCAAGTCTGACAGGTGTCAGGTAGGGCTGAGCAGATGATGCAATTAATCAGTGAAGGGTTTATGGACACACTTGATGGCCAGCACTTCTAGAAATGAAAAAAAAAAAGAAAACACAAAACAAAAATCTCAATGCTGATGTTCTTGAAAGTATATTAAGTGCTACATTAAGAGAGTGAACCCATTCAGAGACAGACACACCACACACACCACACACACACACACACACACACACACACACACACACACACACACACACACACACACACACACACACACACACACACACTTTCTACTACATCTATCCCAAATGTTTAAGTTGTAAAAGTTCTTTATATTATTAGTTCTGCTATAGACCTTTTAAGGGGCATAAGTTAATAATGAGGAAGTAGAGACATTTTGGAAAATTGCTGTGAGAGCTGTGCAATAGGGTCATTTGTAACTTAAGAAGGCAAAAAAAAGACAGATATAGAGATCTCCACTAACTTCTGCTTTGGTTTGTATCAACCCTTGTCTAACAATTACGAAAAGCAAGGCATTTTGACCGTATATGCTCTGTTTTTCTTTTGATTTATGTTTGTAGATGTTGTCTTCATGTCTCTTTTCATATTATCAGCAAGGAAGTTGTATAAGCCACTATCCATTTTTAATAATGCATATTAAAAGTAAGGTAAGCAGTGTCACATGCACATATTCAGTGTCAGTTTTGATTTTTACAGAAGTATTAAGGGAACACCCAGGATTGCCAACACAGCACAACCACTACCTAGTAGAAAATGCACGATTTGGAGAAATTTAAAAAATAGAAAATGCAAAATTTTAAACTTTGCAGAGCAGCATCAGAATAAATATTTTTCCAGGGGCAGCTCATGCTATTGGGCTGCAGGACTGCAGAAAAGAAAATAAAAAAAAGAAAAGAAAAATAAAATAAAAAAATGTGAGTCACGGAACATCACGCACTCGCAGCATTTCCGATATCCAAACTACTGGTGAAACAGTCTGGAGTATGCACACAAAATTCAGACTGTCACCAGCAGTCCGGATTAGGAAGACAGCATTCAGTAGCAATATCCCAGAAGTCTATGCGGTTACAACTGGATAGATTGGAAGGGGATTGGACTACAATGTCCGCACGGGTGTGTAGCACCCAGCTAGCTCTCACAGGAAGAACTAGGATGAGCCTCGTTTTTCTACTGAATGGACTTGCTCGTTATATGGATTTTACTGCACTAACTTGCTTTCAGGTGTGTGTGTGTGTGTGTGTGTGTGTGTGTGTGTGTGTGTGTGTGTGTGTGTGTGTGTGTGTGTGTGTGTGTGGACCTTACTGCGCTAACTTGCTCTCAGGTGTGTGTGTGTGTGTGTGTGTGTGTGTGTGTGTGTGTGTGTGGACCTTACTGCACTATATGGTGGTGGGTAGAGGATTGAACCCTGTAGCTTGGGCCCAGGTGGCAAGAGTCTGAATTCCCTACCCACCACCATTCATAAAACATTTGAAGATATTTGCTTCATAGTTGTTCTGTTCTGTTCCTCATAAAATCTGTGGTTTCTATATTTTTATGTCTTTACACAGTCAGTCATACAGTGGTGCAGTGGTAGAATTGTTGCCTGACAGCTACAGGTTCTCTTGTTTAATTCTTGGCTGGATGCCTTCTGTGTGGAGTCTGCATGTCCTCCCTGTGTTTGTGTGGGTACCCTCTGGGTGCTCTGGTGTTCTCCCATCTTACAAAGACATGTGTCTGGAGTGTTACTCCCTGGGCCTCTACTGAAGATTGGCTTGTGTTCCAAGTCAGACCTTCCTGGTTAACAAATGTTAAATAAATAAAAATGACAAGCATTTGAATTTCAGACGTCCTATTCTTCAGAAAGTACATGGCAACACAAAATCTTTCATTCTAGCAATTTTCTAAGTTTATAAGATGGATATTTGAAATTTGTCCCTATTTTTGGGACTGTATTCCCCGATTATTGGCTTCATCCAGGTTTTTTGTGCTAAGGTTGAGAGCTATAGTAAGAACTGAATTCACTGAATATATTTGGGGCCTGTATTCCCGCATTACTGGCTATGCCCTGGTGTTTTTTGCTAAGAGGTTGAGAGCTATGGTGAAAACTGAATACACTGAATATGTTTGGGGGCTGTGTTCCCCCATTATTGGCTTTGTTCAGGTGTTTTGTGCTAAGAGGTTGACAGCTATGGTGAGACCTGAATTCACTAAATGGTAGCCATTTATAGGTTCACAGTTTAGTACTAAGCTAACTGCCCTTCTGAGCCATTTTAAGCCTAACCAATTATCCCTTGTGAGACTCAACCCTGCAACTTGTGTTTATAAGGCAAACACCTTAGCCATTAAGCCACCCTCCAAACCCGCAGAAGTTTCAGTCTTCCTCTCTTTCACAAAACAGCTGATATGGCATAGTGTCATGTTGATCTGACTGTTTTGCACAGGGTTCTGAGTTCAAGACTTGACAGTGAAATGTATGGTGGTAACACCACATTTTATTCTAGCAACTTTCCAACATTATACAAGCAATGTTTAAAATGTGCCTCTGGTTTTTGGGCTTTTGCCCCCCCCCCGATAAATTTTGGCTTTTTCCAGATTTCTTGTGCTGCAAAGTTCAGATATACAGCTGAGTGTTGAGTAGATTTTACAAGGAGCTGAGAGCTGCAGTGGAGCAAAAGTTTAGTGCTGCTTATGCCGAGTCTGCTTGCATTGTTAATAGCACAATAGGTAGTGTATTTGCTTTTGATGCAGAAGGCTGTGGGTTCTACTCCCACAGTAGTTAGATGCATTGCTGATACTGTACTGTGTTGCAAAGGGGGTGGATGCTGCAGTCCTTTTTGGTGAAGATACCTAGTAACTATGAACCTGTCATCAATTTGCCATCCATTCTCTATTGCAATATTACTAGCTTATCATTTTTAGTGCAACATAGGCAATTTATTCCTCAAGGGCAACAGGCACTTTATTTGTAGATGAAACAATGAAATATAAAGTTGTTTGCTAGCAGCAACCTCTTCATTAGTTACATATCTCTTTAATGTGGAATTATTTAGATGACTTTTACTTCTTCAGAGATTGTGCATATTTACTGATACTGGTGGACTGTAGAAGTTTAAGTAGACTTTTATGATGGAAATGTTCTGAATTGGGCAGTTTTGTCATGTTTGGTGCATGCATTTTGTTTCATTGTTTACTGGAAAAATGTTCAAAACAATACATTTAAATGCCCTCTAAAACTGTACTGTGTTGTACAAGGAATATAATTTAATACAGTCAGGAAGGTGTATCAAAGAGCATGTTTATGTTTCATGTGCAAGCCACCTGTGATTTGAAAACAGCCCAAAGTTAATCATTATCTGCCACTGGCAAAATTTATTTTCTTTGAATGTGGGTTTCAGTGCTGTTTCAATAAATGTGAGTTTCAAGGGCAGAGACGTTTTAATGCTAAGTCTGTTTTCATTGTGAGAATGCATTGATTTGTTTAGCAGACATCTATTAGTGTTTGTGCCGTAAAATGCAAAATAAAACTTACAACCGAAGTTCAAATCATTGCAGAAGTAAAGCAGTATGCATATTAGTGTCTATGGTAAATGGGGTGAAATAGCCAAGTAATGGTTCATTGGAATGGCTGCAGGGATGAGGCTCCATTCGACCATGATTTTGTGAGGGGGGAAGGGCGGCAAACTCAAAGACAGCCCCGGCTGAACTATACCTCTCAACTGTCCAGATTTTTGCAGCATGAATAGATTTTTGCTTCTTATTTTTGGTTTGTTCCTCATAAAATTTGTATTTTCTGGCAAATCATTTAGGAATTAAGTCACTAAATAATGATAGACACCAAGTTTCAGACTTCATAACCTTCAGAAAAATGCATGCTAAAGCAAGACCTGTTATTCTATCAACTGTCTCAGTTTATACAAGACCAATTTTTAGTACTGCTTATATGTTCCCCAATATATTTGGCCTTGTCCAGATTTCCTGCATTAACAGGTTGAGAGGTATGTGCAAATAAATTGCCTTGTAGAATTAGACATATCCAAACCTCTCAACTGTCCTCGATTTTGGCTCAAAATGTTGCTCTTCCTTTAATAATCCCTCCACAATATGGCAATTTTGAAGAATACGTGGAGGGTTTACAATTAATAAATAACTGTAATAGTCAGAGTTATAGATTACTTTTATTTCAGAAATGCATGTAGATTCTTTTATTTTGTCAGCTGCTCAAGTTAGCAGTACTAATATTAAAAAAATATCCCTTCTTTCACAGGTTCCCAGATGTGTTGTGTGGCTATTTTATATTTTTGCATCACATTTTTGGTCCGTTTTTCATAAAATTGTGTTTTTGGCAAATTAATGGCACATCATTAAAGACTGAAGTTAGGAAATAATGACAGACGTTTGGGTTTCAGATTTCATACCCTTCAAAAAATTCATACTAATGCAAGACCTACTTATTCTATTATCTTTCTAAGTTTATAAGAGCAATATTTAAAAATTGCCCTTATTTCTGGGCCTTTGTCCCACTTCTATGTATGGCTTTGTCCAGATTTCTTGCTCTGTGGTTGATAGGTATGACAAATGTATCAGGGCCATCACAGTCAGCCAGAGACATTTCAAATTGTGACATACTTGTGGCACCCCACTCCCCCATGTATTGACTCTGGATGTGTCCAAGCAAGGCAAGGAGCACTTATACAGTGTAAATGTGCAGAGTATTCCCCCATCCAAGGTAGACACAAGTACTACAGTGGCTTTTCGTCTGTCCTTGATTTTGCAGAATGTTCTGGTTTCTGTCATATTTTTATACTGTTCATTTATGCTTATTATTATTCAGAAAGTGCCTGTTGCTCTGTGTTTAAGTAGCAATGCTTTAATGACCATCAGGTAAGCTTCTCTGAGATTGTAAGATGCAAGTAAGCTTTAATAAGCATACTGTTAAGGAATTGCCAACACTGAAAGCCTCTCTGTTGTTGCCATACAAAGGATACTTATATAACTAGATAACGTATAAGCCTTGGGTATTGAAATGCATATAACAGTATTTGTAATAAAGGACAAAATTACATTATTTTAAGAAGCTCATTATATTTGTTGGAGACTTGCAGTCATCTTTCGCAGGCTTTACCTGTAATCTAAATAGAATGCAAATCTATCATATGTGGTCCATAACCTGTGCAGTAATCCTTTAAGCAATGTTTCTTGAGCTTGTTTCTTGTTTGCTTTTCATTTTTTACTTTGATCATGTTTTCCCCATGAAACAAGTAGATAGTTGTTATCAGGCAGCAGGTCTTTTTTGAATAAGAAACATTTTTACAAGAGGGGGTATCACTGAGATTGCTGCTTTCAACATGTTACTTGGTACTTTAATAAAGCTGAATATAAATTATAATTATAACTGCAGTGCAAGGAGAAGTGGTTTGAGTTGAGTGCTGCTTGTATTTCGTATACTTGATTTTGGATGACATTCCAGTAATGTATTTAAAAAGTAATTTATTTTTTCATACCTCACAACCTTTTTGTTTCCATCTAGATATAGCTATCATGCAGCCAATGTACTGAAATATTTTTTTCTTCTACACTTCATTTTGTCTTGATTGGACTGTCATAATGACGGTTTGGCACCCAGGGCAGCGGATTTAATTAAAGTTACAGTTTTTGTGGTTTTGAGCATAGCTCCTCCCCTTTCTAGTTGTCCACACCCCTTCCCATTGACCCCACCCATTCAGCTGTCTCCTGCAGCCCCCCTTTGATTTGAAGTCACCAGCCGCCACTGTATTATTCCATGTGCTATGTCTTGGATGTATAGACTTCATGTGTATGTTTTAATTTTGTATGTTTTGCTGGTTTTGCATTTCACATTCATAGCTGCAGTCCTTTTTGATTTAGCACAGTGTATCATGTCTAGATTGTGCTATAATTTTCTTCTATAGATTATTTTCTTTTTCTGGATTTGCTGTCATATCCATAATGCATTATTTGTTGTGTCAGGCATAAAATGATATATCCGTGTTCCTTTGGAATCAGGCTGGGAGGTCATGTGACAGATGGCTGTGGCATTCACCAGATGTAGACTGCTCCTTGATGTATATATTGACCATAGAAATGAACTGCCATATTAATTGTACTGCGGAGTTGCCAAAAACAACATACAGTGGCTCCTAAGCAGGGGCTGCAGCCACTATAATATTATGGTCTTTATCTGTGTACCTCTTCTTTTCATCTGAATAATCAGCCTAGTATGTAAGGTAGCCCAAGATTTCTTTCTGCGTAGAGGACATAGTTCTGTAACACAATCTATCTTAGAAATGTGGTCTAGGAGAGTGGTAGGATTTATATTCCATATAACATGGTGTTTGACACAATGGAAGTCAATGAAGCAAGTAAGATATATCTTGCCATAAAAAGAGTTGCAAGGGCAGCTGTTCTGGTTATGAGTCTTTAAATAAATAGCATCTAGGCCATGATATGTATGGCTACTGCAATGCCTGTGATGTCTGGCCACATAACACCCCTGGGTGAGCATTAATTACACATTAACACACTCCCTGTTGGGCATTATTGCTTGCATAGTTGCTGAGACAGCTCTGTCTGAAGAAGATTTTACAGCTGCCCATCCATCATAAGGGTGGAAGTTTATATTGTGAAACATGTTATCATTAGTCCAATCATTTTAGCTACAGTATATGCGGTGCTGTATATATATTATCATTTTATCACTTGGTTAAGTGAGGATTATTAACTTCATGAGATAATTTTAAAAGTCCTGAAAAAAACTGAAATGCCAGTAAAGAAATGAACCACACATGAAGCAATAAAGCACTTTGGCAAATGCATTACTGGCACAATGTAATGCCTGTAATGAAGATCATGCCCCTTGACATCTTGCACCCAGGGAGGATTACCCCTTGTCTTCACTCTATGTCTCAGTCTAATAGAAATATAAATAAAATGTTGTGAGGAATCTATGAGTTGTAATTTAAAGCAGAGGACAGCGCTACTTTGAGACACCTTAGATAAAGATTTAATATTTCCATGTATTACCATCCTCCGTAAATTTAGCTTGTACATATTGTAACCATTTTGCATTAATTACAGCATTTGATCCACTCCATCAAGCTACTTACAGTTCATCTGTTTAAATTTTGTTCTACAATTTGCCAGCCTTAATTAACATGAAGGGATGATAGACTGTTCCAATACCTAATGATAACCTTTTTAGCTGCAATGGTTATCACATAAAGAAGGCTTTGACTATTTAATGGAGAGATGACCCCAAAAAAAACTGTCAAATGCATTAATACTATACCTCTTACCTCTGTATATCCATAATCTCATGGCTAACATATTCTCAAATTGTCTAGCCAGAGGGCATTCCCAATACATGTGAGTCTATAACCCAATAGTATCCCCCTTACAGCACTTCCAGCAGAGAAGCCTAGTACAACTAAACATTCTTGAAAGCCTTTTTTGGAGACCAGCGTAGCCTATGACTGCTTTATGTTTTCTCTGCACATAGGCTGTTTTGTACTTCCCTTTCCTACATGCAACGTCCATGCTTGTCAAAGATAAACTAGCATGTATATTTTAAAACCCATACGCATTACTGTGCATTAACAACTTACATTGGGGTAGGCTCCTAAATGGACTACTGGACTACACAATTAATAACTACCAATGAAACTAAAATATGTAACGCACAAACATGTTCATCCTTTCCCTTATTTGTGCTGTAAACTGTAAGAACTCCCTGTGTACTTTCTCCCTAGTTGTAGACAAGAAATGAACAACAAACAGAAAGAGCCCAGATAAACTAGAGTTTTCACTGTATAACACTGTAAAACTCTGTTGAAGGAGACTGAAGGGATATATACATATGATCCTGAAGGACATTCAGGTGTTTAAAGCTTCTGAAGGCCCATGACATTTTACCTTTTAATTTCTTTAAGGATGTGATCAGGTCTATAAAGTCAAACTCCTCTAGCTGTACACATGACATGACATGATTTGCCCTTTATATGGCCTCATCAGTCCAGAATAAGTGGTTAGCTTGCCATTCTGTGATAAATCTCAGCTTGTAAAACAACTTGTTGTCCTTAACCTTACAACAACAAGCAGAAAGGTATCAGATAAACCAGAGTCTTCACTGTACAATACCTTACATTTCCTTTGAAGAAGACCCATAAGATATATGCAAGTGATCCAATACTGGATTTTTTAATCAAAATCTTATGTTCGTATGCATCTAATGAAATATGTTATTATTGCCTATAGTGCTACACATATGCTGTATAAAATAATAAATGAAATATTAGTCATGGCCTATACGATTGCAGGCTACTGCATCTGTCTATAGAGCACACAAGAGCAGAGAATGTATGCAAGCATGTTTGGTATTTAGAAAATATAGCTTTTGTAAACTACTGCAAGTAGCATTAATCCAGAAGTGGTTATACAGACTTTACAGTTCTTCTAACTTTGACAGCTACAGTACTGATTATAACACTGAGGTGGTTCTGACAGTAATACACCTTTTCTTTCTCCTCTCATTTTTTTTAACAGATAGCACTTTCATGTTCACTGTATGGCTCTCTGCTCATAGAAATCACCTTAAGTAGTAACCTGCTTCTTGAACTAAGATTGTAGCATGCATTTTGCATCTGTAAATATGTATATGCTTTATAGCATACCCTTGTATCTGTAAATACGTTTTGCTCATTTCTTATGTGATCCTTTTTACCCAGGCTGTGCCTGCAAATGCCTCATTGAGATCAGTGTACAACCCCAGTAAACAAATATAAATACATAAAAATAAAAATAAATAAAATAAATAAACTTGGGAAAAGAATGCAGTGAACTGAATTACTCACATCTCTTGAGACTGGCAAAGTGTTTTTTTGTTTTCTGTAGTACTGAGGTAGTAGCACAGTTTGTCAAAACCCGATTAACTACTTTGTTAATGCTGAGACACTCTAATTGCACATTGGGCATTCTGTGGCTGCGTGGCCCTATTTATTCATTGTTAACAACAGTTTTTAGCTGCCTGGAGCTCTATGTTGTGCAGTGCACTCACTGTAAAATGCACATATATATGGTAGCCTGTTTCATCCCCCTTCCCACATCCCCAGCCTCTGTCACCACAGGGACTTGTTTTCTTTTATAGCTAGCTAAACCCTTCCATTGTGTCCTGCATTATCACCATACTAGGAACAACAAACACCAACAACTCCCATCTTTAAAACTACTCGTAGTGTAACATTATCGTATACATGTAAAGACACCTGTTCCTCTGTATGATAATACTCTGTCTCATAAATTCCTACTCTATCTCATATACCCGACCTGAAAAAAAAAATCACAAATCGTTTAACACAGAAAACAGTTATATTACAAATTCAAGTGCAGCTGACTGTTCCAGTCATAACGTGGAATTCATTATAAATCTTTGCCCAATCGCCACTGCACCCCTACAAAATGTCATCACACACTTTCTACTCACGCTCCTAACTGTAACTATAAACTATTACTTCCCACTAAACGAAAACACTAATTTCAGTCCACATATCAGGAATAAACGCAGCTATCTTCATAAACTCACTGCCCAAAGTATGTCCAATAATAATATTACAAAGTATTTACTAATTAAACAGTCATTTGTACACAAAAACATAGATACAAAGAAACTTAAAAATAATGAAACTGCTATAAAAGCTGAAAACAATCACTTTGGATGATCTCACATCTAGAATAAGACATACTAATACCAGGCAGCATTAACACAGATTGAAAAAAAAAAAAACAATCACTGCAACATACACCATAAAAAGACCGAATGCCTCTTTCACCTTCAACAAGTTGCCACTGTAGTTACTGGAACCGACAATACAATAGGAAGAAATAACATATTTAACTGCATAGTAACCTCAAACAAAAGCAAATAAAAACAGCATGCACACAAATTCCAACTCACTCAGTGACCACCACTCCATAATCATAATACTTACTCAAGCAAAACCACTAATGAAACAACTTGCAAATGGATTTGATCATAAAAACATTTTTAGGAATCATACTTTAAGACATTACTACAACAGTATTACTGGTCTCTTCTAAAATATCTGCCACTTAATGAAGCAGTAGGTTCATAGGTTCATAGGTTGGTACTAGGCTATCGGCCCTAAGGCCTATGCAAGCCTAGCCATAACAATTCCCTGGATATTTCTTCCCACAATATTTACTTCTCTGGACCCCTGTCTAGCAAGGCGACTGACATGATCCCCGGGGTGAATTTCCTATCTCCCATCCAATCATCAAGGTTCCTTTTAAAGAGGGCCAATGAGGCACTCTGCTTGACATGTATGGGCAGTCTATTCCAGAGTATGGGGAGTCTCTGGGTCAGGACCCTATCCCTCCAGCACGTTTTGTTTATTGTGATGACAAGGTTTAGATCCCCGGAGCCTGTGGCTCTGTGGGATTGGGATTTCTTTAAGTGGAGCATGTCCAACAGCTCAGGGTTTGACATGGCCTTGTATGTTAAGCAGAGATTGTCTCTGAGAAGACAATATGCCACAGAGTATAGCTAGAGTTTTTTTAGATCGTCAGCATATAGCATCTGCTTTAGGCCTGTGATTCTTTTAGTGAGGTATTTCTGTGGCCTTTTCAGCTGTTGCAGATGTCTTGTGAGGTACATACCAAATGGGGCATTATACTCTATAATGGGTCTAATGACGGATGAGTACAGTGGGACAACGACCTCCTTTTTTCTGGATGAAAAGCCCTTAGTGATGAGGTGTGCCACATAGAAAGATTTCCTGACTGTTGTGGTGATGTGGTTATCGAAAGTGAGACCACTGTCCACCTGTGTCCCTGAGTCTCTCATCACACTTTTGATGTTTAGTGTCCTGCCACCTATGTAGTAATTCATGGGTACATATTTTTTTCCAAAGGGGGTAACTATACATTTCTTGGCATTAAGCTTGAGCCCATGGCTCTGGCACCAGGCATCTGTTTCTGTAAGGCCCTTTTATAGAATATCCACATCATTTGGGGATTCAATAATGGCTCCCAGTTTGCAGTCATCTTTGAACTTTGTTAGCCAGAGTCCCTTAGTGTTGGCCTGTACTTCAGAGAAGTAGATGCCAAACAAGAGTGGTCCCAGGACTGAACCCTGAGGTACTCCAACTGTCACTTGTCTTGAGCTGGATTTGGAGTCAGCTACTTTTACAGTCTGGGTTCTGTCAGTAAGCCAGTTGGCAACCCATCGAGTGACATAGGGATTTATGCCCAGCTTAGTAAGTTTATCTATGATTCCGGAGTGGGGGATGGTGTCGAAGGCCTTGGCAAGGTCCAGATAGGCTGTGTGGACTGCCTTACCCGCATCCACAGCTCTGGAGACTGATTCAAAGAAGTCAATCAGATTAAGGAGACAAGATCAGCCATTCACAAACCCAAACTTGGTGGGGTTTAGTGTTTGAAAGTTGCCAATGTCTTTGTTTATAAGTTCCATGATTATGCGTTCCACGCCCTTGCAGATCAGGCTTGTCAGACTGATGGGACAGTAGTTCCCAGGATCCAAGGTGGATCCTTCCTTGTGGAGCGGGATAACTGTAGTTGTGCGCCACTCATTGGCACGAAGCCTGAGGTGAGGCTATGATTAAACATGACACTTAGGTGAGGTGCCAGTTCATTTTGTAGTTCATGTAGTACACAGCCTGGGATGTCATCTGGTCCCATGGATGCTGTATTCTTAGCTTTGGAGAGTGTGGTTTCTACCTGTGTGTCCATGATTACCAGAATTTGGCAATCTTTTGGTACTGAGATGGGCCCTTTAGGGGGTGAGAGGGGGGGTGAAGTTGGCACTAAACCGATCTGCCAGGATATTGGAAATATCCTTGGGATCAGTATATTTAATGCCATTCTGTTGTAGCTCAGAGCAGATCTAAGCATTGCCATTTAGATTCTTGACATAACTATAGAATGCCTTGTGGTTGTCTTTGGAATCTTTTGCAATTTTATTTTTGTAACTAGCTTTTGAAGATTTTAATGGATCTCAGCTTCTTACTGAGGCTGGTGAGGGAGAGTTTTGCCTTCTGGGATTTTCCTCTTTTCTGCAACAGTTTCTTCCTTCTGTTGTATAGTTTGTTTATAGCAGGGGACCACCAGATTGGCTTCCTTTTTTTGGAGAAGATCATCTTGGTTCTCTTTGGGATGGCAAGATTCATGCACAAGTGGATGTGCTCGTACAGTGCCCTAGTGTAGGATTCTGCTGTCGTACTTCCAGATCCCATCTGCATGGGTGTCATGAAGTTTGTCACTTCTGACTTCAGTAGCATGAAGTTGGCTTTGGAGAATTTTGTTAAGGAGGTTTCCTTACTGAAGGGTGGGGGTGGGATGTGGATGTCAAGGGTGATTTGCTTATGGTCAGACCTGACCAATGAGGGGGTGACCACTGGTGTGGAGCATCTATCTCCCATGTTGGTAATGATCAGGTCTAGGATACTGGAGCACCTGGTGGGACAATGGATTAGTTGATCCATGGCATTGGAATTTATGAATTCCAAGAACCGCTGGGAAAAGGAGTTGGTACCTGAGTAGGTTTCCCAGTTAATGGCAGAGTAGTTGACATCACCCAGTATTAGGGTGTTTGGCTGTATCTTAATATTTTCCAGTATGTTTAGAAAGGTGTACTGAATATCTTGGGGCATGGTGGGGGATCTGTAGCAAGCTACAATTTGGATTGCAGTCTTACCTAGTGTTAGTTTCACCTGGAGAATTTCAGATGCATTGTGTTGGGCAACTAGCCTGGAGGTGTGAATATCCTTGGCGAATATGGACACTCCTCCACCTTTAGTGTTTCGGTCTTGGTTTTGTGGTCGAAAAGTGTGGTAAGAATTGTAGCCTGGTATGGCAGGGGTGCTCTCTGGAGCCTTGAACCAGGTCTCAGTTACTGCACAGATATCAGTTTTCTCCATTTTTAGGAGTGCCTCGACAGAGTGCATTTTGAGGTTTAGAATTCTAGCATTGAGTAGCATTACCTTCAGATTTTACATGCTTGTATCAGTTATGGTGGTAGTTTTATTCATTGAACCTTGCCTAAAAAAGGCACTATAGGGGTGGCAAGAGCTTTAGTCAGTAACCTGAATCCCAGGAATGACAGATGCAGACCATCCCTGGCAAAGCATCGTGGTTTGTCGATCATGTCTTCCCAGGCAGACAAATACTGGATCCCCTTTGAATAACACCAGAAGCTTAGCCAATTGTTGAAGTCAATCATTTTGTCCTTATACTGTGGTATCATTCTGGGCTAAGGCAGGATGCTACTCAGGGCTAGGGTCATACCTGCCTGAGTCACATGATCCAAGAGCTCTTCCATGTCTCTTTTCATGTAGTCCAGGGAGGTACATCTCAAGTCATTTACTCCAGCATGGACAATGACAGAGTCGTATTTGTACTTGTTGTGGAGTGACTTGAGTGCATGCGTTATGTGGCGGATCCTGGCACCCGACAGGCAGTTAACTGTAATTTTCTCCTTGTTCAGCCTGGTGAGTGGGACATCAGTGTGCCTGACTATAGAGTCACCTATGACTAAAGTGTTGGGTACATTGTCTTGCCTTAGGGGCTGTTGTTGGGTGGCACACTGGTGTTGTGAGCTATGTGTCACTTTGGTTGTGACTGGTGTTTGTTTGCGTTTCAGCTTCGGAGGTCCTTCTAGCTTGGGCAGGTTAATGTTAAGGGCCTCCGCATATGTGGGTTTAGTGTTGCTATGTGTAGGTGTTGATGGTGTGGGTTTTGAAGGGCTATGAGTTGCTTGAGGTGTAATGCAGGTGTTAACCTTCTCCTCTTGACTGTGTAGCACAATCTTGACCGGAGAAAGCTTTGCTTCCAGTTTGGCTATATAAGTGCTTTGAATGATCTATTTTAACCAAATCTTCCTAAACATTCATAACTCAGATGTATCTCTAAGAAGAAGAAGCAGCAGAAGTAGAAATTAAAATAATTCCCCCCCTTAGGTATCCCCAGAAGTCAAACAAATGATGACTATTACAGGCTGTTGGAGAAAAATGGCCAAACTAATATAGCTTTACAGAATTACAGATAACTTTGAAATAATGTAAATAATGCAAAGAGTAAAGTAATATAGTACAGCACAACCTTGCTTTATTTTCTAGATAGCATCCTTTTACCTGGACCGCTCAAAAGGCTGTGACACAGTCGCATATGAGCGTTTCCTTATGTGGACTTTCTACTCTCGCTATTACAGCTACAACAATCTACGTCAATACTTCAAGGTCAGTCCTAAACTCCATTCTGTTTCAAAATTTCATAAACCCATGCACACTGTTGCTGATGTGCAATCATCATTCAGTATACCAATGATCTGCAGATAGATTAATGTTCCATCTAATTATGCCTGGTTACTAAATTCAACAGATTACACATGACTGACTCCAGACAACTAAAATAATAAGACTCCTACCTAACCTGAGATGTTCTTCAATTTTCATTCCACTATTGCCTAACCATCATTTTCTTTCCTCAGTTTCTTCACTTCTTTTTCTTCACCTCTCCTTAACCTTTTGCTTCTAACACTCTTATACACTCTCTTATCTTTATTCCTTTCTTCACTACCACTCTCTTTTTCTCCATAACCATAATTCCCAATGTTTCTGTATATGTTGTTGTATCTTTCGGCTTTTCCCAGTTAGGGGTCGCCACAGCGGAACTCCGGTCCGCTAATGATTGGCAGTAGATTTTTACGTACCGAGTTGCCAGCTCTGACGCACAACCTTCAATGAAGGTACACCCATTCACACATGTCTTAACACAGAAGACGCTTTAGCTGAGAATAGAACAGGACAACGTCATACTGTGAGGTGACAATGCTACCGCAGCACCACCACCGCCCCAATGTTTCTGTATATGTTAACTGTAAATTGGTTTGTAAATACACCTTTAGCATAATCACCATTTCACTGTATTGTATATATTTTGTTTTGATAACATATACATATATATAGATTCATTACTGAATCCCGAAATAACACAATCCCGGAGCCCAAAATACCGAGACTATAAGCCCAAAACCCCACATTACCCAAATATTAAAACCGCGAAATTCAAAATCTCGAAAGTACTACATACATACAGCACACACACAAACATACACACAGCCTCCCCCCATAACCAAACAAACCACCCTACACTAAAGATAAGCAGGGGGGGCTTTGCACCCGTGCACCCCCATGTGGGGGGCTGTGCCCCCCACACCCCCCTACTTTAATATTCTAACTCCGTGATCGCATAAACATACACACAAGGCAAACTCACACACACACGTTACAGCCCTTCACACACACACACACACACACACACACACACACACACACACACACACACACACACACACACCACAGTCACAACACACACTTACACACAGTAAAGCCCCTCACAAACACACTTACACACACATACTTACCTGAACCGCAACACCAGAAGCGTTAACTCAAAATCCCTTAACATCGGGATTTTGAATCTCGCGCTTCTGGTCTTTCGGTAATGTGGGGATTCGGCTACATGGTCTCAAGCTTTTGAAATTCGAGATTTCAAAAGCTCGAGATTTAGTAGTGTTCCTATATATATATATATATATATATATATATATATATATATATATATACACATAAATATATATGGGAACACTACATAATCTCGAAAGTTTGAAATACTGAATTTCAAACTTTTGAGACCATATAGTCAAAACCCCAAACTACTGAAAGACCAGAAGTGCGAATTTCAAAATCCTGACTATTGGGAGTTTGAAATTCGCGCTTCTGGTGTTGCAGTATGGTGGAAGGGCAGGTAAGTATAACTGTGTTGGTTAGAGGTTTAGTGTGTAAGTGTGTGTTGTGAGTGTGATGTGTGCGAGGGTGATGTAGGCATGTGGTGGTGTATTCATGTGTTTGTCTGGGTAGTGCGACCTTGGAGTTAGAATATTTAAGTAGGGGGGGTGTGGGGGGGCTTGCCCCCCTGCTTGTCTGTAGGTTAGGTCTATGTGTTTGTGTTTTGGGGGAAGGTGTATGTATGTGTCTGTGTGTTTATATATTCTCCATGTTTTATTTATTTAGTTATTTATTGTCATTTGATTACTAGGAAAGTCCAATTGGGTACAAACCCTGTTTCAGCAGAGGCCCAGGAGAAAAGCTCCAAATTATTACAAAACATTTTAAGAACATTAATTTTACAATCTTCAAAAGTAAAATGAAAATGAAAACATCTGCAGTTTATATAATTATAACAAATTAGACATAAAAATGTCGATTAAGAATCGATACAAGTTATATGACAAGCATTTAATATTTGGAGAAGTTGTATATAGTTTGTAGCGAAATTAAAGGTAAATTAGTGTAATACAAACAGGAATTGCTATATGAAGTGAGGGAAAAACAGGAATATGGTATATTTAGAGAGAAAGTCAGGAAAGAGAATTTGATAGAAGTAAGGAAGTAAATGAACAGAGAGTAAAAATTTGTAAGGAATAAAAAGGTACTTGTTCACATTTAGAGATGCAGTTCATCCTGGTTTTGAGCAAGAGCACAGCCAGTTGGTCATTCTGAGGAAGTTTGCTCACTTGAGCAAACGAAAAGCGCTTCAAATTAAACTTGGTCTTGGATTAATTCATTTCCTGCCTACCTGGTTGTCCCTGGCTTGGCTACCCTTTGAAGATTTTCTCCATTTGGAAAGAACGTTGGTTGCTCTGTGGTCTGGCTCACAATCGTATTTTTTACCAGTGACTTTTGTGTTTTGGTTATTTAGTACAGCCAGATTTTAGATAGAAAATCTTTCAGAGTGGTTTAGAAATATAGAAGGGAGAGTAGTGACCTGATGGACACAGGTAAGGAGTTCCAGGCCTTAGCACCTTGTATGAGTACAGACAATGCCCAGCAGATTTGATAGGTTTGTAGACAGACAGAAGTTTTTGGTCACTGGATTGCAGTGATTGACTGGGAGCATAGTTATGCAGAATGTTTTTTTTTTGTACTGGATAGGCAGATGGATGCTGGATAATTTTATAGGTCGCAAGAAGCTATGCATATGTTAATTGATGAGGCAGTTCTAACCAGTATAGGCTGTTTAGTGTTATACAGTAGTACGGTCTGAAAGGGTATTTGCTGAAAATTTAGCAACTTTGTTATAGCATTGTTCAAGTTTTAATTTTTGTGAAGCCTGGAGGTTGGTGAGGATGGACCCACCATAAAGAAGTGTGGGGAGGAGGTAAGTAGTGGCAGATGTATGCAATTTTGTATGTGCAGGTCAAATGTAATAATTTGCTATGAGAAATGACTTCAATGGTTGTACTATCAAGAGAGAGAACTATAAATGTTGCTTTTTGTGAGAGAGGGATTTGGGGGGAAAGTAGTCTGGTCTTTTTCAGGTTGAGCATGAGTTGTGAGTCACAAAGCCATTTTCAGTGGCTGTTACAGCTTTCTGAGTACTTTTTTGGAGGTGTACCATGTCTGATGTGCATATGAGAGTGGGATCATCTGCATATTGTATTAGGGTGATCTGCTGTGTGTATGGATAGAGGCTGTAATGTTAAAGATGAGGGGACCAAGGAGAAAGCCTTGTAGTACACCACTGGCGACAGTGAGGTAAAGAGAGAGCATGGGATGCTATTTTACTGACTGATATCTATTGTACAGTTAGTTTTTGAACCACAGAAGGGTGGGCTGAGAGAGAGCTAGAGAGGACATTTGAAGTAGAAGTTTGCTGTGATAAACTGTGTCAACGGCTTTAGACAAGTCTAGAAATAAGGAAGAGACTAGTTTATATTATCTGTAGCTTTATTGCAGTATCTATATAGGTTAGAAGGACAGTGCTAGTACTATGGGAAGGATGGAAGCCATGTTGTGTAGAGGATATGAGTTCTTCCTGCAGGAAATAATCTAACAATTGTTTCTGAATACATTTTTCAAGTATTTTGGTGAGTGGAGATAAGAATGCTATAGGTCTAAAGTTATTCATGTCTATTGAATTTTCTCCTTTGTGCAGGGAGAGATAATGTGTGACTTTTTCCAGAGAGAGGAATTGTAAGATTCCTGGATTGACCTATATAAAAGGACTGAGACAGGCTGGGTAATGCTATTGGCTGCTATTTTAGGTACTCGTTTAGAAAGTCATCAGCTGAAGAAGAGCATGATTTGTGTTTGAGATAAGTTTTATACAGGAAATGAGCACAGGTTTGAAGGTGAAAGAGGATGTGGTGATATGTGACTGTTGGGCAGGTTTGGAATTAGGTGTTGAGTAATCCATGGTTAGAGATGCTATACTATCTATAAAATAAGAGTTGAACTGTATTGCAGTTTTGAATGATAAGCTATTGGGAGAGAGAGTTGGTTGAATTTTTGGCTGTAATGTAAGATTTCTTTAATGAATGTCTAAATTTAGTTTTAGGGTTGTGTTTAGTTATTCTGAAAGTTATTATAGTATCGTTTTTTTTTGTCTTAATTTATTTGCTTTGCAGGCTTTGAAATGAAAGAAAGAGAAAAACTATACTAAACTGTAATAGTATATTGTGACAATGCAGTTAGTACTTATTATACAAAAAAAGAGATGGAGGAAAGACCAGAGTAAGTCAGAGCAGGAGAATACAGGGGAAGTATAAAAGCAGAGTGATGGTAGGAAAGTTTAAAGTAGTTTTAGCATTAAGTACACTGATTAAAAAACACAGTAATATAGTGTAAATATACAGCTGTATCGAACAAATTATCAGAACAGCACTACACTAATAAGCACAATATAAAACCATCACTTAGTAAACACTCATGGGATTAACCAGTACATCAAAACTGTGATATACTGCATATATATATATATATATATATATATATATATATATATATATATATATATATATATATATATATATATATATATATATATATATATATATATATATATATATGGATTCACTTCAGAAGACTGAAAGCTCACAATCTCGAATCCCATAAGACTGACACCCAAAATCTTGAAAGCTCAAAAGACTGAAAACTCAAAAGACCGAATCGCCGAATACTGAATCTCAGAATACTGAAAACACACAGGATACAAACACTTACTATATTCCAGTACAAGGATATAGAGAAATAAATACAAGACAAACCATATTACTTTCAACCAAGTATAAGTAGGGGGGAAAGCCCCCCTGCACCCCCTATTTGGAGGCTGTGGCCCCCATCCTCTGCTACTTAAACATATCAGCTCTGAGAACACACTTCATTACACTAACATGATTTATGTTGTAGTATAGCAAGTTAGAAGGGAATATTACTAAGGTTACAACAGGCAATCATGAAACACGTAATGGTATATTTGCCATTTTGTTCTGTTGAGTGCGATCTCGGAGTTGCTATATTTAAGTAACAGGAGGTGTGGGTGGCGCAGCCCCCCACATGGGGCGTGAAGGGGGGCTTGCCCCCCTGCTTATACTTGGTGGAAAGTAATATGGTTTGTATACACTACCAAAGTCTGTTCACTGTTCTACATAGTCTTAGAACAAATAGAAATGTAATAACATATGGCACATACCTGCACTATGAAGGAAGATAGTGACTGAGTGTAAGAAGAGAAAACACTGAGGGCATATTTAGGAATAAGTTCTACTACAGTGACCGTTCCAACCTCAGTTCAAATTAATCAGAAATCAATAAGTTTTTAGCCAGTAAAAAGACTTTCAATCACAGAGCAGGCAAGTATTTAACTGATTACATTAATGCTCAGTAAGGGTCTTCATGGTAAATGTGCTTACATTATACAATGATGTAATTATCAGTAAACTTTTTTGAGTAGAGGCTTGCGCCAGAGCTCTTGCAGTACTGAGGTCAAATGTAGTGACCACAAGCTGTGCTCTATGAAGAAAAATTGTAACTGAGTTTGTACATATTGCATGCTTTTCCCCTTTTTGTATTTGCTGTGGAGATTGTCTGCTAAAAATGGGCTATCAGCTCAGTCAGATTATCCCAGATGACAAATGCAAATATATAGATACATAAATGCATACATGCATAAAATTGTGAAGATAAGCTCCACATTATGATATCCACAGTTAGTGCTTTTCAACATTAACAGTTAATGTGAAGAAGGAAGTGCAAATTCACTTCATAGATAAACGTGCATTACTCAAGGAGATGGCTGTACTTAGCCATGCTGGTGTTGGGAAATCTCTGTCATGATAACTTGTCTGAATCTCTTCCGAATGCTTTTAAATTGTCTTACAGTTTCAGACATAAGGTCACAGACCTGTATGAAGAAATTATCAAGAGATTGATTAGGTTTGTTATTCTCTAATCACTACAACCTGAAGCACTTGACTTTGCTCGTTATGGAGGTGTAGTCAAAACACAAAGCAAAAACTGTGTAAAAAAAAAAAATAAATCAACAACAGCAAAACATTTGGTTCCTTATGCAAGAGAAATAAATAGTTAAATATATAACATCACAAGAAATAAATAGTGAAATATATAACATCACAAGATATCAGTGAGCTACTCCCCACAATGAACACTAGTAATTGCAGATGCCTTTAACACTACAAAGGCCAAATCAAATGTTCTTAATGACTTTTCTAGATCTTTCCTGAGAGGTGGATATCTGTTTTTTAATTTTGAATGAAAACTTGATATTCAAATTCTGGAAACTACAAAAAGTGTTTTTGTAACCATTTTCATTCCTCTTCTTTGAAAGGCCCATATAGCCACTGCAGTTTCAAATCAAGTGAAATTTAGCATATTGATCCTCTCTTCTCAAGTCAAGGTTTTGTGAATGTTAATGTTCCTCACTACCTTCGTTTCGCTCACAAAAGAATCAGTCTATGTTGGCCACAAAGTAACACCCAGGTGGAAATATTTGTGAAAACAATGACATGCTCTTAAGAATTCAATGCTGAAAGGACTTCCTTGGAAGAAACACTTAAACAGTCTACTAAGAAAATACAGAACCAATCCTTAATTAGTTTTTGGCAGGTTGCCAAATAAATTTCTGTTTGGCTGGGTAGTGAGATCAAAATTGCTGATAGGTTCATAGATTAGTACTAGGCTACATACCCTTGTGGGCCATTTTAAGCCTAACTAATTACCCCTTGTGAGAATCCAACCCTGCATCTTGTATCTTTAAGGTAATCACCTTAACCATTATGGCAACCTCTAAACCCTTATATTTCCAAAAACTCATTTTGACTCCCAATTAATCTGTACTAAATGTGTCAACAGACTGAGAATAAAACATTGCAATGGCAGGATAAAATTGTCTTCATATATGCTTTACCATTGGAGACACTATCCTAATTCAGCCATGCACCATGAACTTTACAGAATTATTTCTGGGTTTAAAATTTCTTGAAATTAAAGACTGTTTCATTAACTTAAGCACCTGTCAGAAACACAATTATTTAAGAATGTGACTTTAGTAGTTTATCTTTTCTTGTTTGACTAAACAACAAAATAAAAGTTTATTCACTTTTTCTTCCATCCATCCATCCATGCATCCATCCATCCATCCATCCACGTATCTATTCATCCATCTATCCATTCATTCATGCGTTTGACACCTGAATTAATGAAGTTATCCAAGAAGGAATGTTTTGTTCAATTACCTGAACCTGAAACAAACAAGAGCAATGTGCAATAACAACCAGAAGATATGGCATATGTTACATGTATCTTAGAAAGGTTAAATAATCATATTAGATAGTAAAGACTTCAGAAAGATCATTTTAGGTATGGTTCAGGCTGCTGCATTTCTCAGTAACCGAGTCTATGTAGAAATCAAAGCACAACCAAACATAGTTTTACTCAGCAGATAGTTTTTTTTACTGTTAATGTTAAGAAAGGCATGTTATCAGAGGTTTAAATGTAAAGTTATAGTGAGTTGCTATACTTCAGTACGTGACATAATAATGTTTTGTTATATACTGATGTCTGAAATGCGGATCAGAGAAGGTTAAGCCATATGAAATGATAAGGGAGGAAAGATAATCCCATGGATTAAATGAAATCTGTGTAGGTTTAGCACAAAGTCTACATGAAGTTTACATGTTAGCGTGATGAGCAGCAGTGCTAATTGCAGATGCATGTTTGTGCATCGTGCCTACACAAATACAAGTGCAGTCTCATGGCCAACAACAGTTTTGCTGGCCAAGAAACCATGTAAAGCAACAAAAACACCTGCAGACATGCTAACCTATTTACCTACAGGCAAACCAGGAATGCAGGATTGTGCAGAAAGCCACAATGACTACCAGGGTTTAATATAAAGCAATGTATAAAGTTCTAACACATTATATAAATGTGTATTCAGTGCAGAGTAGTGTGCAAACCTATTTTATGCACACTGCATAAAAGGTTTGCTAGTGATCATCAAGGGTACATAGAATGCATTAGAAATAAGTACTCAGGGGACATATGTGTATTGAAAAGGAATACTCACATGAATTGTAGGAATGGAAGAGGGTAGGTGAAACATAGCAATGCACAGCAGATGATGGCATATCAATATACGTCCACCACAAAGACAAGACAGTGGTAGCATGAACAGAAACCACATATCTACATGATACAGTATGTACTGATGTTTATACATCCTGTGTGGGTATAATCATATCATCACACAGTTATTGTATATTATGTGCCTGTCACACAAGGTCACATATCAGTGGAGATGATTTTTTGTGATGTAAGCATCCTGACATGATCACCGAAGAGGACATTTATCAAGGATGGTATATACAATAGGGGGTAGGTGCATATTGTGAAGATGTGCAAAATAAGTTGCCTGAATATGAATGTAATATCAGCATAGATCTCAACCAAGTGGGACACATAGCAACAGGCTCATGGACAACAGTGGACAGAAGCATGCACAATCATGGACAATATCAGAATAATACCACCATTAATCTGTGTCATTGATATAACATAAGTGATTTTGACTCATTATACATGGTTTTGCAAGAACACGCTTGAACAACTGTCATGATCTTTCAGTAATCTAAGAGAGGAATCAAAAACACTTTCCCCCAAAATTAACATCATTCAGAAGAGTTAGGAGGGGCACTGTTACACTTGTAATTAAAATTACAAGAAATCCTGGCTAGTTAACAGGTTTGCATGGCATATCTATATCTATATCTCTATCTATCTATATATATGCCACAATCCATATTTTCACAAATGCAACCCATGCCATCAGTGTTGTCAATCAGCTATGCATTTACAGTGTGCATCACAGGAACACTATCACACATGCATCTTGTATAACAACTTGAAGGGGGTCAATCCCTAATTGTTATGCAGCAAAAAGAATACTTAGGTATGGCTGACAAGATGTGTGTGAACTTACTGTGGCAAAAGTGATGCACTTGAGTAACTCATCCCAGGTGCTTTGCACTCAAATATTGGTTTGATGAGGGGTAAGAAAAATGGAACTATAATGCCGTTTAATGTGGATGTCCTGCACATATTCAGGAGTTGTGCTACATTCAAGGGATTAGTCACCAGTGTGGGTACATGCTAGTGGACGTTCCACATACCATCTACCTGAGTACAGTTCACATACCACTTGGTCTGCTCATAGGGGTGTGCTGCCTATATTTTCATTAGCTTGTATATTTGCCTTCATAATAGAACTTATCCCCCCCCCATGATTTTTCTTCATCTACTGTGTCTCCATAGCAGCAGCAGCAATCCTTTGCGTGTTGATACTGTCAGCGTTATACCAATACCACAACTGGATTAAATGATTGTCCACAAATTGCAGTACTCCACAAAGCTGGTTAGACAATGGATGTTTAAGCTAGTCTTGATATCTGAGACTTAAATAATGAACAGGAAAGGACTTAATACAGAACCCTGAGGTACAGACCTAGTCACTGGACTCCAGATAGAAGTGACTTTATACACTTTGACATATGTGATCCAGTTGTCTCCCCACTTGGTAACAAATGCATTTATGGCCACTTGAAACAGTTTTTCTGTAATACCAGACTGTGGATTTGTGTCAAATGCCTTAACCAGGTCAAGTTATGCAGGATGAGGGTGTTGTCTTCATACATGCCCTGTTGGCCTTCTCATAGACATCAAACAGATGTAACAGACATGATGAAGCCTTAACAAATCAAGCATGTCTTTGGTACACAGTTGGGAGCTTGCATGTACCCTTTCTGAGAAGGTTCATGATGACTCATTGGTCTACCTCACAGATGAGGAAAGTCAGGAGTATGGGACTGTAACTTCCTGCATCAGGTGATGATCCCCCCAAAGTCAAAAGTATGCATGTTGCTGTACATCCTGAAATGAAAGCATAGGTTGTCTGGCAGCTATGTTGAAGTAGGAGTTAATTGTGTCTGGTAGGTCAAGTTTTAAGTCACACTACAGGCAGCCTGTTATGTTGTCAGGGCCCATTGATTCTGTGTCATTAGCCATAGAGAGCACACAGATGAGCTGCAGTCCTGAGAATAAAAACTGAGTAATGTTTGCGTGTACACTTTGGCTGATGGCCAGAGGTGGCAGTGAGTTGATATGTTTGAGAAACTTTCAGCTAGCAGATTTGTCTATTTTCTCCAGTTGGGTATGTCTGGTGGCATGCACATACAACTCTGTGTTTAGTTGTGTATTACACTTAACATTTCACATTTATTGGAATAAATGATTTGTAAAAAGACCTCTAAATACAACCTAGGTCATTCATCACATTCCACACACTGGTACTATTTACATAGTCATACAACTGTACCAATGCCACATAATTACATCAGTTGCACAACATATGCTTATATATGATTAATGGGAAAGTTGTGTTTGAGCAGCCTGATGCCATATAAGGACACATAGATCAGATGTTTGTGGCTCATGCAGAACATTTCCTGACACAAATGCTAATTGTCACACAATGGTGCTGCTGACTACCACAATAATCCTTGGGAATAGCAGCACAGCTCCACATACAATGAATTCCTCAAGGCTGCAACTGAATCAAAACATGATAAATTATTGTGTATATAATAAGGGCTGGGAGGGTGGCCTAATGGTTAAGGTGTGTGCCTTACAAACACAAGGTACAGGGTTTGAATCTCATAGAAGATAATTGGCTAGGCTTAAAATGACTCGCAAGGGCAGTTAGCCTAGTACTAATCTATGAACCTATGAACCTATCACAGCATAACAACATGCTGATGAAACAAGACTTATGTTAGCATGTAGTCAATATGAATTTATACTGATATCTGCCACACAGCATTTAATGACGGTATGTAGACACAGGCACACCTGTGCCATACTGCAAATATCATTGTGATAGTGAAATGTGAACAGTGTAGAATGCTTTTCTGCTCCACTACAACAACACGTCCTAATATTCCAACAATACACATTAAAGTGTATCATACCATGTCAACATGTCTCACGAGGCATATTACTACAGAAGGAGCATATAATGAAATGGCAACAGTTGCTATCAATACATTAGTTCACATCACAGACTGTAATATCCTCATGTAGCCATACTGTACATCCACACCTCAATATAGCACATATCAATGACAGCAACATTGACAAGTCAACTATTCATAGGGTCAGAGGACATTATTAAGCTAATGACCAACATCACATAAAATCCTAGTCATTATTATATCATTTAAAACAAACTCCCTCTATCTATATTATGGAATATAGTAACACTATCATGCGTGTGTGTATAATTGTTGGATTGCATTACATACTGCCACTGTCCATATGAGACATGTGCACCACATAATGACAGAATTAGCAATCATACATATAGTGGTCTGGAAATGGCTTGCAGAGATTCATGGAAGGACTCTCCATATGCCTGTGTAAAATTGTCTCAAAAGTGATATTTGAATGCATACATACTCATGTTGCCTGCTGTACAACTAGAGCCCCTATATATGTAGGTATTTTAGTGGCCTTTCATCACCAACTGGAAAGGGCACTGAAATACCTCACAAAGAGAATCCATGGCCTCCAACACCTGTCCTATGCAGACAGGCTCAAATCACTATCACTCTACTTGGTATCATACAAATTGCTCAGGGGTGATCTGTGTCTCACCTACAAGGTAATCTCAGACCCTGCCCTACCAGAGATGCTCCATATCCATAAGTCTAACTCCCCATGTACTACCTGTTCAAAAGGCCTGAATCTAATATGTGATATCAACAAAACCTGGTGGAGAGACAGGTTTGTCTCCCAGAGGCTGCCCTGTCTATGAAATAGACTTCCCATACATGTCAAACAGAGCACCTCACTGACCCTCTTCAAGCACAATCTTGATGAGTAGATGGGAAACCCCAAATTTGTCCAAGGGGTTTTACCTGTGTCCCTCATTGACATGGGCAACAGGTGCTGACTTAGGTTTCTTTTTGGAGATAAACTCTTAGCTAGGCTTGAAATGGCCACAGGGCCATTAGCCTAGTAACCTCCTATGATCCTATGTCTGCATGTATATTTGATATGAGGACATTATCCAGTCCTCTGCAGGAAGAATATCATGTGGCTAGAGGAACAAGACTGATGGTGGATGCATGGGGCTATGTGAAAGGTTATCCTAAGTGGTAGTGAAATGAAGAGCTATTTCAAACATTATATAATGGCCATAATATACCACAAACTACACACACACATACACACACACACACACACACACACACACACACACACACACACACACACACACACACACACACAAACACACACACAGCAGTAGACTAGGCCTGCTTTGAACATTACACCTGTGTAGGTATAGAATATGAATGCCATGCAATGTAACAGTAGCAACACTGTGTATGTCTGACTTTAATAATATCATGTTGCACTTCATGGAGTATGATGGCATTATTGCTTTCTAAGAAGAATATGATGGGAGGTGTGTCTAATATGGATTTGGAGTCACATGCCTTTGTAAAATTGTCTCAAAAGTGATATTTGTATGAATACATACTCATGTTGCCTGCTGTCAGACTAGAACCCCTTTATATGTAGGTAAAGTAGCTTGAAAGCACAGTAGTTAATGTTACTGCCACAGCACAGGTTTGTATTGAATATTGTCTGAGTGTATGTTATACAGGATGACATCATCAGTGTATGTTACAAGAAAATGTTTGGTGGGGAGATCTGACATAGCTTTGGACTTGCATACCATTCTAAAATTGTCACTGTACTGATTGTTGGATGCACACACAGTTGACCACAGTGAGAATAGAACTCCTTCCTAACTAGCACAGTACTTAATGGAAGTGCCACAGCACAAGTCTGACTTTTATAGTGCCCAACAACACTTTAAAAGCTGATGACATCAGCAGTGTCTGGTGAGAAGAAAATGGTAGTAGGAGTGTTTCACATGCTGGTTTAAAATGATCACTTGAATGTCAACTAAGTGAACACAGAAACACACACACACACACACACACACACACACACACACACACACACACACACACACACACACACACACACATTGACTACAGTGAGAGTAGAACTCCTATATAACTATGTACAGTGCACAATACTTAAAACAAGCACCACAGCATAAGTCTGACCTTTGTAATGCTGATGAACAATTTATAGTGGACAACATCATCATTGCATGTTTGAGCGACGATGTTGGAAGGCCTGTATGAAATGGATGGGTAACCATGTATGACTGTCATTATATTAGTTCTGTTTGGGTCCAGAATGATGACAGTAGGATACAGACTGATATTATTCTGATTATGCACACGCATTTACGCATACATAGAGACATACACTTAATGTGGTTGCTGTGCTTGGCCAACACACATGCAAGTATTTTGTTCCATCTGCAAAACACAGTACTTAATGATTGCGACATCCATGAAGTATGCATTTGCCTTGTCATAGTGGTCTTTATAGATGATGCCATCATCATTATATGATGTGGGTAACATATCCTGTTATGAGAGTGGTATGCAAAGTGTGGCTGTACCATTTCCTGTTGTGTTTCCAATGTGCAGGTATACTTTAAGAGACAGCTTGTAAAACTAGATGCAAACAGCTGTCAAGAATGCATTTAGCAGAAATGAGACGTGCAGCTGTTTCCCAGTATGTTTTGTACATTACACACTTAAATTGTCAGATACACATGCATTTTTTGAGATCATATCCATGTGTTCATATTTGTGAAGAATTACTGTCCATGTTAATACAACTATAAGACAATCTGAATGCGTAAGTACTTAGATACCAAGTTCAAGTGAGTGGGTACATGTAACATGTGACTGAGTGTAAATATTTGTTTAGTCATTAAAAAGTGCCCTCCCTGTGGTGTGTTTCTACATAGACTTTAATGGAATGAAGACTAACTATGCAGTAAGCATAAGTAATAAATACTAATAAGTACATTCCATAGTGCACTGATGAAGAGCTGTGTTTCTCAATTGATGGCAGTGTTTGTGCATGCAAGATACACATTTAAGGACTCTACTTAAACTTGAGAAGTACTTATCCACATTGGCTGTGATACACACAGGTAACAGATAAGATGGTGTTCATAAATAGTTGATATCAGATGTACTGTGTCATAAATTGCAAAACCTTAAAAAAGTGTGCATACTGCTTTCCCCATTTGCATGTAGTTAAGTGACAAGCAAACATGAGTCTCTGTTTCATTCAGAAAATTATTGTATTTGATAGCTTTCCTCCATGGAAACACACTAAGTGCAGAGGTGGGGCAGTCAGAACTTTGGACAATGAGTGGAAAAAACACACCTGCTCCCTAGCTGACTCTGTGGCATCAGGTTTAAGAGCATTAAGCTCTTATGTTGAGCCCAGATGACAGAGGGTTTGAATCCAGCTCTATCTAATATTTTTACATATTTATGCTGTAATTAATTAATTAGATGTGATAATTATTTGAAATGGGAGCGGAATGACTACAGTGAAGTACTGTATAAAAACAAAGAGTACTCAAATGATTTATGTCAACAGTACACATATGGAGTTGCATATTAATACAATCATCTGTCGAAATAAATAAATAATTTTTATATGAAATATTTAACTTAATTAAATTAATTTAATTCATTTTTAATTAAATTTCTAATTTTGCCATTATTCTACTTTAACTATGTGTTTCATTCACTCATTGGGTTTAAGTGGCATTGTGTTGAGGTAACCATACCATGCCGTATTATGTGAAGAGTCATTCAGCACAGCTTGGCATTGGTGCATGATGCCAAATACTGTGTGCAAACACAGAGGGCAAAAAGTGAAAGGCTTCACTGAGGATTTCTTATTGATGTGTGTGGTATATGATTCTATTTTTTGACCAGATTAAAGGTGGGAAAATGGAACAAATAGGAAAGTGGTGAAATGGAGTAAATACCACGGGAAGAACAATGGGAAAGCAATATAGGAATGTAAGGAGGTAGGAAAGAACCATTGCTATTCACTTCTTCAAAAAGTGTAAAATGAGTATGTATAGAATATTGGCTGAATGTGGACCATCACCTCAGCAAAGATGGGTGACAACTATACAATCATGTTGTATAGCCAATTGGACTGAATCAATTGTGTTCAGAAGACACATGTGCTAAGTGGAGTGTTGTGTATGGGATGATATCTATATATATATATATATATATATATATATATATATATATATATATATATATATTTTTTTTTTTTTTGGGACAGGTGCCCATTTTTGAGGTTTTTTTTCAGTAGGAGAGGAATGTTGGGTATGTGACATAGGTACTTCAGGGTAAGGAAGGTAGAGTAGGTGAGGAAGCAGATGTAGACAAACAGGACAAACAAGACATGAGACAGAGATAGTGAAGGACACAAAAGGTTGGGTACACCATGACTGGGGATAGGGAGGGGACATTGGATGCCCATGCCCATCAAACAAAAGGGACAATGAGGATCTAGTTCTCACCCTCAGAACTGTCATCACTGTTCCCCTCCTCGGCTTGTTGTTGGAGGGCTTGAAGTTTTCTTTTTCCCAGCATTCTGGGGAGAATCTTCTCAATCTGGCTGAGGCATGCACCAGTTATGCTTTACACAACCTTGTGAAACATGCCTGGCATCTCCTGTCAGGTGACAAATTCACCACCTCTGCAATAGTCCCAGAGGCTTCCACTGCACCAGCTGCCGGGGTAATGCTACCTGATGTATAGGGCCTTGGTAGTGCAGGTGCTGCAGAGGCAGTACTGCTAGGTTGGGTCCTAGATATGTTGGACGTCAGTGCAGCAGCCTTTGGAGGGGAAGCAGGCTGAGCCACACTGGTTGGCCTACTTCCCTGTGCTATAAATCATTTTGTGAGTTGGCAGAAACTGATGACATCAGAATGTTGTGAGCACACATATAAAAATAAAAAAAAAAAACAGATAAGTCGTGGGGCAAGAGAAAAAAAAAAGAATATAATTAGTACCATCACATGTGACATACAATAAATTACTGTGATATAAATAAAAGAATTTTACTTTTACATTAACTATACTTTTAACAACTAAAACGTATGACTGATGATTGGTCCATGTAATCCTTACAATATGCAGATATTGCAGATATGCTTGATCATTTAATACAGATTAAATTAACAGCATGACATGTATGTCAATTTTGTTGAAATTATTATGTAATATTTTTAAATTATTGTACTATATATTAGTTACCAGTGGGATCTGAACCCACAATGTCTGAATACACTATTACAATTGACTCCTACAGTTGATCTGAGCTATAGACTGAAGCATGCATGCTTGACTTTACAGTTGAGATATGCATGCTTAATTTGCTAACAAGGTACTCAACAGCAAAACTTCAGCTAACATAATGTTATTCTTTTATGCTGCATGCATACACCTTGCTTCTTTTAGTCTTTCCAAATGCTCAACATGGGCATCTCTTTTCACTGCTATCGCCTGGGTGACTGTAAGAGAAAAACAGGAGGAAAACAGATGAACATTATGCATACCAGTCTTGGCTATTTCCAGCTTTGGGTCTATATTAGATAAACGAACGCTGAAATGTTCGAATCTCTAAAGGTCAACCTTTAGTGATTGAACAGTTAAGTGTTCGAATATCTTTAAAAATTAAAAAAATAAATAAATAAAACAAAAAAAACCTAAAAGGTGTAAGCAGGGGGCAAGCCCTCCTGCACCCTTCACACCCCCCGCTACTTAAATATACCAACTCCAAGATAGCACAACAATGTAGGGAATGGGAAATTTCCCGTTTCTGCTCTGCCGTGCATTGAAGTGAGATCTTGGAGTTGGTATATTTAAGTAGGGGGTCGGGGGTGCAGGGGGGCTTGCCCCCCTGCTAAAACCCTTTCAGTTTAACTTTTTTCTTCCTTCTTTTATTACATTTTCGAATGCTTAAATGTTCGATCTCTAAAGGTTGACCTTTAGAGATTCGAGCATTTAAGCGTTCGTCAATGTAATACAGACCCCCAGATTTCTGTCTAAAGTATTATCTATATACTTACTCAACTGTGGGATGTCAGCAGTCCTTAACTCATTTAGCCACTGGCTGAGTTTTTCTTGATTGCACCTTTTCAGGTCATTATAGTGGTGCCTGCATTGCTCTCCAGTGCATGGAATGCCAGCCACAATGGGGGCAGCCTTGGCCAGAGTATTCCAAGCCTCAGATTTGTACTGAGAGCCAGTATAGTCCCCCTGCAGTCGAGTATGGCTTTGGTGCTTCATGAGGAGTGCAATTTTGGACTTCTTCACACCCAATCTTTGAGCCCTAAATTGGGCACCTGCCCTTCTAGCTGCTGTCATGTCTGTACATGTCCAACAGCAACAGTAAGAGTGTTTTCCCACCAGTTCAAGATATCACATGTTGCAGCTAGTGTGTAAATCAGAACAATCATGCCAACCATGTTTGCATGGTTTTAAGCAGAAACCAACCGTGCCAAACACAGAGGAAGACAGTTTATGTACTAGGAAGGGTAATATGACAGTTGGCATTAGTTTTTGGTTTGGATGCTGCTGTAACTCTTAATTGATTTAACTTTACAGACATGTATTAGGGCTATAAATTGTATGACGTGTCACATTTATTGGTATCTTTACACCAGTAAATGTAATTTATACACTCTGGGATTCAAACCTTTGTAAAAACTGACAAAACATAGTCTTCCATATAGGTGTTTTTCATCCTTGCCACAGAAGAAGTGCTTATCAGACATGCTCATTAATTATATATACACAGGACAGAGTGAGGGGTTAACCATGTATGTGTGTGACCTGATAACATCCTGGTTTATATAGTCATGCATGTGTGAGTATCACTGAATGATGAAGTCTGTACAAGGACAGAAATTACAATTATAATTACATCCACATAATTGTCAGTATACCTTAACCAAACTAATGACTGGTGCCAGAAGCATGGCCTCAAACTGAATGCCAAGAAATGCATCATTATCCCCTTTGGGGAAAATGGCGCCCCCACTAATTATCACATTAATAACAACGTACCTAGCTTGCAATCAGTCTTGAGGGACTTGGGCACCCAGGTTGATAGCAACCTGACTTTTGACCACCATGTTGCCTCCATTGTACAGAAGGCTTTCTACATAGTCCTCCTCATAAGTAAGGGTATTTCATCCAGGAACAAGGAGATCATAACATCCCTGTACTCCTCCCTTATCAGACCGATTATCGAGTACGTTGCCCCCTTCAGCATGTACCTTGCCAACACATGCAGCAGTTGGAGAGACCACAGAGATTCCTGACCAGGAAAATCCAGGGTTTCAAACACCTGTCCTACACAAATAGGCTAAAAGCTCTGTCCCTCTAACCAGTCTTATACAGACTGCTTAGAGGTGACCTCTGTCTGGCATACAAGGCTGTCTCAGACTCAGCCTTGATGGGGTTGCTGCATATCCGTAAGTCAAACTCCACTTGTGCAACCTGCATGCAAGGTCTCAATCTGGTCTGTGACATTAATAGAACTTGTTATCATGATAGACTTGTCTCCCAATGACTCCCCCATTTGTGGAATAGACTTCCTCTCCATGTCAAGCAGAATGCCTCACTAGCCTGCTTTAAGAGAAACCTGGACGACTCTATGGGAAACAGAAAATATACCCCTGGGATCTCACCTGTGTCCCTGCTAGACAGGGAAAACAAATGCTGACTTTGTGGGAACATGGGTGAAATTCTTGGCTAGGCTTATAAGGGCCTCCAGGCCAATAGCCTAGTATTGTCTTATGAAACTATGAACCTTCAGTCACACTTATAATTCATATGAGCTCTACTGCTATACATAGTTATTGTTATTTATAATTATGTTTACATTGTTCTTTATATATTAAAATTCAGTGGACAGTCAATAAAATTATGAGTGTGCTAGATTAGAACCCTGGCTCATCTATATTTTGAACATTAATGTATACCATTTGCAACAGAAAAGGTTGGGCTGCACATGTATTTTTTACATTCATTACTTTGCAGAGTACTTATTGCAACTGAGACCTTGTTTGTCTGATATGCTCATTAGTTATAGATATGCATGAAAGAGTTGAGTATTTAACCATGTATGTGTGTGACATGAAAGTTCAGTAAATAAATGCTTAATTGTACAACCAAAATTGTACTGATACACATAGTTACACATTTAATATAAATCTGATATACTGTTTATGCTCAATGCACCTGCTAAAGATAGTTATTTCTTTGTGTAATTATTATTCTAATGTTACTTTTTTATCAACAGTAAAGTGGAACAGCAGTGATTAAACTTTTAAGTTTGCTGTATTAGAATCCAGGTTCACCAATATTCTAGCTCATAACTTACATCTGCTGCCACTGGAACAATTAGGTAGTAGCTGCGTATTATCACATTAATACTATGTATGAGTGCTGACTGCCACGCAATGTTGCTTAGAGTGTTTGCATGGTGGCAAACCACATATGATACAACGCATCTGTTTTGAAATTGACAAGTGTCTCCTTGATGTCTGCAGGTATTCTGGACCTGCAGGTATTGTTGACCATCATAAAAATCAAAACCACAAATAAACTAAAAACAGCCAGGAAAGAAAGAAAGACGAGATCCACAAAATCCTGTTATTTAGCGCTTTCGTTTTTTAATAAAAACTTCTTCAGAATACACATACATAGTGAACTAAACCCTTTTTATACAAATACACACCTTCATAGTTAGTGACATCATAATGAAATTACTTAAATTGAATTCAATTACTACAGCCCCATTAAGATATCTAAAACATTAAATACATTGTTTTAAACCATATTACAATAAAAACATAGAAAATACACTGTATTTTGTTCAAGCCATAAAAATCCTTAATTTATTATACTTTTATTCAAAATAACCTTCAGATTTTAATCTGAGAGTGGAACTGATAGATGTATTCATGTTTAAACCTGGAAATGATGTTGCATTAGTTTTTAACTGCCATCTTAGTTCCCTATTTTCCAAAAATCATTAAAGGGACCACCTCTATCTCCAACTGTAACTTGTTCTAATACTGAAAATCTAAAATCATGTCCCTCATTATTAATAATGTGCACTGCCAGAATATTTTTTAAATCTTGTTTTTTAATATCATAGGAATGTTGATACATTCTGCTCCTAAGAGCATTAATAGTCTTCCCGATATAAAAACAAGGACATTGTGTGCATGTCCCTATATAAATAACAGCCTTGCTGTTACAGGTAAATTTTTTCTTGTATATATATTTGCCATAATTTGGGATAAACAACTCTGTGCCTTCTAGAATATGTTTACACTGCAGACAAAAATCACATTTAAACATTCCCTTGGGCCCAGAGTGAATCTCTTGTACCCTCTCTACCATGTTTTTTATAGTAATGTCCTTCTTGTAAACAATATTAGGTTTTATTCCCACAATATCCAAAAATTCTTTATTAATATTGAATACATTCCAGTTACGTTGAACAATGTTGCTTATACTTTTAAACTGCTGGTTATATCTAAAAATACCAACACTATGAAAAGACATTGTTCTGGCTATAAGAACTTTTCATACCTTCAACTAAAATATTAGGACCCTTACCTAATAATGGAACAAATATACCTTGTTCCCTTTTAGATACCACCTCCTTTAATGCATTTTTCACAAATTCTATGGGATAGCCTCTACTAACCAACATACCTTTAAGAATTTCTATTTGACCTAAAACTCATAGAAGTCTGAAACCATTCTTGCTAGTCTGACCCCTTGACCTTTTATTAGTGACTTCTTCTGATAGATAGGGTGAAAACTGGAAAAATGTAAAAGTGTATTGGAATAAGTGGGTTTCCTAAAAATTGTCATTTCTAAACAACTTTCCATTCTATTTTTACTTATGGTGATGTCTAAATAATTAAGTTTCTCGTCAGAAATGGTATGAGAAAATTCCAAAAATCCTGTACTAACACCAATAAACTCAAGGAATTCATTTAACATATCCTCACTATCATTCCATAGTATGACAATGTCATCCAAATATCGCCCATAATATTGCCAAAGTTGTGCATATTTACTGGTGAATATATATTCCTTCTCCCAGAATGCTAGAACTAAATTAGCAAAAATGGGTGCACAAATAGCCCCCATGGCTACACCTTTACATTGTTTGAATAATTGTTCTTGAAATACAATAATGTTAGTGTCCAATACTAACTCCATGAGGCTCCTTAATGTAAGAATCCTATCATGCCGCATTTTAGTATATTGACATAAATATGAATAGAACCATTCAGTTCCAGTATCATGTAGGATAACAGAAAATAAATTTTTGACATCAATTGTTACAAAGATTAAACTATGATTATACATATTTTTATTAATTTTCTTAAGTCCCACGAATCTTTTACTATCCAATTACAGTCTTGTAAAATGTTTATTAATTGAATATCTATAAAACTGGCAATATAATATGTTTTTGAAACCTTTGCGTCAACAATGGGTCTAAGGGGGGGGGTTGTTGAGATCCTTATGTACTTTTGGTATACCAAAAGTAGTAGGAATTTTTGGATATTTTACTGTCATATAAGACCATTCATCAAATGAGATTTGTCTATTTAATAGAAGTTCTTCCAGCATGATGTCCACTTTCCTGTATGATATATTTTTCTCATTCACACTCATCTGACAATATGTATCAGTGTGAAGAAACGATAGCATTCTATCAATATAGGAATTAGTGTCCATTATAACTAATCCTCCCCCCTTGTCCGGTTTCATAATTCTAATCTTGTCATTATTACATAGATTTTTTAGTAATTTTATCTCTTTCTTATCCAGATTATTTTCATCATAGGTTGACCTACTACTGTTCTTAAATAACATGCAAATATCATAATCACACATTTTTTCAAACATCTGTACAATAGGGCATAGTGGAGGATTAAAAGTGCTAGGTCTTTTACATATATTGTTATTACCACTATTAATATTGGTATCATGCAGTCCTTCTTTGAAATAAAACTGAAAATTCAGCTTTCTTGCATAATCTTTAAATCTATTAATGCTTCATCCACAGTCCCTTTCTTACTTGGCACAAAAGACAAGCCTCTTTCAAAAATATTTGCTATACTTTTGGCCAATATGCAGTCACTATAATTATACATTTTGAAGTCACCATTACTATTGGTAATAATCTGAACAGAGGTATCTATGGTGTCCCTTAAAACATGTGGAGCTTAAAGCAAGTCATTCACTTTGTTCAATATATTTATATCTGTAAAACCATTTTCCAAGAAGAGGCTTTCAAACATATCTAATACATTATCCCCCTCCCCCTGCCTCTGTTGTTGTAGTTTGAATGATGTTGTCCCCTTCCCCCCCTCTGGTTCCTGATCCTTTCGGATCTCCTCAGGGGGGGGACTTTAAAGGGTCCAAACCAAAAATATTTTCATCATCGTTAAAACCATTAACATCACCAGGTTCCCTATCAGATACATGGCTATAGTCCTGGTACTGGTTATAGTTATTAGAAACCTTCTTATGACTTAAAGGGGGTGGGGGGTATGCTCTCTGTTCAGCATACTCCTTTTCATCCCTTCTAAGCTTTTTTTCTTTTTTGTACTTTAAATCTATAATAAACTGATCAACATTCTTAAATATATTATCAAACTTTACTTTGTTAAATTGGAATAATAAGTCAGATTGTAAAATATTATTCACTTGTTTAATTCTGTCATTTAGTTTTACCATTGTTTTATCATTATCAGTAATAAGGCAGTCCAAAAGTTCACAACCATGTTGGTTAAATAATGCAATCAGTTCCACATGAAGTTCTGAGTTTTTAACCAAACCTGATGGATATCGCCATAATCGGAGTCCTTTTGGCACCAGTTCTCTCCGTTTACATTCACGTAGATAACTATTTTCTAACTGCAATTTTCGATATTCAAAAGTTAAACTTTCCATGTCGTTGAGCTGCTCCTGAAATGAGCCATTGTTGTCCCGATGTTTAGATGGTGTAATACCCCGTTCACAGTCCCCTTCTAGCCACTGGCTTAGGGTTTTCCATCCATTGTAGGTTAAATTGCTGTTAGGTACACTTCCATTAGGGGAAAACCATTCGTCCTCCCTCACTGAAGCGTTTTCTCTCCCTCATTGTTGCCGTTGAGCTGGTGTGATGTCAAAATTGCTCGACTCGTCCCTGCGATACTGTTGTAGGTCCGACCAGGGCAAGCCACCTGTAATGCCTGCGAACCTTCCCTTTCACGTTGAGTAAGTTTCTCCATAAGAGAAACCAAATTTCCAACTGTGCAGTTCAGGTGATGTAAAGATGAGGCCAATGAACCAAGTGTGGGTTGGTCTCCACCATCTCCTCCTTCCATAATCTTCAAACAAAATAAAAATCAAAACCACAAATAAACTAAAAACAGCCAGGAAAGAAAGATGAGATCCACAAAATCCTGTTATTTAGCGCTTTCATTTTTTAATAAAAACTTCTTCAGAATACACATACATAGTGAACTAAACCCGTTTTATACAAATACACGCCTTCATAGTTAGTGACATCATAATGAAATTACTTTAATTGAATTCAATTACTACAGAACCATTAAGATATCTAAAACATTAAATACATTGTTTTAAACCATATTACAATAAAAAAACATAGAAAATACACTGTATTTTATTCAAGCCATAAAAATCCTTAATTTATTATACTTTTATTCAAAAATAACCTTCAGATTTTAATCTGAGAGTGGAACTGATAGATGTATTCGTGTTTAAACCTGGAAATGATGTTGCATTAGTTTTTAACTGCCATCTTAGTTCCCTATTTTCCAAAAAATCATTAAGGGGACCACCTCTATCTCCAACTGTAACTTGTTCTAATACTGAAAATCTAAAATCATGTCCCTCATTATTAATAATGTGCACTGCCAGAATATTTTTTAAATCTTGTTTTTTAATATCATAGGAATGTTGATACATTCTGCTCCTAAGAGCATTAATAGTCTTCCCGATATAAAAACAAGGATATTGTGTGCATGTCCCTATATAAACAACAGCCTCGCTGTTACAGGTAAATTTTTTCTTGCATATATGTTTGCCATAATTTGAGATAAACAACTCTGTGCCTTCTAGAATATGTTTACACTGCACCATCACACAATGATACACAGGTTATGTGATGTTGAGCAAAAGACGCAACAATGTATCCTTTTTGAAATTGACAAGTGTCTGCATATTGTCTGCAGGTGTTCTAGACCTACAGGTGTTGTGGAAGCTTGCTGACTACTGAGCATTGTGCGATGGAAGGCAAAAGATGTAACAATGTATCTTTTATAAACTGACAATATCTGCTTGTTATCTGGACCATTACACCATGTTTGCATGGGGGTAAACAATGGGTAAACGCAACAGGTAAATTTAAACATGCTTTATTTTTGTAACAAGTGTTTATTAGGTTTCATCATTAAATGATAAATGTAGGACGTGAGTCATGTTTTAAATATATTAAATACAGTGCACTTCATCATTTTTACCAGGAGTGCTCCACACACACACTTAAGTCACAGCTGTAATTTATGCAGTCTTTAGCATACAAGTAAATTAACATTACTTTTAAAGTATTTATCTGTTTTGCTGTGTTTGTGCTAAGCTAAGGGCAGTGCAAATATTAATAAAACAAACAAATAACATTACAAAACACATTTTAACACACATTACTGTTTTTTGCACATCTTTGGATTTGAACTGTCTGACTACTGAACCAACAAAACACAGAAAGGATGTCTTAGCTCTCTTTGTCACAGAAACAGCTTTGCAGCAGGAATGAAAATCATTGTACATATAAACAAGTCCCATTTCCACCACAGTATTATAAAGATATATAACATGTATACACTGTCAGTGGTTTGTACATGTGTTGCTTATATATTTAGTGCAATGAATGACCACACAAACATTTCTGAGTATTGTTTTCACCAGGGCAGCTCTGTCTTCTCTTTATATTGTGTTCATTAGTTTCTTATGTGAGCTGTACTCTTAACAGATGTATTCTATAGGGCATTTTGCATCATTGTCCTTAAAATGTATGATGGCATAGACAGTATGATTACATATAGACAGTAATCTAACGTTTGACCATCATGTGTCTACAGTGGTGAGGAAATCATTCTATGTTGTGCAACTTATAAACAAAGGTATGGCGTCTAAGTCTAAGGAAGTCATTGTTCCACTGTGTTCGGAATTCATCAGACCTATCATTAAGTACAATGTCCCATTTGGTATGTACCTAACCAGGCATATCCAACAATTGGAACATCCATAAAGGTTTCTCACTAAAAGAATAAAAGGCAAAAGTAAAATGTCTTATGCAAAATGCCTCAAGGTCCTATCCCTGTATTCTGCCTTCTACAGGCTTTTGAGGGGAGATCTATACCTAGCATACAGGGCATACTCAGACCCCATTCTGCTGGACCTCCTGCATAATCACAAAACAGAAAGCACCAGAATTACCCATTCTAAAGACTTAAATCGTGCATGTGATATAAATAGGACCTGCTGGAGAGATAGGTATGTATCCCAGAGACTACCCCACCTATGGAACAGGCTCCCCATCCATGTGAAGCAGAGTTCTTCCCTAACCCAATTCAAGTGCAACTTGGGCAATTGGATGGGAAACAGGAAATTCTTCCCTGGTTTGGCGCCTATGTCTTAAATGGACATAGGTAACTTGTAAATGTTTCATCTCCCTGTAAATGTTTCATCTCCCATGCTTACACTTATCGAGGGTATCAGAACTTGTCAGAGATTTGGGATGCATGGCTAGGCTTAAAAAGGCCCTTGTGGTTATTAGCCTAGTAAACACCTATGAGCTATGACAATATTACATGACAGTAACATTTAGTTTTCATTAAAGGAAGGTGAGTTTGGCTATTAGTACACAGAAACTGAGAAATGTGTGCTGCTCACTTCCATTTTAAAGCTTGCTGCAATTACTTCTTTACTTTGTAAGTGTATCCTGGCTGACACACCTACTGCAGGTAGGGAATCTGAATTGTTGTGTATTGTCTCTCCCTTCCACTAATCATTCACATTTGCAATCCATTAGCAACAAAGATAGAGGCAGCTCCTACACTATGTTTAAATTTGCTACATGAAGCCAAAAGTTTTGGATTCAAAAATTCTAATGAGTTCACACATCATTTTCACCTTCACTGTGCTCAGAGGCCTGAATCTACACTATAAGAAGGTAATCATGTAGACAGGGACGTTGAAGATGATTGGACTTGTGTAGAACATGGAAGATTGATATTAATTTTGATTTATTTGCACTTAAGTCTTCTGATGTTGCTAAAATATACTTGTATTTCAAGTACATACTAGATGTGTTAACATATTACACAGAAAAATGTATATATATATATATATATATATATATATATATATATATATATATATATATATATACATACATACATATATATATATATATATATATATATATATATATATATATATATATATATATATGTCATAGGAGATTAAACTGTTATCTGTATGCACTTCTTATAGCTCAATAGCTCAGTCTTGGCATAGGCATTTTGACTTGCATTGATTTTTACAGACAGCACTGTCATTACAACTGGTATTGTTAAAACAGGTTACCTTACAGTCTTCTATCTTATTCCATGGAAATGTAAAGTACTTATATTGTCAATAACACAGGGGTGTTAGACTTCTAAAATGATCCATATATATTGTCAGGGGAGTGCTGGGCACAGTGACAGGTGACTAGCAATCATATACAATTGACTTTTGTGTTGTAAATGTGTACACATTATATGATTATTGTGTGGAAAGCATTTATAACAGTGCTTTATGTATTTTCCTTGGATTGTACAAACTGTCATTTTTTGTTGTTCTGGTGTTGGTGGAACCAACTACTATTTGTTTGTTGCCACGGTAGAAGTTGGGTTTCAAGAATGTTGCTCCTGCAACTGTATAGGCTTCCTGGTATTTCCATAGTAAACAATACATTTCTCTATTGATATTCCTTGTTTTAGACTAAACTATGGTTTGTGTGAGTGTGATATGTTGCAAACACAACAACCTTATATTCCATACCTTATACTTAGTTACATCAGCAGTTAACAGTATGCAAGGATCTGCCATTTGTTTTCTTAGACATTTATTGTCATATTAATAACACAAAAACTCCTCCGCTAATACAGGATCCCAATGAAGGCAGTCCCACAGAAAATAATTCATAGTAGTAATAGGACACCAGCTTGTACTTGCGAAAACACCAAAAAATGGTTCAGTCACTGACCGGATAATAGTAAAATGATTTATTAAAACAGAACAGTCAAATTAATCACTTTCATTTCCAACCTGGAAACTTCATCAGAATGAACAATACTTGTGTGCAAACGCATTTATACTAAACTAATTAATTCATTTCAATTAATTAAATTACATTTCAATTAAATAAACCAATAATCACTGTGGCTATGTTAAAGCTACAATGCAAGATGTTGAAATTATGTTATATGTGTATGTTTTAAAAAACAGATAAAACATAAATATCTCATAATAAAACCTAACAAACAGTTGTTATATAAATTAATTTATAAAGCAATAAATCAATTTGTATATATAATGTAATAAAATAATAATAAAAATACTACCTCTATTGCACTATCTATATAAATATGATAGTGTCAATAAATAATTATGTTATAAATAAGATGCATGGGTAAGTAAATAAAAATGTATATAAATATATGTGTATGAGTCTATAAAATCAGTTTCTACTATTTATTTTGTTCTTTGATTGTTATTTCTTTTTCTTTTTGATTTTACCTTATTGGCCCTTAACCTTAGGGCTGGCAAAAGTGATACATAGTCATTCATCCCAGGGGGTGTATTGGAATTCAGCCGCAATTGCCAAATTAACTCCCTGTAACACAACTGGTTTTCCCAATCTCCCCCTCTACTATCCCTGGGTAGCATTTCCAAAATCCAAAATTTAAAATTGGCCTCCGTGCATAATAAGGTATGTCTATAAAGTGCATTGGTGTCCCTTTTTCTGTTAACATCGTATATATGTTCATAAATCCTCTGACGTAAATGTCTTTCTGTCTTCCCTGTGTAATATGACCAGCAGGAGGTACAGTAAACTAAATATACTATCCCCTTGGTCTGGCAAGTATAATGTTGTTTGCTTTTAAAACTTATAGGAATAGTGGGTATTGTTAAATCCCCAGTATTCGCTACAAATGTACATTGGGAACATCTTCCACAATGGAAGGTTCCTTTCTTTTTGTTCAACTCATTTTCTTTCTCCGGCTTGGTTTTTTCAAAAATATTTTTAAGGTTGAAACCCCTTCTAAAGCTGTAGCACAAACTTCTGTTGAATACTTCTAACTTGTTGGACATACTCTTGAAAATGTCCCATGTCTTATCTATAACCTTTCTAATCAAGTTGGTATCAGAATTATATGTCATAACTAAAAATGGGGTAACATCCTTCTTTGTATGTATCCCTCTATTCGGTCCCTCATCAATGTTGCTATTAGGAAAATATTATCTTTATTGCACTCTGGATTTAATAAGGGTATGTATCTTGTCCCCCACCCCTTAATCACCTCCTCCTTAAGGGAGTTGATAAGCGAGTCCGGGTACCCTATTTCTAAAAAAAGTTTATGGGACTGCCTTCATTGGGATCCTGTATTAGCGGAGGAGTTTTTGTGTTATTAGTGTTTTGGTTCTTCTCCACCCTTGTGTTGTTACATTTATTGTCATATTCCATGTTCAACAATTACCTTGATAGTCCAGTAGTTATAAATGCTTTACTTTAGGGCTGAGTCTGTGTGATGCTAGTAGTACAAGACATAACATGGGGAAGTAACAGTTGTGAGTGCTGCCTGGCATCAGTGTTACTGTAAATATATGCATAGGATGCAGATTTTTCCCCATCAGATGGTGAGCATGTGTGCTATGTGTTGACTGTCAGCCAGGGTGAGGGCATATTGTTCACTCTTACATCTATCTACCCCCAGAGGGGCTGGTGATTCCCCCTCTGACTCCTCACTTGTGTGTGGCTGAGGTGACCTTGTCAGTAGTGGTGGGATATGTGCCACTTCCCCTTGGTGTTCCTGCTGCAGCTGTTTTCACAGAACAATATTGTGAAGGATGACACATACAGTGAACATTTCAGTACAGGTATAGGAATTGTACTGCAGGGCTCCCTCAATGTATCTAGACACCAGAACTATGATTTCAGCAGCCTAAACACATGCTCTGTGATATTTCTTGTTTGAGCATGTGCTTCATTATAGTGTTCTTCAGTGGGTGTATGTGCATTTCTGATATGTGTCATTAGCCATGGCTCCAATGCATAACCAGTATCTGCTAGTAAATGACCCTGTGGGATATCACCCCTGGCAATCCTGTAAAAGAGTTGGGAATTGTGCCAGATATGTGAATCATGGTAAAATCAATGGTTGCCAGCAAACACATTCATGACAATTCCCATAGCATTAGACATGACCTGGCAGTTAATGGAGTGGAAGCCCTTTTCGTTTATGCACACCCTTGCCTGTTCCCCAGTTGGTGCTTTCACTTCAATATGTGTGCAGTCTATGGCATCCAGAACATCAGGGAAGTGTGATACAGAGTAGATATTATGCATAGTTGCCAGTCTGTCCTCAGGTGTATGGAGAAACTGTATGAAATCACTGGCATGTTGCTGCACAGCATTCAGGAATTGATACTAAGATCCTGGATGTTAATGTCTGTGATACCCCCAGCATATCCTCTGCTGGTGTCTGACAGGTTTCTGTAGCTAATATTCTAAATGCTGCACATACCTTAGTCTCCACCGCTATTGGTTCCCCTTGGGTTGCCCTTACTCTCAGCCATGGACAACAGAGGCTGCAGAGTTCCAGTAGTATATCTCTATCTATCCTGTAGCACTCTACACTTTCCACATCACGCAGACCATGGAAAGTTAAACAAGGTCTAAACATCCTTCTCCTCCTACAAGGTCTATTAGCAGCAGCAGCACAATAGATTTTTGTCTGTTGCACATATGCATGTATAAAAGCAACTGCAGCCCCTAACAGTGTTTCTGTGTACAAAGGTTTCTGTTGATGTGTTCCAGTAGGTTTTAGAATTCACAGGGAAAACCTACACTGAATCTACATGATTGCTTTTTAGCTTATTGATTATCTCCTCCATCTTGGATTGGTTGATTAGCATACAATTCATCAGTTTGGACATGTGCTGAGGAGAGATGCTGGGTATATTGGGAAAAGGATGCTAAGGATGGAGCTGCCAGGTAAGATGAAAAGAGATGGCCTAAGATAAGGTTTATGGATGTGGTGATAGAGGACATTTAGGTGGTTGGTGTGACAGAGCAAGATGCAGAGGGCAGGAAGACATGGAAACGGATAATCTGCTGTGGCAACCCCTAACAGGAACAGCTGAAAGAAGAAGAAGAAGATTACATAACATAAAATAAAACACATCATCATCATCGTCAACCCCCATTTTTCCCATTTTCTACATGGGGTCAAAGAGTCTTGTTAACTGCAGCCATCTTTCTCAATTCAATGCCACACTCCTGCCTTCTTTGGCACTCATGCCTGACTGTCACAGATCTTCTTTCACACAATCCATCCACCTCTTTGCTGGATGCCCTCTTTTCCTTTTAACTCCTTCTTGTCTGTCCCAAATCTTCTTTGTCAGATTATCTACTGCTTTTCTGCACATGTGCCCAAACCACTGTAATCTGTTATCTTTGATCTTTTCTGCAATTTGAGATACTTTGGCTTCTGGTCTTATGTCCTCATTTCTTCATTTGTCCCACTGTGTACATCCTACCATCCTGCTCAGGAACTTGATCTCCATCACCTTTAGCTTTCTCATCTGCTCTGCCTTCACTGCTCAGGTTTATGTACTATACAGCAGTACCGGTCACACCACTGTTATGTACCCTTTACTTTTCAGCCTCTCTGTTATTTATCTATTATACACTACAGCTGACAGTCTATGCTGTCTAGCTTTGACCTGTTCATTAAGACTTCCCTTTCCTCAACCACCCCTCCCAGATACTAGAAGCTATTAACCTGTTCCACTGTCTTCCCTTCTATCTCAATTCAAAGCATCTTCAGATTTCCCCAATTTGTTGCTATATTCACTGACTCATCTATACATAGTTTCAACCCATGTGCCTTCGGTTTTGCATTCCATTCCCCTATCCTTTGATGAAGTTATTGCTCAGAGGATGCCTTCAATTTCACATTGTCTTCATACAGCAACATTGTTGATCTGTCCTTTCCTATCTATTTGCTAATGTAGTCCATCAACAGTATGAACAGCAGTGGGCTCAGAGCTGAATCCTGGTGCACACCCACTCCCACTGGGAATCCCAGTGTAAGACTGAACACTGTTCATACTTGTGTCACTTAGGCCTTGTACATAGCTTGCACTAATTCTACCAAATTTTCTGGGACTTTAAACCATGACAGTTCTGCCCAAATCAGCTTTCTTGGGACCTTGTCAAAATAATTTCTCCAAGTTTAAGAATGCCCAGTTGAACTATTTCTTCATCTCTAGCTTCTTTTCAACTATCTGTCTCACCTCAAACATCTGGTCAGTTGCACTGCATCCTGATTGTTTATTTATTTATTTATTGACATTTGTTTACTGGTATAGTCCTACTTGGACAATCAGAGTCCATTTTCAGTGGAGGCCCAGGGAGAAAAGCTCCAAAACATACAGATACAAGTAATAAAATAACATTTAAATACAAAGTTACAAGAAATGCAATAAAATTTAAAATACAAAATGAAACAAGGAATAAACAACAGGCTTGTTTTTTTAGATATTATGTCTAATAGTAGATACCTGGAAGAATTTCATAGAGATTACAAAAGAAGAAAGGGAAAAAAAGCATGAGCATATTTCCATGTATTTTTTTTTTTATTGTATTTTATTACAAAAGGCCACTAGGTAAGAGTTTTGAAAGTGTAATTTCTGCTCTAGGAAGAAGAAATAATTGAGAGGATACTGGATTGTTAAAGGAAAGAGAGAACAACGTGATTTAGTGAAGGGAGGTTATGGTTAGCTAGTAAATAGAAAGGATGAGTGAGAAGAAGGTTAATCCAGGCTACAGGAAGTAAAAGGGGAAATTATAGCAGAAAAAAATGCATATTTAGTCAGGTTTAGTGCAGATGCAGATCCAAGTCATACTGAGATATTCTTTTTTGAAGCAGTTTTAAAGGAAGAAAAGTTTTGGTTAGCTCTGATTGTTAAGGGAAGAGAGTTCCAGGATTTAGCCACAGAATAAGAGTAAAGACACTAACCAACAAATCTATTAGGTTTATATCGACCAGAAGTTGATTATTTTCTGATCAGAGAGATCTATTGGGTAGGCCAAAGGTTTGTAGATTAATTTGTGGGCAGTTGTAAGTTGTAGATAGGTAAGGTAATATGAGAGTTCATGCCTCTTAACAGAATGCAAAGTTTTACAATGATGAGTGGAATATTTAGCATTTGTAGCAAACTAGGCAATTTTGTTGTAGCACATTCCTAATTTTCTTTATAGGGAAGACTGTAGATTGGTAAGTATGGGAGCACCATATGAGTGAGAGAAGCGGATAGGTAGAGGCAAGAGTCTGTTTAGTAGAAACATTGAGAAAGTGTGTTGTTAAAGAATGCCAAGTTTCTCTTTTTTACTTGTTTATTTGGTTTTAAAATAATAAATAAAGAAATCAATTATAAAATGAACAAATAACTACACAGGTCCTCAGCTTATCAATACATCAAAGTTATATATCAACAACAATTAATATTGTTCATTTTGCAAGTCTTTGAGTTTAAGCCAAGATTTATATGAATGGGTAATATTAGAAGTTTTCATCTTTATAGTATGTGATTCGCTACTGAAAACAATTTTGCCATACTAATAAATTCAAAACTAGAGAGGGTGACTTTACTATTCCAATTTTTAGTAATTTATTTTCTGGCTATAGCAAGAATAGCCCAGAGAAGAAGCACTTGGGTTTTGCATTATCTTGGGAATAAGAACATTAAATAAAACTAAAGATTTAGAAATATTGCATCTATCTGACCATAGATCTTAAACAAAGTTATTAATTTCTTTCCAGGAGGGGGAAATGACTTCACATTCATATACCATATGCATCCAATCAGCTATTATTTCAGAATCACATCTCCAGCATTTAATTTTAATTAATTTATACATTATTGTAATGTTGTTAGGAGTAACAAAAGCTCAGTGCAAAAATTTCCATATGAAAATGTTTTAGTATAAGGAAGATGTAGTTTTACCTGTAGATTTTAATATTAATTTCCTGTATTCTTCACAGAAGTCTTCATTATTATTTTTGAAAGAGTAGTTCCAACAGGAATTGTCTAAATATGTGAAATCCAAGTTAAGAATTTTATAAATTTGTGAAATATATGATTTATTTTTTATTGCATTATTACTGATATTTATTAAGAATTCCAATACACTGAGGAACAGCTTCTTATCTAGGTTAAGTATCTTCTTTACCTCTGTGTTGACAAAGTCTCTAAATATTTGGAAAATTAACCAATTTTCAGAATCTTGATTTTATTTGGTTTTTCAACAGTACATATCTCTGTACCAGTTAAGAATTGATGCCAATAAATTAAATTACTTTGTTGTTTCAGTACTATCATTTTGTTGAAGTTATGAGTTTGTAAGCAGTCATTTCTATATGCAATTGGAAAAAGAAAAATATTATGTCTTTAATACAATGGTTAGAATATGTGAACTTTTGGAAAGAGGAAATGATGTTATTAAAATGTGAATTTGAGAAGAGGATGTAATACCATTTACGCAAAAATCTTTTAATAACCAAATAAAACTGTTCGATACTATTTGTTTATGGTTGTGATATATTTATTATTAATTAATACTATTTCTTGATGTACTTGCTTTCATTCTGAATCATAAGATGAATTAGTCTACAATGCTATAACTTTTACAATTGTTGAAGTAGCATACAATTCAATATCAGGGAATCCTATTCCACCATTATCCCAACCTCTTTTGTGCAAGTAAAAGGAAACTCTTGGTTTATTAGGATGCAAAAAAAAATAAAATAAATAAGTTCAACATTATTTATTTTCATCATTGTTTGGTGGAGATAGTACTAGAGATTATAAGACAAACAATATTTTAGGGAGGATTGCCATCTTAATAAGCATTAATCATCCTTCCATGGTAAAAAATAATCTGTTCCAATTTGTGACTCAATTTAAAATTGTATTAACAACCTGTTGAAAGCATACTTGTATCATTTCTTTTCTAATAGACACAATGGTTATACCAATGTATTTCATTTGTTTGCTATTCTATTCCAGTTTAAGTTAGAACATGTTTTTTGAATGCTTTTATTTTTTTATTAATTAATAACATACTTGTTTTATTATGATTAAATCTTAAGTTTGAGATTTCTTCAAACTGACTCAAAGAACTAATTATATGTTCTAATGAATTTTCTATATTTCCTATTGCTAGTAAAATATTGTCAGCAAAGAGTTGAATCTTCAGTTCAAAATCTTCTTTTATTTTAATTCCATTAATCTTCTTATTGGATTTAATACTGTTAGCATAGGGTTCTATAGATAATGCAAAACATAAAGGCAATAATGGACAGCCTTGTTTTTTGCCTTTTTGCAATTTAAAGGAATTAGAAAGAAAATAACCTATTTTAACATAAGAGCTATTGTATAAATTAAAAATTAATGCAATTAGCGCAGGTGAGAAATTATATACTTTAAGTGTTTAAACAGGTGCAGCAAATTAACTGAGTCAAAAAGCTTTTTCTAAATTGAGACTAATGATAGAAAGTTCTTTTTTTTTAATTTTTATTTGCATAGTCTATTATAGTATGTATTCTTATTATATTATCATGTACTTGTCTATTTAAAATAAACCCAGTTTGATCATTGTTAATTAGTTTAGGTATAAGTAGATTAATTCTGTTAGCTAAAATGGACATGAGCATCTTATAGCCCACATTTAGAAGTGAAATGGGTCTGAATGATGAGCACTTTGTAGGATCCTTATCTTGTTTTAAAATTGGTGATATAAGGGAATATTTCCATGATGGGTGGACTTCAACAGTTGTTTTTATTTAAATATTTGTCTAATATTTTAACTGCATCATCCTGTATTATTCTATATAGTTCTGGTATAAACCATCTAAGCCAAACTCATTACTTTTTAACTTTTTTATTTAATCTTTTATTTCTGTTAAAGTGAAGTATCTATCATTTTTTATTTGTTTACTTGGTAATTTATTATTTATATTTTCCCTTAGAAAAGTTTCAACTTTATCATCATTATCTAGGTTATTTTTATTATTATTTATATTTTCATAAAATATTTAAAGCCCTCAAGAATATCTTTAATATCTGTTCTGTTTTATTTTTTATTATGTATATGTGGTATAAATTCTTTGACATGATTTACTTTATTCATTTTCTTTGATCTAAGAGCAAGTGTACGCAAACTTAAATTGTTTACTGAATATGCCTGAAGTTTAAGTTTTTCCAGGTTTATTGAAACTTTATAATTTATAATTTCAACATATTTTGTATTTAAGTTTTTAAGTTCAGACTGACTGATAACATTGTTTGGGTTCAGATTTAACTTTAGTGCATCTGTTTTGGCCTGTAGTGTATTCAAGCCTTTGTCCCATTCTCTTCTTTTATAAATATACCAGGTTGTAGCTCTTCCATTTAAGTAAGTCTTTAGTGAATCCCTCATGATAATGTCAGGTACTACACCATTCATACATAAAATCCATGGGAAACTGTGCCAGGAGTAAACCAAAAAGCAAAATCGGATAAAATCCAACGTAATGCACAGAAACATGGCAGGCAATAATAAAAGCAAAAAAAGTTTAATAAAATGTAGAAACGTGAAGTAGGTTAGCGCTTTTATATGTAAAAGTGCTTCTTCAGACCATAAATCCAACGTAAACAACAAGTCCTTATATAACACAATAATTAAACAATCATTGATAGAACAAGCAACAATTAACTGATGCTGAAGACCTCTGGATTTCAAGAGAGGTTTTAAAGAAACCCTCCCATTTAAACCAGGTAACTTATCAGCTTGTAGATTGACTATCAAATGACGCTTTCTTAACTCAGTAAAATTCCTGAGATCACCTCCATGCTGAGTCTCATGAATCACTTCTATTACCCTAAAATTAAAATTAAAATTATGAGTTTTACCAATCTGTATAGTATGTTTAATTAGAGCACTAATATCACCCACCTGAGTGCTATATACATGCTCTCTTATTCTTTCAAATAATGTATGATTGGTTTTACCCACATAAAAAAACTACTGCATGCAGCACAGGTAGCAAGATAAACTATAGTGGATGTATGACAATCAGCTGATACTTTAAACAAAACCAGTAGAAGGGTGGACAAAAGTATCTCAAACATTTATATATCTACAAAAATTGTATCTCTGACACCTCCTCATACCCTGGACTTTACCAGAACCTGTCTCAAAACTATGGTGAACTTTATAGCACAATTGTCTCTTAAGTGATTTCATGTTTTTATGCCTAAACCTGGGTCTATTACCAACAACATCACAAATAGACTCATCAGTCTGCAAAACAGGCAAATTGCTCCTGATGAGTGTGTGTTACCTCTATTTCACTGGTATAGTATAACATAATAGGTAAGCCATGGAGACCTGGCTTACCCGTCCCTTGAGAGCTAAACATACTATAGAGATTGGGGAACCTCATGTTTTAGTATGCATCATCTTAAAAATGCCTGTCAGTGAGTTATTTTGACTAAGAAATGTTAAACAGGTGTTCAGAATTTTTATTATAAGATGACCAAACTGAATATCTCTGCAGTCTTCTTTTCCTGTACTTCACATTATCTCCATGGTCTACTATAGGGAGAAGGTCAGTTATTATTTTCATATTTATTAATTCATAGGTCAGTTGATTTTATATTTTTCCATTTCATTTACTATGTGTAAAGTTGTATGTCGGATCATAATTCCATAAAATAGTACCAGGCTAACAGTCCTTGTGGGCCATTCCAAGACCAGCCAAATACCTTGACCTTGTGCCTACAAGATGAACACCTTAACCACTATGCCAACTTCCCACCCTTGTAAGTGTATTTATATTTTTTAACTATATACATATTTACTTATTCTGATTTCTTTCTATTTCTGTTTGTATACTATGTCTTGTACTATTACTATATTCCCAGGTTTCATATTTTAGCTATAATACTGGTGCAGGGTGTCATGTAATAGAACATTTATATTTACCCTTATATATTTGATACTCTTTAATCAAGTACTCCTGTTAGAATCATTACTATTTTTTCCTTAAATATTACGTCTAATAGTATCTGAACAAGCATCTGAAAAATCTTCCCTATTAAAATTCAAACTTTCCATAATAAATTGTTTTGAGAAATAAAGTTTTATCAATAAAAAGAGACAGAAACAGAGAAACACAAGCCTATGTTTATATCAGAAGTGTCTTTCTATAGGCTAGTATATAAACTATCCTATAGGTATACTACAAGCATTCACAACTATTTAATAACTGACAGTAGTTTACTGACAGTAGTTTAGAATGTGATTCACTGTCTTTCACGTATTATTTAACTTGTATTCATTGACATCCTAGCATATAATTGAAATTATACATTGACTACCCATTAACATTCTAAAACTGGCATGATGATTGTTCAGCCCAACCAGCATGCCCATTGTAAATCAAGCATATAACGGTGGAAAAAATTCTGGTCTCCCAGACTTTCTTCTGTTAATATATGCTATGGAAACTCTATTTTGTTTTATTTCATTTTTTTAATAAAGTTTCAAAGACCAGAGATTTCTGAAGAACAAGAGAGGTGGGATAGAGAAAAATAAAAGGACAATCAGGTATGTCATGTAAAACTAGAGAAACGCACCTGATTATCCTTTTATTTTCTCGGTCACATCTATCATGTAAGATGAAAGTCTCCTGGTTACTTTTTTAAATTAAACACATGGCAAAAACTAGATACACACAACAAAGGGTCCTGCAGCCCTAAAACTCACCAAAAACAAGAATCACAAAATAGCTGCCTTTATGGCTGTCTGAAGTAAACCAGCCCCCCACTAAAATGCTGGAATTTGGAATAGCAAGGTTGTCTATAATATAAGTTGTACACATTTTACTCTGTTCTTGTTATTCACTGGTTCAGTGAATTTAACATGTTCCATTATTTTGGTGTCAGACTGTGTGGAGTGTAATCTCCATACATTTATAGAGAACCTTGCAATTCCAGTTTCCAGCATTTAAGTGGGGAGTGGTTTACCTCAGACAGCCATAATGACAGCTCTTTTGTGATTCTTTTTTTTTTTAATTAAAAAACAAAACAAAAAAAAGAGCAATGGAGGTTTTCTTTTCTCCATCGCTTCCTTTACACAGTACTGATGTATTATGTAAGCATGGAAATGAAAGTCCCATATGCATACACAGTATATCAGAGAAGCCTCAATATACCAGGGGAAAAATGCAGATGAGCAGCACAGCACCATTATCCAAGGACATTATTTAAGAAAAGTAGCTAATTTTTTCTTAAATAATGTCATTGTATAAAAGCAATAACCTATGGCTGGGTGTGGGTAATGCTGGATTTACCCACGGTTGGCCTTGTGACTCAACCATGCCAACTGTGGATAAATCCAGCAGAGGTTATTGCTATAATATCACAATTATTTACTTTTAGACATGAAGAAATGACCTGGACAGTTCTTAGAAGTTTAGAACTCTTGCAGCATCACAAAATTGTTCATGAGTCTGATTAAGCTGCTTCAAGCTGATCTTCATGACAAAAGCTTGGAAATGAACAGTTTATCAGCTACAGTTCACACAAAAACATTCATGAATTAATCCAAGCCACCTCCACTCCACACATCAATCCCTCAAACCCTTCCAAACAACCAAAAAACAATTAAAAAAACCCAGTTCAAAGTATGTTAACCACTAAAACGCTATTGTATTTAAAGAAATAACATTAAATGAGTCAGTAAGCACTATCTGTATGAGATTTTTAATATAAAGCAGACTGTCATTTTTTTAAAGGAGACATAGCATATAAACCTGCATTAAAAGAATGACAGTTATGTGTGATCCAGGTTTAACTTGTAAAAGTGTGACTGTTACTTTATTTATTTGACATCATTCCAATAATAACTTTTATATATGTAAATATATATATTTCCTATATTTCATTTATAATATAATATGTCTTTCTAGGATGCTATTTCATGTCAGGTATACTATCAGCAGCACACTAATGGACCATTTTAAGAACCAAGAATGTAACTAAACATGCCTCTTTAGTGTCATTTGTTGCATCTTGTATTATATTTAATAGTACGTTACTCAACTATGCCAAGATATCAGAAAATGTGCCACCTAACATGTTTCATCACAATAATGATTAGCTTTTAATAAGATAAATAGTTTAACCTTTTAAACTATAAGTGAAAACAAGTGGCTTTAATTTCATATATAGCTAAAAGAATAAAACTCTAACATTTTAAAAGGGGAGCTAGTAATCAGTTGAAGTAGGGAAATAAATAAATAAATGATTTACCTTGCAAAAAGTAATATGCAGTATCTGTTCATAAGTAGTCAAGCACATATTTAAATGAATAAGAATTCATAACCATGAAGTATGTTGATTTTCATTTGTCCTTCGGTTTTTACTGTTTTTGTCTTTTATTACCCAACCATCTCTTGTTGCACTTCTCTTCAAAGAGGTTGATAGATTCCAGTTCATTTCTTCTGTTTTTTTTTTTTCTAGGATTTTATTTTTCTGTATAAAGTCCAATAAATCTTCCAACTTGTTAAAAATCTTTCCTTCTGGAAGTTAAATGCTTATTTTTACTGATAACAAAATTTGTGCTTTAATATTAATTTTCTTTACGCTTGTAAAAAGTGAATGCATGTTTTTCTCTTGGACATCACCTATGTAGAAAAGTCATTGTCAAATCTTATACTGTTTCTTTTTATTTTAATTGGATAATTAGTCCATGCAACTTTTAGGACTAAATCTTTATGTTGACTTGAGAAAAATCTTACAATCACTGACCTTGGTGAAGGTGGGCTTTCTTTAAACATGAGTTAGCAAGTGCCCTTTAGATACCAAACGAAAAAGCTTCAGGTAGGGTCAAAGTTTTAGGCAGCCAGGTATTTAGAAATTGAATCATACCGCCTCCCTCTTCTTTTTCAGGAATCCCATAAATCCTGATATTATTCCTTCTAGATCTGTTCCCTACATCTTCCATTTTATCCCAGAATAAGTTGTTTTGTTCCAGAAGAAATTCAGTGTTATTCTCATTTTCAAGTAATCTTCCATCAAAAATCAGACCTTGCGTCTTCTATACTCGGGATTTATGATTATCATTGTTTAAGAGATTCACTTAGCACTTCAACTTGTTTTTTTTACATTCCTCTTTGACATTGTCCAATTTGCTTTCTAATGTATCTATCTTTACAGATACCTCACTGATCTTAGTTAGTATAGCCTGTATGTATTTTTTCATAGTACTTTCCTTTACACTGGGCTCAGAGTGGCTTATTCTGAGACAATTAGTTATTTCTAGTTCTCTTGACAGGAAAAGCAGTTAAAAGAGTTTCAAACGTACTTTTTAGCAAATGTTTCAGCAGATGTTCAACTATAAATCCATCACATTTTGAAATGTTCCATTTGAGTTTTTTAGTAAAACTCCTGTCAGAGATGTAAAATGAAGCAGAGCTAAAAAAAAACAGTGCTGTTAACTGCTCACCATCTTGGCCACGCTATGCATGTTTCTCAAATGCCAAGTTTCTGATGTTATGTTGTATGTATAAGTCACATTTTAAATTATCAGCAATTATTACTTCAAACTGTTTGGTATAAGGAACAACTTGCAGTATTGTGTTGTTTTTTCAGAGTATAGTGAAGTGAGATGTGTTAGGAGAAGTTGTTTTAGGGGTGAAGAGCAGTAGTTTAGTTTTTTGTGGGTCGAACATCAGCTGATTTTGCTAATTCAGATCTCAATGGAGGCAAAGGCCTCTTGGGTGATTTGTTGTAGATGGGACTTAGAATTTGAGGAACAAATAATGGTTGAATCTTCTGCATATTGCATCAGAGTGCCCTGGTAGGAGGAAATATGTAGGGTATTAATACAGATGTTAAATTGGAGAGGTCCAAGGATAGAGCCTCAAGGAACACCAGTTCTATTGTTTTGGTAGGGAAAAAAAGCGCCTTACCATTTGACTGCCTGTTGTCTGTTTGATAAGTAACTAGAAAGCCATTTAAGAGAGATGGGGAGAGACCAATGTTAGAGAGCTGATTTAGCAGTAAATGGTGAGAGACTGTGTCAAAGGCCTTTGATAAGTCAAGAAAAAGAGAAGAAACAATTTACCAAAATCTCTTGCTGTATTAACAGTGTCCATGAAGGATTTCAAGACAGTTGTAGTAATATAAGCCAGTCTAAGTCCATGCTTTGTTGATGTTAGAAGTTGATTGCTAAGAAGAAAGTTTAGAAATTGAATATGGACACATTTTTCTAGGAGCTTTGAGATCAGGGACAGGATAACAATATGATGGTAGACTTACCTCCTTTATGTAGAGATAGAATTAATGATATTTTTCAGAGGTTTGGTGCATAGGATTCATTGATGGACCTGTTAATAAGTATATTAATAGGATATACTAATAGGATAGGCTTCAACTGCCAACTTTAACTATTCTGTAGGACGATTGTCAGCTGAGGTAGAGCCAGGCTTAAATTTAAGAAGTCATCTTTTTATGGTATTAGTTGACACAAGATTAAGAGTGAAGTTATAAGGAGTAAGAGTAGCAGCATGGGTTAATTTATAGGAGGGTAAAGTAGGAGGTGGATGGTAGGGAAAGGACTGGCCTAAAATGTTATTGATTCCTGGGTTATAAGAGGGTTGGGAAGGAGAGAAGAGGGGCTGGGAAGTGCTAGCAGTGAGTTTAGATATGTTTTCAATGAAGTGAGAGTTGAAAAGGGTATCAGTTTGTGTGGGTGTCTTATCAGGATAAAGAAAAGGATTTATTTTAGTACCAGGATTGAGAATTGTCGAAATGAATCACCAGAATTGTTTTAAGATTCAGCATATTATTTGTTTCTGGTTTTAGACAGTACTCTTTTTTTTCTTTGATCGCTTGTTTTTTTAACCTGGTTACAGAGTTGCTTAAATTTCGACAGGTCTGAAGGGGCTTTGTTTTTCAGCCATTGTTTCCAGGCTTTGTCTCTAGCTGACATCAACATTTTTCTTGATCTAGTTAGCCATGAGGCAGGGATAGTTTTGAGTTTTTTTTTTGCTGAAGTGGGGCAAGGCTGTTTAGGGTATTCAGAAATGTTGTATTAAAGTAATTCACAGCTTCATCTAGAGGCAGTGTTTATAGGATACTCCAGTTCATATTTTTTAGTAAACTAATAAATGTCTGTTGTTCAAAGTTAGGCATATTTCAGATATTTCTATAATGATTTTTTTTTATAGGAATAACCGTTCTATGGGCATAAGTAGTGAGACAGTCATGATGTATAGTAGGGAGAGTGCCAGTTTTGGGGAACTTACATGTGATCAGTGACAAGGATGCAGTCTAGGATAGAACCCTTTATTCCTATGGCTAAATCGAGTGGGAGTAGTAATAAGCTGGGTATATTTGTACAGATTAATGCTTGAGGATGGGAATTTGAGCTAAGGTTTAGCCAGTTAATGTTGACATCTCCTAAAATAGTAGTTTCATTTTTTATATATATATATATATATATATATATATATATATATATATATATGGAAGAGTCAAGAGAGAATATCTTCCAGCACTGGTATGTTGTGGCCAGGGAGTATTTATATAACTGTGATACATATATTTTTAGTATTATTTATTTTTAAGAAGGAAATGAGAATTTCAGTTTTAGAGAACTTAGGGATAGGATTAGAGAAGGGAGCTATGTTGTAGATATTTCTAGAAAGAAGTGCAATGCCTCCAGGTTTTTTGTGAAGTCTATCTGACCTGATAATATTGAGCCAGGTTTCACCTGTGGCAATAACATCAGGTGAATTATGCATTATCCAGACTTTAAAGTCAGTGATCTTATTACAAATACTCTGAAAATTCAGGGTAAGAATGCTTAGGATTTTGGAGGAATTAGAAGGCTTTTGTAGAGTTGAAGGGATATGGATGGAAGTGGGGCCTGGAAGGTATATTTGAGAATCTAAGATAGTGTATTCTGTTGCTGTTTGGCCTTTTAAGATGGTACTGGAACTGGAAGATAGAGAATCTTGGATTATATATTTTCAGTTTAGGGAAGAACAGTGTGTTTATTGGAAATAAACTGGGAGATATCTTGGAATAGCAGCTAGATGGGTAGGTTTGGAAACTAGTGGCAGAAGTGAAACAGGAAGGAAGGGTTAAGGGTAGTATAAGTTGTTAAGAGCTAGAGAGATAAGGAAATGAAGGGAAAAAAAGTATTTAAACATTTGTAAGGCATTGTGAATGGGGGTGAGAAGGGAATGTGAGGACACAATAGGAGTATGGTAAGTATGGTTAGAAAGAAAGAGTTGGATAGTGAGAATGGGAATAAAGTTACTTACAGGTGGTGTCTATAAAGGATAAATAATATACAGCCTGAGAGTTAGATGTATATGTAGATCTATAAGTAATTGGATAAGGAAAAGTGGACAATAAAGGAGTAATACAGTTGAGTTTAGTGAGATTAAAAAGGCAAAGGAGATATGGGAAAAAAGGAATGAAAATTGAATCCAGGTGGTATATGTAGAAGGTAAGTAAAGGTACAGCAGGACTGATGGAAGAAAACTATGGAGAATAGGAGATGAACAAAGTGAATTAGACAGATTAACAATTGCTACAATATTGGGAATGAAGGTTGTGGCATATGACTAGGTATAAATTAGTTAGGTGAGGTAATATAACAAGGTAATTTCCAGGTGTTATGACTGAATAATCAGGTATAGTGGGTGGATACAGGTCTTGAAATATAATGATAGGGGGAGTAGTGTAGGGGGAGCAGAGTGAACCTGAGCACAGCGAGGGTGAACAGAGCAGGTTGCACCAAGCTACCATATAAAATGCAACTGAAGAGGAAGCAAACAAAAAATTATAAATAAAGTATATCATTCACCATGTTCTCATTAGGTAAAAGATGTCCAAAGTTGTTAGAATATAACTATTTGAAGGTCTAAATTAATGTTTGACTATGTGAAGAGCTATTCTAGGGGAGCAGAGAGATAAGACAAAACTATCATAGGAGAGAAGTGTTTAAAAGTAGATGATCAAGTCATTTCTATCATGGACTAACTTGCATAGTAGAGGAGAAAGGGGTGTAGTAGTTGTTTTTTTGGTTACTATGTGCAGTGGAAGAAGTTAAATGTAGGAAAGTTAAAGCCATGTAGAGGACAAAAGGCAGAGTACTTAGATAGCAGTAAAAGATTTAAAAATGCAACATCTGAGGAACTTGGGTAAGCTGTCCCTAACAAAACCCAGTTGAGATATTAACCCCCTGTTACTACTACAGATAGCATAGTAAGTAAAAGTTATAGTGAAAAAAATACAGGGGGGCTAAAAGAAGCAATCTTTACCCAAGTATAAAGGGAAAATACAGGACTATTCTGGTCAGATTCACCCTTCAGGTGAGGTAGGCATAGTGACTCAAGTTGGCTTAGTTGTAATGATCACCACCAATGGTGGGAAGAGACAACTGGTGTTCTGCAGGGCAGAGAGTCCTTATATCCTATACAAATAATATTAGAAATACGTGAAGAAAGTCAGTCAAGAAAATACATAATAGTAGAAATATTATGAGCTAAACACAATAAGACATTAATGACATTAATAAAGACGGGTGGATAGAGTAGAGAGGTAAAGTAAGTAGAAACAGGAAGGCAGTTAAGCTTGGATAACTAATATAATGAGTACATCTAAATAGAACATACTTAATACTGTCACTGTTGTTTTTTAACCACAGCAGACAAAGAGTAAAATTCAAGAGATTAATAGATAAAAACAACAAGGCATGATATAGAAAAATAGGGGAGACAGTATTCCTATATCAGGCAGAAGACAAAAGGACAAGGGTATTGGATAAATGATACATACTGGAACAGACATTGAATTAAGTAGTTGGATAGGAGCATGTTTTTAGGAATAAGACACAGGACAGATTAATGAGATTCATACACAGTTAAATAATAAACTTGCACTTAACTAATGTTTAGCTCTGGCTCAGCAGCAGTGTAAATAAAAAATAAGTGTTTATATAGTATTCTAATTACAAGAGACAACAGAATCTACACTGCACGGACATAAAGTGTTATTACAGTGGCAGTGCAATCATTGGAAACTGACCATGAGTACTAGAAATGGTAATGGGAGCCAAAAAGTACAGGAGATAGAGAGAGGAATGCTCTGAACCTTTAAGCATGCCAGCTGGTGCTTATCAAGAGAGACAGAGACAGAGAATAGAAAGCGTGCACTAAGAAGAGAGCATGAGAACAGTGGCAGACATCAAATGAAAGAGTGGTGCATTCTAACATATAAATGCAAGTTTAGCACAACTTGTACAGTGAAAGAAAGCTGAAAGCACCAAGGCAAGATTTCAGGGAGTTAGTGAAGCAGGGAAGTTATGTTCCTTTAAGAAAAACAGATTAAAAATTATAATCAGTCATGCAGGTAGATAGGTGATAGTTCTGCACATTCGCTGTACAATTAAATAGATTGTACAAATAAATGTAACAATCAGTTATTCAAATACTTAGGTCATGGTTCTGCATACATACTAACAGCATTTAAAATTAGAGTTTTTTAGAGAAAAATGCAAATGTAAACTTTCAGACAAGCAAAATTAGCAATACAGAAACATTAGGAGACTTACATGGGAGGCATATAGAAACATTATCTCTTAGATCTTCAAAAACGTCAGAACTATCCCCCGGATTCACTAATCTTCCATGCAGGACTAGCGTAGTCCTGCATGGATGTGCCCGTGTAGGAGGAGGATGGCAGTCACCATGCATATTAATGAAGGCGCGCTGCCTGACCTCCCAGACTTACATGGAGCATGTACAAGTGCTGGGGGCATGTCTGAGAGCAGAGCACTCAGAATAAACATGCCCCTGTAATGTAGAACAGCAGAAATTGGAAATAAGTGAGCGAGACAACTCATAGGTGTCTGCATATCCCCACCAATAGTCTCCCATGTGTAGAACAGCAACAGTACACATAAATAAACTGAAGAAACCCCTTTATTTTTATTAAGAATCTGAGTACAGCTAACCGTAGGTGCACGGGTGTACCCATTGCTTAGCTACAGTTAAAGCAGCTTAAAAGGCCGAAGAGGATAACAAGGAAGATATATGCAAATGAAGCAGCACAGCAATTGTGTAGTGGGCAGAGCATTCACCTAACGAACAGGCATTCTCAGTTCGAGTCCCACTGCATCACAGTCCAGTTTACATGGCAAAGCATGGTATAACCAATATTTTTATGTAAAACCCACTAAATAACATATATTTATGAACTGGAGTACTGCAGGAAATGCACATGTGAAGAGTCAGTGTCATAATGAATAAGGCAGTAGTAAGCAGGTGTAAGCACAGATAAGCAGTAGTAAGCATATGTAAGCACTAGTAAGCGTGTTTAAGTGCGTTTGCATGGGGGTACGCATTGCCTACACAGATTAAGCAAAGTAGAAGCTTAACTGAGTGTAAGAAACTATAGCCTGAAATAAGCAGTGCTTACCACCGCACAAACCTATGCAAACCCACTTACAACTGCTTTAAAGTGTCTTAATCACTCTGTATCTAATGGACCTTTGTCTGCCCAGCAACAAAATAAACAGCCATGCAGGTCTCAAACCCAGGACCCTCTACACCAGAGTCCCAGTAGCTATCCACCAAGTGATCACAGAAGTACAGAAGAATGACATAGTAGTAAACATGTCCTCACCATAGTATAACCAAACTGAACCTGTGAAAGGCATCAGTATACAGTCATATGTGCCTTAACTGACTACATAACATAAATATGTAAACTAGAGAACAGCAGAAAGCCCAGAAGTGAGGTGTACTTGTAATAGAGTGTCAAAGTCCCCAATAAAACACAAGGACCCCACAGAGTGTACATACACATCAATCAGGGATACTAGGCATACATACAAGGTGTAATGAATAATAACACAATGCCAAAAAGGCATTATAATGAATGTTTACTGTAGGCAACACCAAGCATTGCACAGGCCAGCTTAGGAGGTGTGAGCAATGTGTAGACCAGCTAATTCTTTGTGCCCAGTGGTATACCCCTTTAAACAATGCCAACTTTAGGTAAGCAGGTTTGCCCATAGCTTAGCCTTTTCAAAACTGGCCAATCACGAAAAAGCAAGGAAAATCATCCCTACTTAAACCCAAGAAGTGAGAATACAGCTCATAACTAGTTGTAGCTTCTCCTTGCAGGCACTATGCCAGTAAGGGGAGAAGGAGTGTGCTTCTGGGTGCAGCGCTGGTGCATCCAGGAGTCCAAGGTCATGGCTGGACTCCTAGTTAAAGACCATGCACAGAGACTGCTGCAGGGCCAGTACCAGGGCTCCCAATATAAGGTGAAGGACAGGGACCATCTCACCCGTGACCTCACCAATGCCACTGGCATACCCTGAACTGGAGATCAGGTCAGGCACCACTATGCCGACCTGAAATGGCAGAAGGGGGACCTCTTGGAGGAGTAGCTCCAAGACACTAGAGCATCAGGGGATGTCCCAGCTGTGTGTAAGTATCAGTCCACTACTTGTTTAATAATTGCCAGCTCAGGTATATCATGGATAGGTATGGCTAAATATTCCTCTTATGTCCCCCACAGCTGGAATGAAGTGGGCCGCAAAGAAGGAGGACCACATCTGCCACCTGGTGCGGTTGCGATGCGAGGCAGGTTAGTAATACTCATGCTTTTACTGTCATAGGATAGAAAAATAAAAGTAGTAGAAAAGTAATTGCTTCTATAAAACCTGTATTGTTCAAGACAAGTACTGTATAAACTAGAGAACATGGCAGGAAGAGTCTCATATTGTTAGTATGGCAATAAAAGTGTAATACCCTGACAAAGCAGGTCTAACTGCTGGACTGTATGTGTATATTCTGGTATCATATGGTAATGTAGATTTGCAATCATGTAATAGTACTGTAGTATTAAGCACTGTTACCCACACTATGCACCATAATGTGAATGTGTAGGAATGCCTGTATATGACAGGTGTAATCCCCAGAGGCCATTTAGTATAACTGAGGACACATCGACAATAAACAGGGGAAATGCAAAAAACAAAACCTGAATAGCACATGCAACTGAGATGTGACCTGTTGTTTTATTAGCACACACAGCCACGGTTTGAATCCTGCAAGTGGTAGTAGCCTGCATACAGAATTATACACCACAACTGTACAGACATGTCTAAACTGTCTATAAAAGTGGCCCATATCTAATACCTATCAACCTGTCCCCCTGGGAAATCAGTGGGATGATCCCAGACATATAGGCAGCAAACAGGACATACAATTGATTGACACACATCTCTGACAACGAACCTGGCACACCAGCAACTCCCCAATACCTTATGTGACTAAGAAGCCACATATGTCCCATTTACACCTCAACCTATTAAGCTGTGGTCAGAGTGTGTACAGTAACAGAGTGAGATGTATGTGCATAACACTAATGTGTAATCTGGAACCTTGTGTGGCAACAGTAAGGTAGTGCTAACAAACATTGCTCCCACAGGTACGTTGGATACAAACACTGTGCTGTGAAATACAGACCAATATAACCTGTAATGGTACCATCCACCCTGATATTGTAGGGAATTATGAGTGTTGCAGTTTCTCTGAATAATAAAGTATCACTGGTCACTGTCGCACACAATGTGCTACATAATATAACTGTGTAGGAAAGCATGTAAATGTGTGTGTCAGGTCACTAAAGGTGGAAGAGGACAATATTCTAGATATGTCAAGGCATACAAGCATGTGGTCAACACATGGCCAGAATCTGTGCAGAAGGAGTTGGATAGCATAGTGCAAAACATCAACTGGTCATATGTGTACAAACAGTTAGTCAGTGTTAACAAAGATTCCCTCCACAGGTATACCAGGTAAGAGGTGTATACTGCAGGTAAAACCGGTTTATGTGTAATGATGTTGATAGCCATATCAGTGTCCAATATAGGTGTATAGGGTAGTGTAGTAAAACTTGTAAGGTTCAGATAACAGCACTGACTAGGAAAGTAATGTGGAGTACAGGAATATACTACTTGTTAATTGACATCTTTCTCTTCCCACACCTTATCTCCAACAATAATCAACATATCCACCCTAACTGGTATGTACTGACTCTGATAATTGCCAATCATTTGATAAATAATCTAATGGTTCCCATACATGTGCCATATTGAATTATTCCAACATTGTTGGCATGGTGCCATCAACGTACCTGCATACTGTTCTTATTACCACTGTGGTCCCATATATGCATGTGTTCTGTTTGCTATGCAACTGTTCCGTATCTGGTGTCTCGGTTAATGGGAATATCTATGCATGCTGTTATACCGTACCCTGGAATGTGTTGACTATTACTAACCCATATATGATGTTGAAATCTAAACTCTATAGCATGCTTGGGAAGGCTGGTCCCAGCAGACCCACCTGTCCCACATCAGCTGGCCGAGGCACCGGGCACCAGCATGTCTGGGGCCCAACCCCGCACCTCCCTATCTGTTGGTCCTGCACCACCTTCGGGTGGAACCACCTCAGGGGATGGGGCTCACCCCATGAGAGTGGGTGCTGACAGGCACCTGTCACCCGTCGCCAGGTCGGGGTCATGGTGCATAGAGCGATCAATGACCAGGTCGGTGATCTTCTATGCCAGCTTGAGGGCCGTGTGTCATGATTAGAGAGTCAGCCTGGCTCTGCAGCTCAGCCCCCAGCACAGCCACCTTCGGGGCTGTGAAGGTGCAGTGGTGACTGCACATGGGTGGGGACCTCAGTCCCACTGTTGCCACTAGGGATCTTGTGGGCTTCTGATATCCCAACACCCCTCCCCATCAAGGTGTTTACCCCCAACATGTGTCATATGCCGCCTCTGTGTGCATCTTGTGTGTCTTGTCTGTTAACCTCCCCAAACTACCTCGCCAAATATACCTACTACCCCTCCCCAGCTTCCCACTCCTACCTGAAAAAAAAAAAAAGGCAATCTGTTCCCACAAAAAAATCTCATCCCATACATAGCTGTCCATTTTGCACACATGTCCACTTGACACATGTAATCTGGTCTAATTGGCATCACAATTAATTGTTGTTGTCCTCACCCCTCTCCCAGGGGTTTGAGTGTCCAAACCTACCTCCAGATTTAGTGTATATGCACAGCTGTTGTAGAAATGGGCAGCTATGTGCCTTCCCTACATCCTTCCTGCACATCCCTAGCTATTTTCCCTAGTGTCTTTCCCTCTTTGTGCCCCTTTTTCACCACTTTCCTATCAACCCTTTTTCTTTTCTTTTAAAGAAATTAGCATGGGGGTAAGAGTGAGTAAGCAGTTTTAAGCAGCAGTAAGCAGGTTTAGGCCTGTTTGCGCAGGGGTAAGCACTGCCCACAAAGGTTAAGCAATGTAGAAGCTAAATGAGTATAAGAAACTGTAACCAGAAGTTAGCAGTGTTTACCTCCATGCAATCCCACGCAAACCCACTTACAACTGCTTTAAAGAGCCTTAATCACTCTGTATCCAATGGCCCATGTTCTGCCAGCAACAAAATAAACAGCCTCTGCAAGGCTCGAACCCAGGATCCTGAAAAACATAGACAAAGTGATTTACCACTAAGCCATGACAGATATACATAAATCTGATGTTATCACAAACATATCATCCAGCATAATCATTCAACAGTACAGGAAATATAGTAATATCATACCACACAACCTCTTAATGCAAGAATTCTAGACAAAGTGTGCCAAAATGTGGGTACAAATAGGGATATATGTCAAATATTGTCCTCGTACACTTAAACATTGCTAGTTAAACAGTTATTTGTATTAAAACACATATTTTGAAGGAGATGAAGTCAGAAACACAAAGGTGCCATCAGTAGTTACTGAATTTAATCCTGAGATCATTCATGTCAGTTGCCAAGAGAATGAGGTGCAGGCCAAAATTATGAGCCAAACATGCATGGACATATGGACAAATATATATCTGTAAATGTAGACAGATATATATTTGTAGACATATGTATGTATATATATATATATATATATATATATATATATATATATATAACATCAATTCTATATAGATAGATAAATATGTTCATATGTATGTATATATATATATATATATAGATATATATATATATATATATATATATATATATATATATATATATATATATGGGGTTTACATATATGATTATGTACACACACACATGTACATATATATATATATATATATATATATATATATATATATATATATATATATATATATACACATTCAGATAGAAATGTGTATAGCATGTCCACATAGGAACAACATCCTGAACCACTGACTACAACATAACAGACCATATGCATTGTTAATGGAGGTGGGGGCACAAATGAGGGATACCTTGTAATTACTGCTATGTTGCCCCCCTCCACAGCCCTAACAGATATGCTGTGCAATCCAATATCCAGCACATGCAGTTCCTGACTCCAAGACCCTCCACAACACAGGCACAATGCTTTAACAGTAAGCCAATTCACCTGTAAACTGGCAGGGCAATATCTGTAACATATCAAGCAGAAATGTTATTCTACTGTAGGGAATGTACATTGTGGAAGGAGTACACATTACAATGGTGCAAATATGCACACACATCTATACATTGACAAATATATTCATATATATATATATATATATATATATATATATATATGTATATACACACATATGAGATATATGTAATGAGGGATGAGTACAATGGGGCAATTACCCCCTTTCTTCTGGATAAAAAGCCCTCAATGATGAGATGTGCCACATAGCCTGGTATTACAGGTGTGCTCTCTGGAACATTGAACCAGGTCCCATTTACTGCACAGATATCAATGTTCCCTATTTGTAGGTGTGCCTCATGAGACTGCCTTTGTAGGTTTAGATGTCTAGCATTGAGTAGCCTTACCTTCAATTTTGCATGCTTTGATCTGTTATGGTGGTGGTTTTGTCCTTTGAACTTTGCCTAAATAAGGCACCATGGGGGTGCCAAGAGCTGTAGCCAATAACCTGAATCCCAGGGGCAACAGGTGCAGACCATCTCTGGCAAAGCACCGTGGTTTGTCAATCATGTCGTCCAAGGCAGACAGATACTGGATCCCCTTTGAATGACATCAGAAGCTTAGCCACTTGGAGTCATTGCTGTGTATATGTATATGTGTAAGTGTTCATATGTACATATGTATATATATATATATATATATATATATATATATATATATATATATATATATATATATATATATATATATATATATATATATATATACATACACATATACATCTATATATATATGTACATATATATCTCCATATATGTATGTGGATATGTATATGTCCATATATGTATGTGGATATGTATATGTGTATATATCTATATAGATATGTGGATATATGTCTACACATATATGTTTACCACATGTCCATAACATGGAGTGGAGTTCTACCTCAGCACCAATAGTCCCAACCCCATAGTGCAAGGGGATGCCATGGATGTGTTGCAGGTATACATGTAGACTGACTATTGCTGCATGTTGGATGTGGGAGATCACATCTGCTGTAGACATGTGCACCATTGGCTACGGACAGACATCCTGAGGGCATCATAGTACAGTACCACTGCTTGCACAGTAATGATCCTGTGGACTACAACAGGGATATGACCAATATATGTGGACAGTCTGGCACTCTGTGGTCAGTCCAGAAGTGTACACATGTCCCCTTCATGCGAGACATGTGGATTACGCATCCCAATGTGGATGTTACTAGCCATGTACATGGATATATCACGACAATACTGGAGTCCATATGCCCACACAGTGTATGCTTGCACACACGCCAGTCTGTCCTGACACATAATACCTGATGGTGCTGAGTACACATGGCCACATACTACCCAGTAGATAGTGACATACATCTGTACAGCGTACCACTGCTTTGTCAGAAATACAGAACAGTTATGGTGGCCTGGCTGCAGTATATCTTGCAAGTAACTGGACATAACAGCACACTGGGTAATTACAGTAGGATGCTAGGCATGTCACAAAGCACTCAGCAAAACACAGGCAGACTGCCACAACACTGGAATACATATTGTATGGGGGAATACACATGTACCTGCAATTATAGCGGGCCCGACACGCAGGTCACAGCACAGCATAGCAAACACCTGTGAGAAAATGCATACGCGCATTCAATGTCAAAGCAGCCAATGGCACATATGATACACAAGCTTAACACTGGAGCAGCATGTAACATCAGATAGAACAGGACAGAGAACAATGGCATCTACCACATTCTGTACAGAACCCATGGTTCCTAAGCACAATATACATACAGTCTTCAATCATCCTACCTCAGGGGTCTGCATCTTGCGGCTCTGGAGCCACATGTATCTCTTCAACTCTGCTGTAGTGGCTCCTTGTACCTCTGAGGATTTATGGACACTCTACCACATAACACACACACACACACACACACACACACACACACACACACATATATATATATATATATATATATATATATATATATATATATATATACATATATACACATATATATATATATATTGACATATATATGTAGACATATATGTATAGATGTATGCATGGATAGAGAGAGTTTTATATCTATTTAGTTTTTTACAAATATATATGTGTATATATATATATATGGTTCTACCTGACATAGTCGAAACCACACAACACCGACACATAATCGACAGTCCATTAACACGAAACCTCACATACCCGACAAGAAATAACCGGTACACAAACACGAAACCCATACACTGCACACACCACAATAACAACAATTAAAACAAAACATCCCCATTCCACAAACCACACACACAACACAAGCACACCAAAATCCTTACAAACCCACACTAAACCTTACCCTAACCCTAAGATCCGTCACTATCGACACGCATCTAAAACCCCGCCCCTAACCCTAACTCACTTAACCCACCTAACCCTAACTCACTTAACCCACCCCTATCGCCTCCCCCCTAACTCACTTAACCCACCCCTATCGCCTCCCTAACCCTAACTCACTTAACCCACCCCTATCCCCACAGACCGTCAATATCCACACAACGCCTGTCACTCACACAGCCTTTTCCCATGTCGGCATCCTCGGCCGGTGTTGTCATCCGTCATGTCGGTCTTCTGCATTGTCGATGTTCTGGAGCTCCGGATTCCGTTGTCGGTCTTCTGCGCTGTCGACGAAGTCAGGTAGAACCATATATATATATATATATATATATATATATATATATATATATATATATATATATATATATATATATATATAAAATGTATTGCAGGGCAGACCTGTTTTGCTGGGTGGGGGGATATCAATACATGTAAGACATATGTTGTTTGAGCACATTAACCCCCATTAATGGTGCCTGTGTTCATACATGTCTTTGTTATGTTCTGTATTATATGTAAAGAGATATATATCTGTGTATATATATATATATATATATATATATATATATATAGATATATAGATATCTCTCTCTCTCTCTCTATATATATATATATTTATATATACACACACACACACACACACACACACACACACACACACACACACACACACACACACACACACACACACACACACACACACACACACACACACACACACACACACACACACATCTAGATGTTTAAGTACATTTCCTGTACTGTTGAATGATTGTGCTGGATGACATCTTTGTGATAACATCAGAGTTATGTATATCTGTCATGGCTTAGTGGCAAATCACTTTGTCTATGTTTTGAAGGGTCCTGGATTTGAGCCTTGCAGAGGCTGTTTATTTTGTTGCTGTGCAGAACACAGGCCATTGGATACAGAGTGATTAAAGCACTTTAAAGCAGTTGTAAGTGGGTTTGCGTGGAAGTAAGTACTGCTAGCTTCCGGTTACAGTTTCTTATATTCAGCTTCTAAATTGCTTAACCTGTGTGAGCAGTGCTTACCCCTATGCAAACAGGCTTGAACCCACTTACAACTGCTCAAAAGTGCCTTAATCACTCTGTATCCAACGGGCCATATTTTGCCCAGTAACAAAGTAAACAGCTCCTGCAAGGCTCAAAGCCAGGACTATGCACACCATAGACAAAGTGATTTACCACTAAGCCATGCCAGCTATAAATAAATCCGATATGTTCAGAAACATATCTTCCAGTCCAGTTTTGCAAAAGTACAGAGAATGCATACCAACATCTAGATGCATGTGTGTGGAAATATATTAATATCCAAACAGATACTGCATATCTGTATATATATATATATATATATATATATATATATATATATATATATATATATATATATATTTCTAAAACAATATACATATATATTAATATATATGAATATATATACATGCAAATGCCTATGTCTACACATATGTGTCTATACCTATATGTCTTCATATACACAGCAAGTTACATATGTGTACGCAGATATATATCTATGTAGGTATATGCGGACATAGGTATATATATGTAAGCAGATATATATATATATATATATATATATATATATATATATATATATATATATATATATATATATATATATATATATATATATAGATATATATATATAGGTATATATGGCCATACATCTGTAGATAGCAATGGCTGATTAACAAAAACACATATGTCCACATGCACCGTTAAATGCCTGCAATTAATACCTGAACAACTGGACACTGTATGAGCCACCCACACAAATGACAATTGTTCCCTGCAACATATACCCACAGAGAGGTCATACGGAAAACACCACACACAGTTATTGCAGATATGGAATACCTTTAACTGTGTACTATTACAGTTCTATATGCCATGCCATATAGCTGTTCAGACACTGACATCCATATAAACAGAGTAATGCAACTGTGAAACAGTTATACTAATACAGTAGTCTGGAAAGGTTCACAGCTGTTGCTGTCCATGCCAAGCCCTTCAAACTGTACAATATTGAAGACAGACTGGGCCACAGGATACCAAACAATCAACACTATGTAATGCAGGTGTATAGTTCAGCAGCCTCTATTTACACTCTGTACAAAATCACTAGGTAGTAAAGACGCCATGCGACCAAACAGGTTGTAACTGTTACATAACAAGGCATAACTGACACCATCACATGCACACTGACAAAAAGAACAATCTGTATGGCAGGAGGCAGTACACTTGCATTAACCCAATTTATGTAAGTAATGTAACTATAGATGAAGTATACAGTACTGTACATCCGGATTCCTTAGGGCAGTTCAACCCTGATACCCCTACATTTTTTAACAGCCAAAGTAATTTATGGTGCCAGACTCAATAATACAGGGCCATATACAACTGTTACATACACTGGCCTCTGGAGTACATAAGAGCACACATGTATTGTGTAGGTGATGCCCACACATATATGACCCAGCCCCACTGTATGTGTGGGGGATACAACAGCAGTGGACTGATGGCAGCAATGGTAGTGTGATATACTCACAGCCCACTATGGAACAACCCCCGACAGCATGTCATGTGTGCAAAGCTTGGTATGTAGGTGGAGGACAGAGGTTGGAACACAGGCACAAATGTGGAGAACTGTTGCCATACACTAAGCAAGTTGCTGGTGTTACAGGATAGTCTGCAACATACCCTTAGTCAGGGAATTGTGGTTAGAAACAGAAATGGATGTAGCCATGTACTGATAGCACACAACACACACACACTGCCAGTGAAATATCTGACACGGGACCTGTGTGGTGCACAGACAACACATGATAGGCACACCTCTTGCCACGAAGAGGATAGGCCCACAGTTGAGAGCTATGCAGACAGACTGCATTCCAAGGTAAAGTAGTATGTACATACACACCCTGTAACACCAGTATTATACAAAGCATAACACAACTCTACTCACACTCTGTCTGTAGTTCATGAGCCTCCTACAAATATGTAGCTGCAGTGAGTGCCCCGGTTCTCCTGTAAGAGGTATTGCTACCTGCTGTCTCTAACACTGATGCCCATACATAGGAAGGATGTCCATCACACAGGCAATTTAAAGGGACCACACCCACATGATGTAGGGGGTTAGAGTAGGTGGTTGCCATGACAGTGGTGATTGGAAGTACTACACATGTGTAATATATATATATATATATATATATATATATATATATATATATATATATATATATATATATATATATATATATATATATATATATATATATATATATATATATATGGCTATCAGGATAATAATATGTACATATATTTCCACCATATGTCCTGTACATGGAGTGTAGCCCTACCCCAGCCTCTATAGTCCCACAATCATAGTCCAAGGGGTTGGCAGGTATGTATAGCAGGTATATTAGTAGACTATTCCTGCTGTCATTGGGATTGTCTTCACAGGCATGGTGTATGTTGGAGGTCACATCTGCTTATAACATGTGTGCATTAGCTACTGACAGACATCCTAAGGATATCATAGTAAAGTACCGCTGCTAACACGTAATGCCCCTGTAGACTGTAACAGAGATATTGGCCAATATATGTGGGCATTCTGACACATTCTGTACAGTCTAGAGGTGTACACATACCCCTTAGTGCTAAACATGTGTACCATGCCTACAATATGGATGTAGGCAGCCATGTAGATGGGTGTAACACATAACGACTGGAATACATTTTCCACCATAGGTTATGCATTCACACACCCCTGTCTGGCCTGACACATAATAACCACTGGTACAGGGGTGCCATGGCCACATACCATCCACTAGATATTGACATACATCTGTACAACATTCCACTGCTCTGTCTGACATACATGACTGTTAAGGAAGGCCCAGTAGTAGTAAATCTGGCAAGTATCTGCACATGACATCTCACTGGGTAAGTACACTAAGCTTCTAGGCATGTAACAATGCACTGTGCAGGCTACAGGCAGACTGGCTCAACACTGGCCTACATCTCCTATGGGGGAATGCACATGTACCTGCATATATATCAGGCTTTATATGCACAGCACAGGGTAAGATACACCTGTGTGAAAGTGCATAACCACAACCAATGTGAGCACAGCCACATCCACATATGTTAAGCTAGCATAACATAACAGTATATGAACTATCTGTTCGACACCATCCTCATATGTGCCACTCACAGACTGACCCTACATATACTGGGCTGCTACACAGTTTGGTCTGATGGCTGTCTGTGGTATGGGACATGTGTTTGTATGGCCCTACAAACATGTACACCAATATGGTACCATACAGTGGAGCAGAATGTAACATCAGATAGGACGGGACCTAGAACAATGACATCTACACAGTCTGTACACAGGCTAAATACATATTAACAATACACACACTGTCGACATTCACCATAAGTACACAAACCTCAGTACTGTACAGACATCCACAGAATATCCAGGTTATGTCATCAAATATGACCCCTACTGTACATAACATGTGTAACAGTCTATCTCACTGGCTTATCAGATATGATGACACTAATTATGGTGTACAGCACATATGCACCATTTCATGCACGACATATGTACACAGGTTGACAAAGTTGAAGCTGGAAGCACATACACAGAGCCAATATTGACAGGTTGCTGTGATAACCTCATACATTTACTGTTGTAACAGGGTTTGTTGCATCATATGTCCTATGAGGGATAAGAAGCCAGTAACTGTCACAGCTTTCACCATCTACAGACTGCAATCCTCATGCTACCTTCTGCAGTCCACAGATCGATGCTCCATTGGTAACACATGAAACCAAAGGCACAACACACTGTCCTGTTTGCAGATGGGGATTCCTCATAAAAATGGAACTGACATAGCAGGTATTGAGACAAGTAGGACAGTCATATCCACACACACACACACTGTTAAACCAACAGTACTCCAAATGCAGTATAGGAGCACTTACAGTCTGTAGTCAGGTCAGGCACGTCCCCCTCCTGTGTGTTGACCTGTTTCCACAGTGTATGTTGTTAGAGGTAAATTCCCAACCCATCCGAGATGTTGTTTGCCAAACAACAGATCTAGTTCCTGCTACAGTGAATGAAAAGGGCCAACAACAACATGATGTTCCAAGATATTTGAGTGTGTTTCCATGCAATTGGCTATGGGAATGTTACCACAGATGTTCCACATGCAATCAGCTAGGGGAGGGCTGCAAATCATGCAGAGGCCATCAGCTGATCATGAGCATCACTTAAAATACACATGCTGCTGCCAAGCAAAGCAGGTGTAGGTCTCCACATCCACCAGAGAGGGAGTGGGGGAGGCAGACAGAGGCAAAGACAAGCCAGGAAGTGGTGGGAGAGTAAAACCTATGCTTGTTTGTGTCACACACCTACCAGCACAGGGTATCAAACCCCTGATGACTATGTAGTGCTATAACAGTTCTATGCAGTTATTGGATGCAACACATGGGTTACCTGTTGTGGAGCCCTCAGAACATATATGTGATGGTGACTGACATCTGCAACAGGGATACGGTAGCTATATGGTAGGTGACGTACACATGCCTGTCCACATGAACAGGTGCCAGCATTTACACAGCCACACTATCACAGGGACACACACACATTGACACACTTGGCAGGGCCAGGATTACAACTCATCAGTAGTGGGATTGCCACAACACATCACTGAGCAGGTATCACATGCACCACACAGGTCATACGGGGGTTGTATGGGCAAAGGGTATGGCGAGGTGACTGACATCAGACAGCATGCTTCAGTATGCCCATGGGGGTTATAGGGAGTGTGGATGTGAACATACGCACCATACAACACATGCACACAAACACACAGGGTGCCAGTACAAACATGCATGGGTGCATGTCTGCATGGGTGTGTGGTGGCTTAGCTTTGAACAGCCATCTGGCACAGTAGACCACCACACACCCATGCATGTCTGCATGAGAGTGTGGTGGTCTACTCTGCCAGACAGCTGTACAAGGCTAGGCAATGGGTATACCTTGGCATCAGGCCACATGACTATGGTCTGCATTGTGGCTCAGGGCTGTAGTGTTTGCATTTGCCCACACAGGTGGGTATTGTATCCCCCATCTGGTCACTTGGGTAACTATTGTGTGTGGCCAATGCTGTGCATCGCTTGCCATGTATGTGTTCCTTAGTCCATGACATGGATGGTGTCTGGGATGTGCACTCCTCCCACATGCATGTACAGTGACATGTGGAACTGTACCTGGGGTGTCTGGCCCATGTTGTGAACACAGATTATCATCAGATGTGCCAGTCTTGTCTACAGGTGGCAGGAACTGGTAATGGGCAGCATGTTTACCCTGCACCTAAATTGATAGCATGCTAACAGCATTCCCTGCTGTCAGTGGCATCTGTCAATACAGGGCATGTTGTCAAACATGGCATGTCCTTTGTGGGTCACATGTGATGGCACCACAGGTCTTTTAGGTGTCCTTTGGGGAACATGGGGAAGGTACACTGTATGCATGTATGTGCATATTGGACAGATGGACAGGGTGCCATACCCTCTGTAGCCCACAGCTATCACCCATTAGGTATTATCACTGGCCAATATGCAGTGTACTACCCACATATTGGCTGTTGCCTAGGCATGTGCGTGCATATGAGACATGGGTTGAGATTGTGGTCTGGGTAATACTGGGGTTGCTAACTGTGATTTCTTGGCCTTGATGTCACATGTATGGGTATGGGTTTGCACCACAGTATCTCAGCTATTTTACATCTGCTATCCCTGTACAGTGGACATTGTGATATATAGTAGGGCCACCATATAAGAAATATGCAAAACCCACTCCACATTGGCCACTGGTGTCACACACTCACAACCACCTCCACACACAATACGTGTTACAAACACACGCACACACACACCTGTCAAGTTTGGGAGTAGAACCCCTACCTAATTAGTTTATTACACTATAGCACTACACAGTTATATTATGCACCATGGAGATTACTGGAGTACTTCTTTCCCAAAGGTGTAGCTCACATTGGATGACATCAGCAGTATTGCCAAAGTAGGACATTTGAATTGTAGTGAGTGTGACTAGCCTAAAATGTATTGCTCTCTACACAGACAGTGACACACACACAAAACATCCACAACTGATGTGTGAGTATAAAACCCCTAACAGGGATCTATATCACACTACAGCATGCAGCTGTTATAGGATGTACCACAGGGATTAGTAGGGAGCTCCTTCCCAAAGGCGTATTTCACAAGGAGTGACATCAGCAGGATTGCCAAAGTAGGCCATTTTAAATGTGCTGTATGTGATTAGCCTAAAATGCATTGCTCCTTACACAGACAGTGAGACACACACAAAACATCCATAGCTGATACGTGTGGGTATAGAACCCCTAACAGAGGTCTATATCACACTACAGCATAGAGCTGTTATAGGATGCACCACGGGGATGACTGGAGAACTCTTTCCCCAAAGGTGTATTTAATGAATGACATCAGCAGGATTGCCAAAGTAGACCATTTGAAATGTAATGAGTGTGACCAGCCTTTAATGCATTGCTCCGTACAAAGACATTGAAACACACACAATCATCCAGAACTGCCATGCATGGAGATTGAACCCTACCACAGTTCTATATCACACTGCAGCAGTATGCAGGAAGCGCTACAGAGATTACTGGGTTACAACCTTCCCAGAGGTGTATGTTTAGGTGGGTGACATCAGCAGCCTTGCCAAAGTTGAGTATATGAATTGTAAGGAGTGGGAGTACCCTAAAAAGCATTGCTTTCTACACAGACAGGGTCAGACAGACACACACACACACACACACACACACACACACACACACACACACACACACACACACACACACACACACACACACACACTTGCCATGTGTGGGATTGGAACAACTATCTAACTACTTTATCACATTACAGCAGTACACAGTTACAGGATGCATTATGGAGATCACTGGGCTACAATCTTCCCAGAGGTGTATTTCTAGGTGGGTGACATCAGCTGCCTTGCCAAAGTTGAGTATTTGAATTGTAAGGAGTGTGAGTACCCTCAAAATCTTTGCTCTCTACACAGACAGGGTCATACAGACACCCCCCCACACACACACACAGTTGCCAAGTCTGGGGTTAGAACTCTTACCTAACTACTTTATCACACTACAGCAGTATGCAGTTACAGGACGTGCTATGGAGATTACTGGGCTACAGCCTTCCTAGAGGTGTATTTCTAGGTGGGTGACATCAGCAGCCTTACCAAAGTTGAGTATATGAATTGTAAGTAAAGTGAGTACCCTAAAAAGCATTGCTTTCTACACAGTCAGAGACAGACAGACACACACACAAATGCACACACAGTTGCCAAGTCTGGGGTTAGTACTCCTACCTAACGATGTTACTACACTACAGCAATATGCAGTTATAGGATGTGCTACGGAGATTACTGGGCTACAACCTTCACAGAGGTGTATTTCTAGGTGGGTGACATCAGCAGCCTTGCCAAAGTTGAGTATATGAATAATAAGGAGTGTGAGTACCCTAAAAAGCATTGCTGTCTACACAGTCAGAGACAGACAGACACACACACACAAACACACACTCACACACACAGTTGCCAAGTCTGGGGTTAGAACTCCTACCTAACTAGTTTATCACACTACAGCAGTATGCAGTCATGGGTTCACACCATGGAGATTACTGGGCTACAGCTCTCCCAAAGGTGTTTTTCACATTGGATGACCTCAGCAGGCTTGTCATAGTAGGGCTATGGGGAGGGCAGTGTATGCATGGGTCATAACCCATTCATCTAGGGGTTGACACGCCACATGTGGGCACACACGGAGTCATATGTCACAAGTACATGTATACAGCTGCTAGATGACTGCTTCCTTGTACAGTCATTTTGCACAGCTGGCACGTGCACCACATAGTCTGTAATGCTGACAGATACTTCTGGCTAGTATCTGCAGTGACTGACATCTGCACTTCATGTGTTTGGGGTCCTTTGGCTGTGTGCTGGGTGGGACAGGCCTGGATGGTTCCTTGTCACAGTCACCCTCTTCCACACATCTGTCTACATCTACCTTTGGCTTATTATAGTGTGTTGTTCTGACATATATGTCTGTATTCCTATCCACTGTGTGTGCAAGGCATGAGTGGTGCATACTGATGAGTGCCTGCACTAACAACCACAACTGCCAGATATGTCTGGTCCACTGGTGTTTGCAGTCATGGCCTTCATGGGTTTAAGTGTGTCAGCATGCCCAGTATGGTCTTTAAGTATGTTGTTGACTGACATTGCCTTCATTTCTCTAAGTGTGTGAGCATGCCCAGTATGACCGTCTGTATTGAATGTGTGGATCGTGTCCAGGTAGTTTGAGCTGCAGTGCTGACCTTTGTGTTGTACACCAACAGGTAGCATGCTGTCTCTGCAGGGTATCCATCGATCATTTGGCTTTGACTGTTACTACATTTCTGCATAGAAGGGGGGGCACACCTGACTGTTTCTACATTTCTACACAGGAGTGGGGGGGCACACCTGACTGTTATTACATTACTATGCAGGATGTGGGGGGCACATGTAACTATTTCTACACAGGGTTGAATGGGCACACCTGACTGTTATTACATTACTATGTAGGATGTGGGGGGCACACGTGACACTTGTACACATTTGCTATGACTGTACTGGTATGTCAGGTACTCCATTTCATTCTGTATTGCTAAATATCATGCTGACTAGAGGCATACCAGTGTACTACAGACCGTGGCTTTGGTTGCCCTACATATTATTGTCTGACTTCCTACCCTTCAGAACTAACATCCCACTGCCTGCCCTGCTGTGGTCTGTCTGTGTAGGCCTGGGGGGAGGTTAACCATAGCCATCATTCTGGGGCCATGGCACAGGTTCTGTTTTAGTTTTTCTACACCTATCCTGCTGGCTAAGACTGTTGTTGGGTATGTGAACCATCCTGACTGGCATGTGTGGGTCATATGGACACACATGTCATGCAGCACAGTTCCTGCAGTGGGTTTTGTCACCCTGTGTAGTACTGACTACTGTGGTGACTCCAGTATGTGTTACAGATGTCAAGGTGCCACTATGGGTGTCTACTGTCTGCTGCCATAACATTCAGCCATCCAATTCCCTTGCATACTCACATCCATACCATAACTACAGGTAAAACACATTCTACTCCATTTGGCAATTGGTAGGTTGATTGACTTACTTTGAGGGTGTGCCAGACTTGTGGAAGGTGCTGGAGGGCTGTCTATGTCAGATGCACATAGTACACTCCATATACATGGTTGAGCACAGGTAGTGTCATGTTTCGCATCCCTTTTTCTGTATGTGTGAGTCAGAGAGAGGTGTCAGTCCCTGGGTCCCTCCTGTGTCAGTGCATGTGCTATGTGTTGCCTCTTTGCCATGGCCAGAGCATACTGGGCACTCCTCCTTCTGCCCACTGGGGCAGGGTCAGGTTGTTCCTCCTCTGGGTCACTCTCTGTCTGCGCAGGCCTTGGCATTGGTGGGGGGTTCTGTGGCCCTGTCCCTTGCTGTTCCTGCTGCAGCTGTTTCCACAAGATCATATTGTGTAGCATAGCACATACCATAACAATTTGGGTACATGTAGCTGGTGAATACTGCAAGGCTCCACCGGATGTGGCCAGACACCGGAACCATGACCTGAGCATCCCAAACACATATTCTATTACATGTCTTTCCTGTGCGTGTGCCTCATTATAATGTTGTTGTTCAGGTGTGTGTGCATTTCTGATGGGTGTCATCAGCCACGGCTCCAGTGTGTACCCAGCATCCCCCACTAGGTGACCGTAGTGGATGTCCCCATTGGCAAATCTCTGGTACAGCTGCGTCAGATGCCATATGTGGGAATCGTCATAGCTTCCAGGGCAGCCAGCACACACATTCATTATAATGCCCTGGGCATCACATACGACCTGGCAGTTGATGGAGAGAATGCCCCTGTGGTTGATCTAGGCCCTACCCTGCTCACTGGGTGGTGCTTTGATGCATATGTGCATGCAGTCCATAGCACCCACTACCACAGGGTATTCTTCTATTTGGTGGAAGAGACACATATTTCTGGTCAACACCTCATGGGTGTTGACTAAATATACATGCTCACTGGCATATGCTGACATGACATCCAGGAACTGGTGGAATACTCTGGATGCTGATGCCTGTGAGATCCCCATGATATCCCCAGTTGTGCATTGGGAAATACCTGTGGCTAGTATTCCTAGGCCTACGCATACCTTGGTATCCACTGGGATGGGTTCCCCTCAGTCAGTTTGGTGTGCCAGGTGTGGCCGGCACAGCTCAACAATTTGCTGTAGGAGGTCTCTGTCCACTCTATAGCATTCCACTATCTCCAGCTCATGTAGCCCTTGGTAGGTTACCCTGGGTCTGTACACTCTTCACCGTCTCCTCACTGTGGGTTGTTCAGCAGCATTCACATCCTCACCGCCCTCAACTTCTTGCACATGTTGTTCTATGTTGCCTGCTACAGCCCCTCTTATTTTGTAGATTTGTTTGTTAAAATTTCCACACTTGTATACACCAGTGGTGTAGAGTGTGGGAAAAACCAGAGGGGAAGGTGTTTGCTTAGTTTATAGTTGTGTTCTGGGCTGGGCTAGTCTGCTGTTTGTGTAATTGACTGACTCTGATACATTTCACCTGCCAGCTAAGCTAGTTCTCCTTGATTACCTTCCTACTGCTGTTTTCCCTTACCATTGCCTTCCTATTTAAGCCGATGTGCACACCATGGCAACAGAGTGCTCAAATGTGCACACTGCTGCTATTTCCTGGTTTAACTTCTTTTTTCTTCCTGTAAAACCCGGTGCACTGTGCGCACACCCGCTTACGCTTTGTAAAGAGTGCTAGGCAGCTTTAGACACACACCCTAGCTTAGCTGTGATAAGCTAGGTGCAAACCCAAGCCACAGTCCTCCAATCCACTTACAGTATGCCTGACACTCCCTCCCCCCCTTGATGTCACCTACCTCCTAGTCTTGCACCCAGCTATTCATACTCTTACACTGTTGGGACCTGCCTCACATGCTGGGGAAGACTGGGATTCACTATCCTTCCCCTCATTTGCATAGGATTGCCTGCTAATGCATAGTTACATATCTCACACTGAGCCTCCCCCCTTAGCAACCACTACTCACTGGCCAGGTTGTCTTCTGCCTGCCGTTTAGTTGCTTGGCAGAATACTTATTTTAGTTAGAATGCATATTTTAGATTTATTTTTTTATTTACCCCCCAATCCCATTTGCGCGCCACTGCCCCTATGCTTAAACAGTCGAGATCGGCGAAAAAAAAAATAAAAGTTGATTTTTTAAATTTTTTCTATTGTTTGAAATGCCAATGGCCTTATACTTGGCCATTGGCATGCTTCCTCAGTGATATGCAGCCTTTATTTGGAGCTGTCATAGCTCTGTTTTGGATTTTGAAAGAAATGTGCTCAGTTACTAACCGAATACATTTCTGCGGCTGGCACTAGTCTTGCACGGACTGTTGCAAGTTTCCTGGATTTCACAATCACCTCATTTGCATGGATTTCACCTGCAAATGGAGTGATTTGCATACCAGGGCTTAGTTCGTGCAAGATTAGTGCAGGAGCACCCGTGCTTGCCCCTGCAGGCTGTTCCTGGATCGCAAGGCAGACATATTGCCTGCGTGGGCTCCTGCACCAATCTTGCACTCTGTGCAAGCTTTTGTGAATCTGTGGGTATGTCGTTGCCATTTTGCAGCCAAATATTGATATACTGGGTATCTGAAGTCCATTATATTATGAGACCAACCCATTTCTCAATGCAAGTGTCTGTATTCCTCTTCTAGTTGTTCAGGACAATGATGCATCATTTAGTACCATATTGTGCTTCTTTCTCAACAAACAGCACATATAGTGGTCCAAGTAAGACACTTTATTTAAAGTAAAACAGTGCCTTTTTGATGAGATGAGCACATCAAGGCATTCCCATGCAGGCATTTCATTAAAGAAGAATAAACAATGAATTTCCTGAGCAATTCAGGATTTGTCATTGAAAATATATGGCCTTCAGGAAAATCTGTAAGGGCCATGGGGCCAGTCATGTCTCAGATTTGCAGTATCATTGAGGAACCCTTTTCTTTTGTGTAGTCCTAGTTAGTGGTGCCACATTAACTTCCATTGTGAAGTAAAGGTATTCTTGTCTGACCACTAGGGTTCAAAGTTACTTGCTATAGAATTTTCCAGCAGGTTAGGCTTGGTCAAAGAAAGAAAGAAGCCTGGAGAAAATTCCTTCTGCATCAGTCCTTCATTCAGTGCAGTTAGGCAGATGAGCACTTTCTGAATCCAAACTGCTCATCTCCCATTTTACTTTCTACTACTCTGCATATCCCTTTAACAGTCACTCTCTCTCCAAAACTTTCATGCAATGTGACAAAAGTTTGATACCTCTGTACTGCCCACAGTTGTGGATGTCCTCTTTGTTCTTGTACACTGACATGAGTATGCTTATTCTCCAGTCATTGGGATATGCCTTTCTCTCCACCCTGCTATGACTACGCTCCTGAGCCATTTCTCCCCTATCTCACCCAGCATCTTTTATCATATCTGCTGTGACCTCATTTGACCCTGCTGTTTTCCCTCACTTAATTTTCCTTAGTGCTAGTCTTACTTCTTCTAGGGTAGGCTCCTCTTCTTCTATCATAGTAGGCTATGTCTGGGGCAGTATGGCTTCTGTGGGTTTTTCTTCATTCATAAGCTGCTGAAAGTATTCCTTCCTTCTGCCTTTGATATCCTGTAGACTGGTGAGCAGGTTGTTGCTGGCATCCCTTATGAAGAGTGTCTGACTACTTGATACAGTTTCTTTGTGCTGCCTACTGAGTCATTTTCCAAATGCTAGTAGAGTGAATCCAATGAACTGCTCTTTGCTACTGTAACTCCTTTCTTAGTGTCTTTGTTAGCCAACTGGTATTCCTTCCTAGCTTAGTCCATTTTTCTATCTCCCTGCACTCCTTCTTTTGATGACTTCATGAACTTCTGCATTCCACAACCATCTTTCCTTATGTACCTTATTTCTATACCTGGCTCAGCCATATATCTGTTCTGTAGTCCTCAAACATGCTGTTTTGAGGCACAGCCATTCTTCTTCTTCAACTCTGGACATTTACTCCTCTTCTTGGGGTGCTAGGGCCCAGAGTAATTCTTTGAACTCTTGTACGTTTTCTCTAGTCATCTTCCAGGTCTTCAGCCTGGTCTCTGTTAACCTTAGTCTTCTCTGATCACTGTTTGCAGCAACCAATGGTTTATGTTGTAGGCAAACGGTTTCACTGGAGATGACTTTGCAATCATTGATTCTACCTCGGTGCCCTTTTCTTACTAGCAGGAACTCTACCTAAGTTGCATGTTGGCCATTCTTGTATATGATCTTGTGACTGTCTCTCTTTCTGAACCATGTGTGGGCCACTATCAAGCCATTTGCCATACAGATGTCTAGAATGGTCTCTCCTTTTTTATTCCTGTTGCCCCACCCATGTGGATGCAGGCAGTCATGATAGCCTGTTCTGTCTTTTCTGCTTTATCTAGTAAGTCCTGCAGCTACTGTATGAATGCAATCTTTTCTTCACTATCACAACCCTGCTATGGAGCATAGGCTGAGATTATGAATACTGCACTATCATTACACTGGAGTTTGATTGCCAAGAGTCTATCACTAATTCTAATGATATCCCTCACTCTCTTCCGGAGCCACTCTCTCACTATAATTCCTCCACCATTTCTAGCCTGTCCTCGTCCTGAGTAGTAGACTCTTGATCCCAGGCCAAGTTTGCTGTACTACACTTCCATCTTGTCTGTTGGATGCATAGGACATACAGCCTCTTCTGTACTACCATGTCATCATCTGCTTCCAGACTGCATCTTGCCAGTGAACCTACACTGAGTGCAGCAATTCATAGTTCATGTTTGGGAGGTTGATTGGTTTTATGTACAGCTTTTGATCAAAATGGACACTGGCCAGTAGCTTCTTGACCCAGGGCTGCTGGGCTTTATGGTGGACACACTCTGGCCAATAGCAGCTAGCTCCCAACCAATTTATCTCCAATGAGTACCCATGCCTATTTGATAACATTAGTAAATATGATTTAATCCTCCTATCTAGAGGATACTGTGTACCACAGTTAATGCCCAAAATGGTTGTTCTATACAACTGTCCTCCCTATAGGGCATCATGTAGAGTCTGTGTTCCATTCATTGGTGAGTTTAAATGGACGCATGTTTTTTGAAGGAACCCCACAGGAAGAACATGCAAACTCCAAACAGGGATTGGCTGGAGGTCAGGATCAAACCATGTACCTTGTGCATGGAAGGTGAAGACCTCAACCATTATGGTAACTGGTGTCTAAAATAAGACACATTACAGTGAAATAAGCACGTTAAAACTCTGCTTACATTATTTTTCTTTATATTGGGTAAATGAGTAGAAAGAAAAAAATGTATCACATGTCCAAAGCATGTCATATGTACAGACCAGCATGAACAAAAAAATAAATATGCGGAAGTTTTGCAGTAACTGTGGTACATGACACATACTCTACGATAGTTTAGACTGCAGAGAGACTAGTGAGGTTGGTGATAATACAGTAATCAGAGCAACTTGTACCGGTGGTTACCTACCGGGTATGAATAATTGTGAAGGTAAATTAAGCACAAGACAGTAAAACTTGTCTAGTATAGATTCTACAGTATGTTATTATGTGATGAGTTGAACATTGTTAGGTTCTGTTGTATGTTAAGAAATGCTAAGCATTATTGTTAGTCAGGTGTATGGCACAAATAGAGCCATGATTTGGTTAGATGTTCTTTTAGCTGTTTGAATCTGGGTGGCTTATCTATTTGTTTTTGATGGAGTGGGATAGAGTTCCCCAGTTTTACAACATAGTTGGAATATGAGGATTTACCTGCCAAGATTTACCTTCCTGAAGAAATCACCAAATACCATCATACTGGGAGACTTCAACTACCCTAACATAGACTGGGTGCACTATTCTAGCCCTAACACCCTAGCCCAAAGGTTCATGGAATTCATAAACTCAAATGCAATGGAACAGCTAGTCACCTCTCCCACAAGGGGAGATAATATACTAGACCTGATCATCACAAACCTGGGGACAAAATGCTCCACACCGGAAGTATTCCCCTCACTAGTGAGATCTGACCACAAACTAATCACCCTGGATATACATATTCCACCTCCACCCCCAGCACAAAAGACTACAGTGAAAAACTTCTCAAAAGCCGACTTTACACTTCTTAAGATTGAGATGGTATCATTTAAGCTCACTGGGCCAATGGAAACCACATCCCACAATGCTGAACCCTTCACAAATGCTTTCTACGGACATCTCCAAGAATGCATGGACCGTGCAATCCCAAATAAAACCAAGACCCTCTCCACCAAGGGAAAGCTTCCTGTCTGGTGGACCCCAGCCATAAACAAATTGTATAACAAAAGAAGAAAGCTACTGCAAGACAGAGCAAAATCCCATAAAGGGAAGGCATCTCTGATCAGCATTAGTAGAAAGCTACATTCTCTCATAAAAACATCCAAGGCAAACTTTGAGAGAAAAATCACCAAGGACACTAAAGATAACCACAAGGCATTCTTCAGTTATGTTAGAAACCTGGGCGGAAACCCTCAGATATGCTCAGAGTTAGTACACAATGATAAAAAAATCACCGAACCCACAGATATTGCCAACATTCTGGCAGATAGGTTCAGTGCAAATTTCTCCCCTCCCTCACCCCCAAAAGAAGAAATACTTATCCCAGCTGAATGTAACCTCCCTGTCATCTCAGATGTCCATGTGAGAGCCGCCCTCAGCAAAGTAAAAAACACAGCAGCAATGGGACCTGATGGTATCCCCGGTTGCGTGATACGTGAACTCCAAGAGGAGCTAAACCCGCATATAAAAATGCTATTTAACCTCAGCCTTACTACAGGATATGTACCTGAACACTGGCATACAGCAACAGTGGTCCCACTCCACAAAGGAGGCTCTGCTACAGACCCTGGGAACTACCGCCCCATAAGCTTAACCAGCCTGGTCTGCAAAGCTATGGAAAGAATCATTATGGAACTCATAAACAGCAACATTGGGGACCTACAGACACTTGATCCCACCCAGTTCGGCTTTGTAAAGGGCAGATCCTGCCTTTTGAACATGGTTGACTTTTTTGAAACAGTCACTAGAGCCATTGATGAGGGCAAAGCAGTCTATACAGCCTACCTGGACTTGGCTAAAGCCTTCGACACAATACCCCACTCAGGCATCATAGACAAGCTCAACAGCTTAAATGTAAATCCATATGTCACAAGATGGGTTGCAAACTGGCTAAAGAACAGAACTCATAAAGTCAAAATTGCGGGAGCCATGTCAGACTCAAAGCCAGTCACAAGTGGTGTCCCACAGGGCTCTGTCCTGGAACCCCTCTTGTTCGGCATTTACTTCTCAGATGTGAAAGCAAACATGGGAGGGTTGTGGCTGACAAAGTTTGCAGATGACTGCAAGCTAGGCGCCATAGTCGATACACCAGCTGACACATACATCCTACAGAAAGGCCTCACTGAAAGGGACAACTGGTGCCGGAATCATGACCTTAAACTGAATGCCAAGAAATATATAGTCATCCCCTTTGGGAAAAACAAAGTACCCACAAATTATCACATAGACAGTAACCCACTGAGTACGGAAAAAGTAATCAGAGACCTGGGGACCCAAGTCGATAGTGACCTCTCATTTGACACCCATGTTGCCAAAGTGGTTAGAAAGACTTTCTACCTTGCCCACCTTATCATGAAGGAGTTCACATCCAGATCAAAGGAGGTCATTGTACCCCTATACTCCTCCCTTATCAGGCCCATGATTGAGTACAATGCCCCATTTGGTATGTACCTCACCCGGCACTTACAATAGCTGGAGAGACCCCAGAAGTACCTCACCAAGAGGATCAAGGGTCTCCAACATATGTCATATGCTGCCAGGCTAAAGAAACTCCAGCTCTATTCAGTAGCATACCACCTGCTCAGAGGTGATCTGTGCCTGACCTACAAGGCCATGTCCAACCAAGAATTGATGGACATGCTTCACCTTAAAAAATCCAAATCCATTAGAACCACGAGATCTAAAGATTTAAACCTCCACACAACTATGAATAGGACATGCTGGAGGGACAGATTCATAACTCAGAGGCTTCCCATACTCTGGAACAGAATCCCAGTTCATGTTAGGCAGAGCACCTCACTGACTCTCTTCAAGAGAAATCTTGACGAGTGGATGGGAGATCATAGGTTTACCCCGGGGGTCATCCCTGTGTCATTACTAGACAGATGCACAGTAAAATAATTTTAATAAGTAAGGGGGTCTTCAATGTGTCACTACTAGACAAAGGCACAGTATTCTAAATCTATTCTGTACACTCTAGTACCACTACATCTACATGGGGTGGTGATAGCCACATCACTAGGGCTAGGCTTATGAATGCCCAGGGCAGATAGCCTAGTACTAAACTATGAAACTATGAAACTATGAAGTTGTTGGCTTTGGTTGTGATAACTCAGTTTTGATCTAAGGAATGAAGATCCCTGGGTGGATGATAGTTATGTAAGGAGTATTTGCAGGATAGGAAGTTATCTGGTTGGTGGATTAGTGAGTGAGCAGTCAGTATCAGGGCATAGATGAGTTGGTCAGGAAGCTCAAGCCATCTTAGTTTAATTAATGCTGAGCACTGATGAGAAGAGGATGCTAATTAGTTGCAAATTTGGCAGTTTTGTTGTAGCATGCATCTAGTTTGGACTTGAGAGTTAATTTAAGATTTGTGAGCATTGGAGATGCATACAGGAGACAGGAAGAAGGTAGGAAGCTGCTATTGTCTTTCTGGTATGCTTTGTTAGGTAGGGCTCAATTCGGTAGAGAGTGCACAAATTTTTGGTGCATTCCTTTCATAATTTGGGCTATGTGTGCATCAAACTTCATGTTGTCATAGTTGATGACACCAAGCAGTTTTGTTTGGGATACAAGTTGTATTGGAATGTTGTCTGTTGAGCTAATGGTGAAAGATGGTTTTTGGTCAGTGAGATAATTTGGTGTAAAGGGCATGACTTTAGTCTTGTTTGGGTAAAGAATGAGGTGGGCATGAGATAGCCAGGTTTCAATAGAAGAGAAAGAGTCTTTGTTAATTTTCTGAAGTATATCAAGGTGTGGGACAAAGCAGATGAGTGTACATTCATCGGCATACTGAACGACAGAGGCATGTTTGGATGCTATATGGAGTGAATTGATGTAGATGTTAAATAATATGGCACCCACAGAAGTGGGTAGAAAGTATAAGCATATCTGTTTACATTTAATGGAATGTTTTTTATCTACCACGTATCTATGGAATCATGCAATCACAGAGTGGGAATGATTCAGAGAGGTAAGTTCATCTAGTAGTTTATGGTAAGAGACACTATCGAAAGCCGTAGATGGATCAAGAAAGATAGCTGAAGTGGAATTACCTTTGTTGCACTCCTTGTTTACTATGTCAAAGAAACTAAGAAGAGCTGTAGTAGTACTACATTTTTATCTGAAGTCATCATATTGTGCATTGGTTATTAAGTTATTTTTTGCTAGGTAGGTTGTTAGCTGGGTGTGGATGCATTTTTCAAGTATTTTGTCTATTGGGAATAGAATAGCTATGTGTCTATAGTTGCTGAGCTCTAGGAAAGTTCCATCTTTAGGCAGGGGTCTAATATATATGTTTACTCAGTACAGGGGATGTTGTTTTTGGTAATAGAACAGTTGATATGCATTGCAATGGAGTATGCTAATGCATCAGCTGCAATTTTTAGGTATTCAAAAGCCATGTTATCAGCAGCTATGGTGATTAGTTTTAAGTTTAGAAGATATTTCTTGATAATAGCTGTTGGAATGTGCAAGGAGTTGGGTAGGGATTTGGGGAGAGGAATTTTTGAGGAAGGAGAAGACATTATTAATGAAGTAGGCTGTGGTTGGCTGTGTGTTCATTTTCATTTGTACTTCTGGGAGTAGGTGTAGCATTATATCCTGGCCTTAATAGTTTGTTAACTGATCTCCAAAAAGGCTTTGGACTTTATAGTGTTTTTGTTGGAGGTTATAATAGTGGGACTGTTTGTCTTGTTTTATTTGTTTTTTTGGTGGGGTTTCTTTATTGCTGGATGTTTTCTAGGCAGGAGTGGGTTCTTTGTTGTAACTGTATTTTCCAATCCTTGTCTCTTTGGTTCATGCATGTTTAGTAACTCTGGTAAGCCAAGGTGCTGGATTGGATTTTGTTCTCTTAGTCCTGAGAGGTGCTTGTATGCTCAGGCTATTAAGTAGAGTGGAATTAAAGTAAGCAACAACATTTTCTTGGGGCAGGGATCTTAGTGATGTGCAGTTGTGAAAGTATCCTTATTAAAAGAAGTTAGGTTATGTACCTGTTTAGATATTTTTTTTGTTGCTGTTGTTGTTTATATTGCAATATTACCCTAGTGCAAATGTAGGGAGGTGATTGCTTAAAGTCAGTAAAGCAACCAGAATTTTCTGGTCTGTATTAGATAACCGAAAGAGCAAGTTAACAAACACTCACATGAGCAAAAACGCCGGGAATCAGAAGGGTGTTTGTGGGGTCGGGGTACAGTGAGGAGTGGGATATTTGCCCTTTCCTCACTGTAGTGTGACCTCGGATTTGGAATATATAGTTAGTGTGTGGGGGGGCAGCCCCCCACAATAAGGAGTTCGATTTCCGGCGTTTTCGCTCATGTGAGCGTTTGTTATCCTGCTCTTTCAGTTATCTAATATAGACCCGAATTTTCTGATGTTGTTGCTATTGCTGCTAGGATTCAGTCTAGGCCTGACTGCCTGCCATTATCATTATCTATTCCGGTGAGTGAGGCAATCGTTTAAGTGATGCCGTACAAATTTATTGAGTCACTTTTTGACTCCCCAAAAGGAGAGATATCTATTCCAGAGGATTGTAGCCCCCCAAACATCTGTGAGAACTGCCCTCACTAAGGCAAAAAACACAGCATCCATGGGACCGGATGGTGTCCCCGGCTGTGTGCTTCATGAACTCAACGAGGAATTAAACCCACAGTTAGGACAGCTGTTTAATCTTAGCCTCACCTCAGGATACGTGCTCAAGGAGTGGCGCATGGGGCTGTGGTCTCCACAGACCCTGGAAATTACCCCATTAGCTTGACAAGCCTTATCTGCAAAGCCATGGAGAGGATCATAATGGAACTCATAAATAAAGACATAGGGAACTTGCAGACTTTGGATCCAACCCAGTTTGGCTTTGTCAAAGGCAGATCCTGCCTCTTAAACTTGGTTGACTTTTTCGAGACAGTCACCAAGGCCATTGATGAGGGAAAGGCAGTCCATACAGCCTAAAACTCATCAGCTTGAATGTAAACTCATACATCACAAGATGGGTTGCAAACTGGCTAAGCGACAGAACCCACAGGGTCAGAGTTGCTGGAGCCATGTCAGACTCAAAGCCTGTCACAAGTGGTGTCCCACAGGGCTCAGTCCTGGGTCCACTCTTGTTCGGCATCTACTTTTCTGAAGTACAAGCAAACACAGGAGGGTTATGGCTGACAAAGTTTGCAGATGACAACACATCTGACACAGATATCCTCCAGAAGGGCCTCACAGAAACGGATAACTGGTGCCAGAGCCATGGCCTGAAGTTAAACGCCAAAAATGCATAGTCATAAAAACAAGGTTACCCCTAGCTACCATATAGGTGACAATCCACTGAGCACAGAAAAGTCATCAGGGATCTGGGGACCCAAGTTGACAGTAGTCTTTCGTTTGACACTCATGTTGCTAAAGTAGTTAGGAAAACCTTCTATATCGCCCACCTGATCATGAAGGGATTCACATCTAGATCAAGGAGGTCATCGCCCCTGTACTCATCACTCATTAGACCTATGATTGAGTACAATGGAATGTATCTGACCAGACACCTGATGCAGCTTGAAAGGCCCCAAAAGTTCCTCACCAAAAGGATAAAGGGTCTCAAAAATATGTCTTATGCTGCCCGACTGAAGGAACTCCAGCTTTATTCAGTCTCATACCGCTTGCTCAGAGGTGACCTGTGCCTGACATATAAGGCCATGTCAAACCCAGATTTGATGAATATGCTTCACCTCAAAAATCTAGATCCCTCAGAACCACAAGGAGACTTAAACCTTGACACGGTTATAAATAGAACGTGCTGGAGGGACAGATTCATCACCCAGAGACTCCCTATGCTGTGGAACAAAATCCAGGTACATGTGAGGCAGAGCACCTCGCTGGCCTTGTTCAAGAGGAATCTTGACCAATGGATGGGAGATCGCAGATATACCCCAGGGATTACTTCAGTGTCACTGCTTGACAGAGGCACAGAAAAATGATAGGCATAGTTTTTATTCAAACTAAAGGGGTGGCGAAAGCCACATAACTATGGGCTAGGCTTATAAATGCCCTTGGGCAGATAGCCTAGTATGAACCTATGAACCTATGAACCTATGAGTCTGAGTTGCTAAGCTGAAAGATAATGCGATTGTTGTGAAAATGGAGCTAATGGGCTTGAGAGGGGAACATTTCAAATTGTGCAGTTAAAACATTTGCAGCAGGTGAATCATAAGCTCTTAGGTGAATAAATGAGAGTGATGGAGTTACGTAGAATGGTACAGTAGTGCCTATATATACGAGATCTAATGAAAAAGATGTAAGCTCTTGTTAGCTAATATAAAGTATTGATTTATATTTGAGTAAGTAATTAGAAATCATAGGAAAGCCATATATTTCTTTGACATTTAGAAGACTAGCAACAGTAGTTAGTATGTTAAAAAATGAGTAGAAATGATGGGCCTATGCTATGATTTTTTTAGCATACCAAATATATACCACATAAAAATAAATAACATTTCTGGGTAAGTTGATAAGGTGGGTGGACTTGATTACATGTGCTGAAATATGTTGATCCTGTCTTGTTTTTCACATCATACTTGACTTGTCCTGCCAATGAACTGTATAATGGAAGACCTACAGAACTCTCAACCTTTCAACATATATCATGTAAAAGTACTATAATTTAAAGACTGAATTGCCCAGACCCTATACAATCAGTAGAATAACTTCATGATGACAGAATCAATAATTTTTACTGCATACTCTAAAAGCTGTGTTAAGAAGGCATGCAACATCCCATTAAGGATTAGAGAGTGATCTCTGAAGTATTAGCATTAGTCAAGACTTCCTATCTACATAAATACAACTTGCAGGGCATTCTGAAATGTTTCTTCTTCTAATAAGAAGTAACAAACAGACCTGATACCCCCACAGGAGCAAAAAACTGAAAAAACTTCTCAAAGGCAAACTACAGTCTACTAGGCAATGATATAAAAAGTTTCAAACCCCCTAATAACACAGCCAACAATGACTCCTATGCAGTGGAGTACACAAATGCCCTGTATAACCACCTACACAACTCCATAAACTTGGCTATATCTGAACGAACCAAAACCAGGTTTCCAGAAAAAAAGGCCACCCTGGTAGACCTCAAGTATAAATAGGTTACATAACGAAAGGAAGAAGCTGATGTCTAAGAACAAGAGGGAAATTACCAGAAGAAGAATACCCTCCACAACTTCAACAAGCAAATCAGATATCTTGTAAAGTTCTTTAAAGCTAGTTTTGAAGCAAAATTAGCATCCCTAGGTAAGGATAATCATAAGGCATTCTTCAGCTACATCCAAAATCTAAAAGAGAATGTTTAGCTATGTGCCAAACTTGTAGTGGACAGTACCTGTCATACTGAATCGGAGGAAATTACCAATCTGCTAGCTAACAGATTTGGTGAAAATTTCACCCCCTGTCCCCACCAGCCATACCCCAAAGCACACCTGGGACTAGTCCTCTAGCTAGTACCCTCAAATAACAGGCCATATCTGTGCAGTCCAAAACCAAAAACACGGCCTCTATGGGATCAGATAACATCTCAGGCTGCTTACTAAACAATCTAATACAAGACCTGGAGGAACCACTTGGCACTCACTTCAACCTTAGCCTGAGCACTGGCATTGTTAAAGCAGAGTGGAGAACAGCAACAATAATGTCCTTGCACAGAGGGGGTTCATCAACCAACCCTGGGAACTATAGACCCATAAACCTAGCTAGCCTTATCTGCAAGGCCATGGAAAGCATCATTATGGACATTATCAACAAGGACCTAGGAGACCTTCAAACTCTTTACCTGACCCAGTTAGGCTTCGTTACAGGTACATCATACTTACTGAACTGGGTAGACTTTTTTGAGGATGTCATCAAAGCCCTGGAAGAAGGCAAAACAGTACATACTACCTATATTAACTTAGCCAAGGCTTTTGACACAATCCTCCACTCAGGTATTACACAGACAAATGACTGGTGCCAAAGCCAAGGACTAAAGCTAAACATAAAGAGTGCATTATTATCCCCTTTGCAAAGAAGAAGTCCTTGCAAATTAAAATATTGACAGTACCCCCTAAGCTCAAACCCAGTGGTGCAAGATTTGGGAACACAGGTTGATAGCAATCTGAACTTTGATCACCATGTGTCCACAGTGGTAAGGAAAGTGTTCTACATTGCACATCTCATAAATAAGGGCATTGTATCCAAAAGTAAGGATGGTATAACTCTTCTGTACTCGAATCTCATCAGACCACTAATAGAGTACAATGCTTCCTTTTGCATGTGCCTCACAAGACACCTGCAGCAGCTGGAGAGACCACAGTGGTTTCTCAACAAGAAAATTCAGGGTTCCCAAAACATAACCTACATGGAAAGACTGAAAGCCCTGTCAATGTATTCTGCTAAGAGGCAACTTGTGCCTGGCCTACAGAACAGTCTCTGACCCTGCCCTAATGGAAATACTGCACATCTGCAAAGCAAATGGGACAAGAGTCACTCACTCCAGGGATCTTCACCTAGCCTGTGACATTAACAGAACATGCTGGAGAGACGGATGTATCTCCCAGAGATTGTGGCCCTCTGGAATAAACTCCCAATTCATGTGAAACAGCGCTCTTCAATAAGCCTATTCAAGCACAATCTAGACAATTAGATGGGAGACTGCAAATTCACCCGGGGGGGAGGGGTAGAACCTATGTCCCTCATGGAAAGGGGCAGTCAGTACTGATCATGGACTCACTTTGTGAATAATAACCATCTAACCAAGGTCAATTAGGGAACACAGGTATAACATGGCTAGGCTTGTAAAGACCCTAGTGCCATTAGCCTAGTAACTCCAATGAACCTATAATACAACAAGAGGTTATCTTAATTTTTTATTTTATTATTATTTATTTTGCCTTTGTTTGCTGAGTTTGTCTAAATGAGTTTAGTCAAAATCTTCTTTTCAGTGGAGCTCAGGGGAGAAATGTTCCAACATATTTTAAGCATTTTAAACAGACATTGTGTAATATACATGAACAGACATTAAGTAATATACAGTAACAATTACACATACATTTGTTAATTAGATTACATTCATATGAAAACAGAGACAACTATTACAATATAAAAATATGTATGCATTAGTTGATGTTGAACATTGAGAATTTGAAAAGGTGTATTAGTAAGCTTTTCAGATACATAATTTAATAGATTGTGCCATAAATATTTAAAAATCGAAAGAAATGGATGTGAGGGAAGAAACTACGTAGGGCAGAAAATGTAAATGTAGTTAAGAGGTGGAGTATAAAGCAGGCTCAGATACAATTGTATATATATATATATATATATATATATATATATATATATATATATATATATATATATATATATATATTTATACATATATATAATATATATATATATATATGTGTGTGTGTGTGTGTGTGTGTGTGTATATATATATATATATATATATATATATATATATATATATATATATATATATATATATATATATAGAGCTATCATAAGGTTTATATTAGAAGTATAGAAGTGGAGTTGAGCAGTGTCACAGAACAATGGATATAATAAATGGATGATCATAGCAAAACTATTTAGGTATTGGTTAAGACTGTTTTTGGGGATAGGATTCTGAGTGCAGTTTTCACACTGAAGATAACAGTGGCATTTATCCTGGACATGTACCGGTGATGTTTAGTTGTGTTATAAATGTTCTTGATTCTGAATGGATTTCACTGGTAGGGGGATTGGGTTTCATATTTCAGTCACACTATTTGAATATACAGAGTCACCCACAGTATTAGATGATTTGGTTAAAATGATTAGTGATTTTTCTCTAGAATGTAAAATTCTATTGGGGGTGTAGTGTTGTATTAAGTTGTTAAGGGCTGGGCTGTATTACAGTTAACTGAGAAAGAGCTAGGTGATGTGGTAGTTATAGACAGTTTAATTATCTGAGACTAGGCAGTGGAGTGTTCTATTGTTATAGTTTAATGCAAATTTGGCTATTTTATTACAAAATTGCTCAAGTTTGGACAGCTGTGAGAGCTGAAGTTTATGCATATTTGACAGCATAGAGGAGCGATGGCATTAAGAAAGTAAAGGCTTTATGTGTTCTGGTTATGTCACTGAGGTAAGCTTTTGCTATGTATAATGCACCTAGTTTTAATGATTTGTTTTTTAACCATGTGTGATACATGGTGGTCGAACTTCAACTGGTCATCTTCTGTATCAAAATGTTGATAGAGACAATACTGAATATTGTTGTTTTGGTAATTATGTGTTTTGGGGTGAAGAGCAATAATTTATTTATTTAGTTGTTTAATTTTTTATGGTTTAGTAGTTTTGAATTATTTAGCCATATTTCATTTAATAAGAAAGATTGTTGTCTAAGGTCCTGGAGTTTAGAGAGGGATTTAGCATAGCAGATTAACGTTGAGTCATCAGTGTATTGAACTAAGTATTTTCTCTGAAGTGTAAAGGCCATTGATGAATATGCTGAGGACACCAATATTACTGGCATATAGAGGAAGAAATCATTTTCACATTTTACTGCCTACGCTCTGTTTGAGAGGCAGACATGGAATCACTGCAGTGAAGTATTGGTGAGCCCTAATGATGAGAGTTTATGTAAGAGTTTCTGGTAGTAGACAGCAACAAAAGCTTTTGATACATCTAGGAAGATGGCAGAGACTAGGTTTTTGGCATTTTTGTGAGGGTTGAGAGTATTAATAAAATTCAGTAGAGTAGTTATGCTGTAATGAGGATGGAATCTGTTTTTGATTAAAGACAGAAGACAGTTATCCATTAGATAGTTGAGAAATGTTCTGTGAATACATTTTCTATTTTTTTTCTTGATAAATGCAAATACAACAGCATTTGTCCTGTAGTATGAAAGATCAAATGGATATACAATATCCTCAGCTGCTCTTTTATGATATTCACCAGGGGCTGTTCCGGTAGTCTTTAACTGTTGAGGTATTTTTGATTGTATTTGTGAGAAACGTTTGAAAGGAGAAATGTTGAAGGAGGTTATTTGATTGAGATGAGACCTCAAGAACTTGATTAGATACTTGGTTGGCTAATGACTGTACTGTCTGTATAAAGTGGGTATTGAATTGGTTGGCTATGGTATTATTTTGTTTCTGTGCATTTGTATTGGCAGAGTAGCTTATCCAGGATTTAACAGCTTCTTGATTAAGGTCCAGAACAGTTTTGGATTATTATTGTGCATGTTTTAATTGGCTCAGTAGTAGGTCTTCTTATCTTTGATGATAAGTTGTTCTGTTAAATTTCTTAGTTGTTGATGTGCTAGTAAATTAGGAGCAGTTTTATTTTTTCTCCACACCTTCCATGCTTTGTGTCTTTGTTCCATACCATGAGTTGTTTATTTGCTAAGCATTGCCGTGGGGCAGGATTGGCTTTGACTATTTTATTCTGATGGGGGGTTAGTACCTTTAGAACACCCTGGAAGATGCTGTTGAAGACATAGTGACAGCATCGTAGATGGAGAGAGTCTTTAGTGACTCTCGATTAATTAGATGTAGTATATTACTAAAAGTGTATTTGTGAAACATTTTGCTGAGACTTTTTTCTTAACACATATAGAGTTACACTTGATAAGAATATCTGTAGCTGTGTGATCAAGTCAGAATACTGGACAGCAATGACTGCAAAAATGAAGTAACATGTTTTTCATATCTGGTTAACTTTCTATTACAACTTTCAGCATGATTTGTTGATTCATATGAAATGTGCATGCTACCTTTAATAAAGACTATTTTCAGTAACATGTAAAATCAAGGCAATAGGTAATGATAGGGATAAGGCCCCAACACTAAGCATTCAACAATCTTCACGCCATTAATTCCCTTACTCAGTAAAAGCTATACCAAGGTCATAGAACATCAGAATAGATTAGCAGGTCTCAATGTAATTCTTTAATCACAATTCATTTAGGCTTTAATTGTTATAAGAAGGATCATTATAAAGATTTTCAAATGTTACCTTCCTCCCAAAAAGTGTCAATCACTATTTTCACTATATCTTAGTTTTCAGTGTCCTCTATGATTAGTAATTCATTATATTCTAAAGGAGGAAATATGATAATTTGTATTGCTTTCTGTAGTTTAAAAATGTGATTCTCTTGCTGATTATTTGAGGACCCTCTATACTATTACACAGTTTACAAGCTGAATTCCAAAAATTAACTGAAGGTCAAGACAGAGCCCTAAGGACTCAAAACAACTTACATATTAAAGGAGTCCTCCTTGTGATGAGGATTCAGACTGAGGGACGGTATGGCAGGAGGAATGTAAAGGCACAAACTCAGAAAAAGTTAGTAAAGGATCATTTAAAGGGGGAGGAAAGTCTCCTTTAGATAGATGGCAAAAAGAGGAAGGGTGACATATATTGGAAGACCATCTAAGCCCAAAAAAACAGAGGTATTGAATGAGCAATTCACCCTTTACAATGGAAGTCAGGTGGGGTTGTTACAGGGAGACTGGAAGAGTATAGAGTGTGCACAGATGGCAGAATAGTTAAAAGGTAAGATTGAGATACACTGATGCAGGCAAAATAAGAGGAAGGTAGTACATTGGAGGACTGAATAAATGAGTGCTTTGAAAAAATGTATTGTATTGGGAGATCTGAAACTGTCATTACCAGAAGGGAATGATTCAAAGCCCCAGGGCAGATATAACTCTGGAGCTGATTAAGGTGCTGGACAATGGTGGTTTCAGCAATGTGCCAGCAATGATAATATTGTGTGCATACCCCCCACCCCCACCAAATGATGCAAAGTTATGTCAAGGTTAAAACAATGTTAGCCAATGGGGATCATACTACTGTGTGGTTTGGAGAAGGGACAATGGTAAGAGGGTAGGAATAAAAAACACAAAGGAGACAATATGGGATTTTACAAATGTGGATTATGCTGTGTTGGTGGAGGTGGTCAATGATGAGTCTGGAGACTGGAAGTAATCTGATGGATTGAACAGGCTACAACAATGAGTCAGAGATGGAGTGCTCTGGGCTATGGGCAGGAGTATGATGAGGACACAAGAAGGCAACTAGAAGATATGGCCAATGTTGTTACACTGGAAAATTTGGCTATCATTTAGGGAAGAAAATGACCTACAAGAGATGGAAAGAAGGAATGAGTTGGTGAGGAGGTGGAAAAGGCACAGTACATACAGTCTAGCAAAAAGGCAATGAAGATGGTGCAGACAGCAAACATTAAATCTGAAATGAAGTTAGGCTTGAGAAGAACAGCATGAGGTTTCTTAGTTATGAAGCAGGAAGAAGGAAGGACAGGAGTGAAATTGCCAACCTAAATGCAAGTAGGGTTTCCTCTTTACCAACTCTACATGGTCTTCCTCAATTAATTCTGGAACTACACTATTAATGTCTTACATCCAAGTCATCTAGGGCTTTTTAAAACTTTTCTCATCTATATTTGCAAGTAATTTGTGGGGTTTCTTATAACGTTTTCCATTAAATAGTACTGCCACCTCTACCTCTAACATGATGGCAGATTATCCATCTTTCCAACACTTTGATAAACACCCCACATAGTTTGCATCCAGTCTGCCTCTCTCTCTCTCTCTCTCTCTCTCTATCTCTCCTACTATTTTATATAATTATGCAATAAATCCATTTGGGCCTCATTCCTTGCTAAATGTTTACTCCAAGGATGGATAATATGATGCCCTCCATGCTAATGTTTATGTCTAGTTTCTCTCCTTCCTCCGGTACTGATGTGCTACTCCCTACCCAGTTTCTTTCTTACTACACAGTATCTCCTCCCCTCAGCCTCTTCTTATATTATTATAAGTTTTGGTAAAAGTCAGCAAGAATGTCCAATATTCCCCCCTGCTTACCCTTAGTTCTCAAATCTTTACTTGCATGCTACTTGCCCATCTCTCCTCATGCAAAATGTTTTGCATCCATACAGCCTTTTTGCACTACTAACTGATACCCTTCATTCCCAAATTCATCCTTGTATTTGACTTGGCTATATCCATACTTTTAATCTATAACCATCTTATCCTCTGCTTTTACTATGCCCTGCTTTGTCATCTTTCTCATTGTCTTCCTTTATGATATTATGTCACTTTCCAGTCTTGCTATTTCCTGCTTCATATTTCAGTTGTATCCCCCATTCATTTACTTTGAAGACACAGGTAATCCAGTGGCTCAGGTTAAGTCTAGTATCCAACCCATGACCCAGAGGGTGACAGGACTAACAAGAAACAGAGTACAAAGGATTAGTCTATCTGGCTATGTCAATGTATCATGCCCGGCTAACTCGAATGTGTAAAAATATGTTAACCAGTTTACTGTGTAATTTAATTTAATCCTGACTTGTGCTCAGGACTAACTTTAACCTGTGGAACTTGTTTAACTTGCTTACTTATGTAATCTCTGTAAATAATCTGTTTGTAATATGTAATGCTGGTATTATGTAATGCTGTATCTGCTTACCCTTGGAGCTTTTCTCCCCGGGCCTCCGCTGAAAATGGACATGCATCCAGTTGGACTATCCCGGTCAACAAATTTAAAATAAAAATAAATAAAATAAGTCTAGATAAAATCACATTAGCTAGAAGATCTACGAGACTCTCTCTCTCTATCTCTCTGATACATCCCTGGGAGGAATAAAGACACCTTGAAGTTATCCAGTAGGTTACTTAGTTAATTACTGTAGGTGGATGAGTGTTCTTGTTGTAATAATTATCCAACGCTACTGCTGGGTTCTTGCTTTGTTTGATCTCACCCCTCTTGCCATCTGCTGATGTAGACCTTACTCTGTGATAGTTTTGATTTACATTCTTTGTTTTGCTGGCTTTTAAGGTAGTCCCCACTACCTTTTTATACCCAATAGTCTATAAAGAAAGTGTCTCATCAGTTTATAAGCTGCCTGTCTAATATTTTACCTACTCTCTTCTGTAAAATAGGTTATTGACACCAGCTTTGGGGAACCAACACTGCTAGCAACCCCAAGACACAAAATGCTCACAAAAACTCAAATCCATCAGAAATCAACCAGATAAGGATAAGCTAATGCAGAGCAGCAGAGATATGCTGTCAACTTTGATGAGCATCTTGGCATCTTAGCCCATAGAAGTTAATATTCATCCATTCACAACCTTTTTACACTTAAATATTGGAAAAGAACAGTATATATTTCACTTACATGCACTGTATATGCATGCATACATATCTTTACAGCGCATGCCTTTTGTCGGTAATTAGAAATATTATCTGAAAATAACTGTGCTAAAATATTCATTTGCATATATATATATATATATATATATATATATATATATATATATATATATATATATACACAGAGAGAGAGAGAGAGAGAGATAGATATAGGTGTGTGTGTGTATATATATATATATATATATATATATATATATATATATATATATCTATATATATAGGTATAATCATGAGAAGGGACAAATGGCCTCTGGTAGATGGTATGGTTCTTCACTATCTACCTGCTTGACTGACACTTCTTGAATTTCTTATTCACAGTGTTGATCCCAAGACATGGGGACAACTTCAAACCATCTCTGATGCTTTGCATCATCTGCATTTACCCAGTGACTCTCCTTCTTGCTTCCCATCAGCCCATTCATTTCTTCTGGGGGTGAGAGCTAGGAATCCCCATCCATGGACTTTTTGTCAGTTCTATGGCTCAGTCACTTCAGTCTGGGGCATCTTATCAATTCATTTTGTCTATTAAAAAGTGAACATTAAACGTGTAGGAGTGGACAGATACTTGTCCCGTAGTGGTCCCCTTCCTGACCTAACCCTTCCCCTGTAGTCAGCTTGCATCTTCTAAAAAGTCTTCTTGGTTGGGTAGAGGCATGTGTGCTTCCACATATACCTACCTCCACATCTCAGTGGACCACTCACACTTTATCAGCACTAGTCTGCCCAAAATGTTCTGCAGGTGGACACACACCCACTGATATGTGATTGTAATGAGGTGAGAATAGCCCCCTCTCCATATCTAGAAAAATCAGGCTGCCATCAACCACTGAATCCCATTCTGATGTTCCAAGAATAACATAAGTTATCTGGGTTTTACTGCTTCATCTATCTACACTACAGAGTCTGGAGCATCATCTGCAACTTTTGATACTGTTTCTAGAACATAATGACATATGATATGCATTTCAAAGAGTACAGAAAGTGTAAAGGAGAGAACTAATCATCATATTCACATTGAAGTGGCCTGTCCACGCATATCTATACTTACTTTTGTTCTCCTTCACCCCACTATTTCATACTTCCTTAAAAAAGGAAAGAAGATAAAGTGCAAAGCTTTAACATTTCTTATCTGTATTGCACCAGTAGAGCTAGGTAAGAATGCTGGACCATCAGTATGATGCCTCTGTGCGCTTATTGCTTTTGGGAGCTTTGTGGTTCATTTTATAATGCTACAGTCTTTGGTTATTTTAAATATTATGTGAAACAAGTTGGGTCCATGACATGGGGGGCAGTAGTCAGAGGATAGCATTGTCGCCTCACAGCAAGAGGTTCTCAGATTTGATTGTCAGCTAAAGTGCCTTCTGTGCGACGTCTGCATGCCATCCCTGCATTAGCATGGGTTTCCTCTCGGTGCTCCAGTTTCCTCCCGCATTCCAAAGACATGCCGCTGGAGCTTTTACTTTCCAGGTAAACAAATGTTAAATAAATAAATAAAAAAAATGGTGTATCATGAGTCTGGTTAATTCCCTCAGGGTAAGAGATGGTGTATTGGGGAGACTAAGCCAAGGTCTGCTATCCTGTGGAGCACAGAAGATCAGGAAATTGGCACTGCTCCAAAAGGAATGTGAGTGGGAATTGGTAAAATGATTATCACTGCAGTGGTGGGAAATTCTGTCAACATCTTATTATATTCATACGTGCAGCTGTGTATAAAGTCAGACTGCCCTTTGGGCATAGAAACAATGCATACTAGCTTGCCACAAACCACCATTAGGCTGCAGTATGATGACCCTCATTTGCAAACTCCACACTCCAGTCATGGAGAACCTAAGACTAAATTAGTCATAAGGCTATTTATGCCTGTAGACATGGGACTTGCCCCATGAAAGGGCTGGTGTGGTATACTTCACTATGCAAAGTCTCTCTGGGACTTGGGAAATGGCCATGACATTTTAATTGTAGCTTAATTTTTTTACAGTGGCATTTAAGCAATGCACTGGCTGGTTACCCCCAAACAGTACTTCAGTACTAGTAAATAATATCTCTTTATAAAGGATGAATAATTCAGGTTTAGGAAATGCTCCATTTTATAATCTAAACAATGAAAAATGCATTTTGTATGAACTCCTGTAACTCAGGATAAAAGGGTGAAATAGGCCCAATCAGTAATGAGTGAAGTCTATATCTGCACAGCTTTGTCTCTGCTCAATAAGCTCTGCTGTCAGTTCTGTGGTGTAGAAAAACATTTATTTTCTTGCTTTACTAGTGAGACTAATCTTAAAAAAGTGACTATTGCTTTATTAACTCACTATTGAAAGATGACCCTGGATAACAGCAACGACTTCTTCTGGTGAACAAAACATCATATGATGGCAACATAATAGGATATGGAAGGAAAAAGAACCAATATGACAAACTAGCAGCAGTGCTTGTAACAAAATGTAATGATGTGTCAAAGATCGGGAACTGATCATGAGCCTTGGCAGAGTAATAAGGCAAGGCAGTGAGACAGGTCTGAGTGAAAGCCTTGTTCCTGTTACTTCTGTTAAGGTTATGTATTATCACCTTGAAGAGACCACAGTAGAGCATCTGAAATGCTAATCATGAGTAGATACAGCATGTTAAGTGCATCATAACAACTATAAGCACAAACACATACACCCGCACACGTACACACACACACACACACACACACACACACACACACACACACACACACACACACACACACACACACACACACACACACACACACACACACACGCACACACATATAGATATATATATATATATATATATATATATATATATATATATACATACATTCATAAACAAAAAAGTTATACTGACAATGAAAGTCTTCAAATAAGAAACATGACAAAAAATTAGTATTCAGGTATCTTTTTGAATTAATTGTCTAATAGCAGTATATGTAGTCGACATTATAATAAATTGGAATGCATGATTCATGTCGACACATCATAATCTGCAGAAGAATAATAATGCTAAGGTCATTGATATTATTAACAGCTCCTACTGTCATCACGTTAACTTCCTTTAATCTTTTAGTATGATAAAAAGGCTGATCTGTGTGGGTTCAAAGTGAAAGAATGGGTAAGGTGGGCCAGCTATTAATAACATCTTGAAATCTGCAGTTTCAAGTATTTGCTTCTAAAATTGCAGGAGAGCTGGTGGAGACACTATATAAGCTATATATCTTTTAGCAGTGAGTTACTTCTGTAAGGACTGAAGTACTTCTGAATTATTTTATCTCAGTGATTTGACAAAGGCCACCCTCATCCCTCCAGTCATATCTGCAAACAAAACCTAGGGTAATCTTTCCCGTAACATTTTTTTTTCAAGTAAAATTATTACTCTCTCAGTAGGAAATCAGCAATGACTGCCATTTCAGAGCAACCAAGATTTTGATTATCCATCATACCAGTTTTAACTTTTATTCTCTTTTACATATATCACAATTCATTTGTTTGTGACAGACAGAAATGCAGTTTTCATGTTCCAGAAGAAACAATTTGATAGATCTTAGAATCCAAATAAAAGGCATTTTACCTTTTGCATGTGTCTGTTACAGGGGTATGGTTAAAATATATGTTGATATTTTTCTTAGACAATGACATCTGAGTCCACTGTTCAGCACAGTGATAGTCATACTCATTTTGCAGACAATGTTCTACAAATAACCTTGTTTTATCTCTCTCTCTCTCTTTCTATATATAGCCAGGGTCTATATTAGAACATCAAAGTAAACTTTGAATGTTCTAATATCGAACCCTATTCAGCAAAAGCTGAAAACATCGAACATACAGAACAGTGAATATTTTCCTAGGGAAACAATACACTGTTCCAAAACACATACACACAACAAAAGAACTCCAAACAAACAGCAATCCACACACATGCACCTAAAATCTTACACCTAACCCTACACTAACTAAACTATACACACACCACTAACTATCCACTTACCTTAACCCAAACCCTAACCCTAAGGTCCGTCACTATCGCACACTCAACTCATCTGAATAGGGTTCGATATTAGAACAGTCGAAGTTTTGAAACTTCAATGTTCTAATATAGACCCGTATAGCCATATATCTACACACACACATCTATATATATATATATATATATATATATATATATATATTTTTTTTTTATATATATATTTAGGAATGTTCAGATATCTCAGCTGTATTGCTGAGTTAGCCAACTGGTATTACAATGGAAACTCTCCTTGGGACAATCTATCCAAAAATGATTTGCAGAGCCAGACGTACACTTTTTAAACACTTGGCCTGCATACCTACACTTTGCCCATGATTCATTTTTGTATGTCTCAATGCCATGCATCCAAAATACTTCTTTGACTATCCATATATGGAGGAATGTTTCTGTTTTTATTCACAGATAACCGGTTCTTGAAGCTCTTTTAATTTTTATAGTTTTTCTTAGTTTTATCAAAGTGCAAGACAGAAAGCTTAATTAGTATATATGACTGAACATACAATTAAAAAGACTGTCTGTGGGATTCATGAACAATCATGCAGGTTTCGCCTGAAGCCTACACAATGTTTATGTGTTACTGAGATAAGCAGCAGCACTAATTGCATATGCATACTGCTCATCACGCTTTTACAAATACAAGCACGTTTCTGTGACCAGCAACAGTTTTGGTGGCCAGGAAGACATGTTGAGCAGCATGAGCACACATAGTAAACAAACACGCTTGCCTGTCAGAGAACCTGTTATGTGTGTTCACACGGACAGCATGAAAGGCTACAAAGTGAAAATGATGCCAGCTGTACCAGGCAGGGAAAGTGTACTGAGTGTGATATGCACATAATTCAAATATATGAATACAGAAATCAGTGAGAGGGCACAGGAACTGGAAAGAGCTATTACAATAGATGTGTTACCAGGCAGGGAAAGTGCACTGAGGACAATGTTCACAGAAATCAAAGAGATGTATACAGAAATACATAAAAGGAGAGGATAAATCTTCAAATTATAGTAAGATAATTGATGTGATGTTGCTTATGGGACAAATGCAATTTTGTAATGATAATAGTTTCCAATAAGTATGCCACATTACCTAATGGTGAGCATACTTCCTAAGCAAATATAAGTAAATAAAAAAACAGATGTGATATTATGGGATGTGGCAGTTACACAAATTTACATTATAACATTATACATGGCATATGAATGTCATTAACATGCTGAGTTGAGATAACAGTGCGCAAGGACGGCGCATACATTATGGGATATTTCCATAGCATATATTTTGCCAATATAACATGTTGGAAAGTAGGAATGACATAGAAACCACAATCTTCTTTTGCAGGCGATTGGACCAGTCCCATCAATGTTATCATTGCCCTGTGTATTAACTCAGTATGCCACAGAAAGAGGCCTAATGCTTGTATGAGGAGTATCACCCTTGAAGGTAATAATGCACTTCAGTATTCTAATGGTTATACATCCGAGATGTAGGTGTGTGTGATGTTACAAATGTGAGAGTGTGACACACATAATACTCCTATGTAATGCATTCCTTCCTGACACAGTTATTGTGTAGAAAGATAAGAACAGATTCAAACATCACACTATGATGCAATGTATTTACCAGTGCAGTGTATTGTAGGCATGTGCCACAGGAGGTACCTATGAATATTTTCAGAAAGAAATGCAATTAATTTGTGAATTAAGAAACAATATCAGCATGTCAGACTGATGGCAATTAAATGAGTATGCTGATGTGCATACAGTTGTGATTAGTCCTATACCAATGTTCCGTAGTCAAGGAAGGTTTCCCTGTATGTTTGTACACATACCGACCAAGGCCTGGAGCACATTTATATACACCACCGTACTGAATGCAAGTGCCACAGTAGCACTCTCACCATGACATAGACAAAACAAATGACTACTGCCATGAAATCCAAACTTATGTTCACATGCAACATATCAAGGAATAAGACTGATGTGATGTGATTGTTGTTGTCTGATGTCAGTACATTCACACAAAATTAATCCCTATGCCAAAAGTAAACATTAAGCTGTATAACTCCTCCAGTTCCTCCAACAAATAATAATGCAATTAATAATAATAATAATAATAATAACAATAATAATAATAATAATAATTAATATGGCTATTAATCACATGAGCCACAATGGAACTGCTATCACAGTAGTTAAACACCTATGTGAAGCCATTCAATCATCTGTACTTTATTTGTCCATAATTTTTACCTGCTGAAATGGATGGGGGAGACCTCTGCCTCTCTATACATCTGAAGTGTAATTGTGAGGTATGTCTTTCCTGCAAAACAGTTAAGGACTCAAATACTTACAGTCATTCAATGCTGATTTGGAGTACTTGCCTAAGCATTGAGAAAATCTGCAGCTCAGTGGGATCGATGAAGGTGCCATGGTATAAGTGCATCAACAATCATCATAGGTGTGGTTATTTAAAAGCATTACATCATGTATATGAATCAAGGAATATATGCCACTGTAGTTACTTAGAAAGAATCTTGGCTGTTTGACAGACAACACTGCCTGATGCTAGGTATACCCAAACACACCTGTACCTCCTGCTGTTGTCACTGTGATGGTAGAACAGCAATTATGTACAGTGTGGATATAATCCAATATTGGAACACATGCTTTACTTAGGCGATAACATACACTACATTGTCTCATGTCCTCAATTTTGTGGCGGTGTCTAAATACTCTTAGTTTATTTTAACAGTATTCTGATATTTCCCGACCTCCTCTGATATTGCAAAAGCTGTTCTCAGTTTGCCAAATTCTCATGAGTTTGCCAAAATAGTTCTAAGTTTTGCAAAGTTTTTGCGTGTTTGCAGAAGTTCTTCCACAGCTGCATACATTCTTCTGTATTTCGGAACATTCCTCAGGGCATGTGAACTTATTTCCAAGTATTTCTAGTACTGCATGAGTGCTACCTTTTGTTGTAAAGAATTTGTTACTGAACTTGAGCTCAAAACCAATTTGTTTTACATTTAAGAGTTTTTTTCTGCTCTCTGGTTGGAGCAGAGGGCTGATTCAACCCATCCAAGTTAGGAACTGCTGGAAGAAGGCTTATTGTGTTTTTATCTGAATGGTCTGAAGCCTTAACTGTATAAAACTTTTTTATTCTGCTGGTATAAAAGCCTGGTGTTTGGTCATCATGCAAACACAGTTACTGGTGCCTTTTATATTAAACAGATCTCTCCAGTTTAAAATCTTTTATCGGAAATGCTCTGCATAATTTCTCATTGTTCATAGCTGCTTGAACAGCTGTTAGTTTGTGCAGGGGGTAGCACCATTGCAGTTGATTTAATAGTACACTACTAAACACTCTCAGACCTTTAATTGACTCTCCCTTACTCCTTCATATTACTAAAGATCTGGTATAATGGGTTGGCACTTTCCTGTCATCTCTGTTTCTGGCCTGGTGGATATGGGCATCCTGTGGCAGTGAAGTAGCTACCGCATGTACTGACAACTATTTAATTATAGAGCATACAAACACAGTGTGTGAGAGACGTAGATACAGAAAGTAATTGAAGGCGAAGATCTCACATACACAAACAAAAAATGCAAACTAGGTTGTCAGTGTTACACCCAAAACATTGTCTACCTACACTAAGCAACAAACCCGTAGATCCACATATGCAGAAGTACTCACTTGTAATCTGCACAAACCTCTACGACCTCCTTAAAGCATCTTTCATCTTTTAGCATCTCTCAGTCACACTCAAAAAAGACAGCACCTCACACAACACATAACTCTGAAAATCATAGTAACCCCACTTCCAAGCTTATAAGGCAACATACCACACAGTCAACTATTTAGTTATTGGGGATTCCATTGTAAGATATACTTATGTGCTCCTTACAAGGATAAACAAGAAGAAGATCACAGTGAACTGTCTGTCTGGAGCCAGGATCTGCCAAGTCAAGCATGCACTTAGCTCTTTAAACCTCAAGTACTAGTGTGACACAGTTATAGTCCATGTGGGTGTAAACAACCTAAGATGTACTTCACTGGACTACATGAAGAGAGACATGATGGTGCCCTCTGAATATGTGTCCCAGGAGAGTATGAATCTAGCCTTGAGTAGCATCCTACCTTTACCAGTGATGATGCAACAGTACCAACAAAAAAATGATTGACTTCAACAATTGGATTAGTTTTTGGTGTCACAAAAAGGGTTGCCAATTTTTCATGTCAGAAATTCTGGACATGTAAGTGAAAGCAAAATGTGTGTAATTTTGGTATCCTACATGCAAAATTTTGCTTAATAATGGTTAGATTGAACAGAGATGATCAAGAAATTATTATGATAAAGTAATTTTTACAATATCTATGCTACTGCATTGCACAGTAGTTTGCCAAATATAACATTTGAACTAATTTTCTCATGCATAATAATTTAACAAATGTTACCTTGTCTGCATAATAACTATTGTAATAGCTGTATATTTAAGTCAATATGCAACTTTGCAGAAAAATTAAGGAAACATCAGACAAAAATTGTTTCAGTCAACATAAGCATGTCTCTGAAGTCCAGAATGCAAGACTTGTTTGGTTTATTACTTCAGAATGAGGCAGGATACACCTGTCTGATTTATCTCTCCCAGCCATGTAGGGTTGCTACCTTTTCAGATGCCCAAAGTGGGACATTATAGAAATCTGAGCTTCTGTACCCACAACCAGTTTAAAAGACTGTGCTTCACTTTTTTACCAGTATAAACGCTCATTTTTGTAAAACTTGAGTCATTTACTCTCATTTCCAATAACTGGGTGTTTCATATGCAAGATAATTTGTTATATACAATCACTAAAGTAAACTCAGGGAATATTTTGCAACCTAAAATTTTCAGGACATTTGCCATGTTTCATGTTTTATTTTTGCATAGGACACAACTGCCCAAATAAGGACTGTCTTGTGTAAAGAAGGACAGGTGCTAACCCTGTCTTAGGCTTTGCATGCTTAAATATCTTACCAGTACAGGTCATCCCCATATAGACTATGGAAGGGGGCAGTTCTGGCTACATTTTGGGTGCTGCTGTGACAGCATTCTTGCCAAACACCAAAGACAAACACAAAACTGATATTGTGAACTAATATCATGTCCTTAGATATGAATGTGGTCCATTCCCATCACAATACTAAAAAAAAAAAAAAAAGCACCTGGAGAAATTAAACAGAAAAGATACAGTCCCTTTCCAGACAGAAAAACAAAAAAGATACAGTCCCCTTCCAGACAAGGATTAAAAACATTAATAATGTTGGGACATGGCTTTCTGGAAAAAAATTGACCAGTTGTAAAGAGGTTAAGCAGTGACTTACTTATATTCCTGAATGCTTTTATGTAAAATATTAATGTTTAAGTACACTATACCAATGCTGATGGACATTGCCATAAATGCAATTTTACATGAACAGGAATAATTTGGAAATACTGCAGCCATGTCATGTGTGAGGGCATGCAACTGATTTCATACCTCACAATTTCTTATATCAAAAATTCTTGAATAAGCTAAAAATAATGATGAGGCAAAGGTTGAAAGTAGGGAATATGTTAAAATATAACTCTAGTTCACTTAAAGCAGCAACAAAACAGCATGCATTTTCTACACAAGAAGAAGAATGAAACACTAATGACTGATATTAGCTGGCTGTCAGAAATCCTCAGTGATTTGCAAAAAAAGAAAAATTCTAAATTTTACAAGGACGGAAAGATATGAGGCAAAATCAGTAACATTCTGCAGAAGTATGGAATTAATGCACCTGGAGGGGAGATGTGCTTTGCACCTTGTCATTGCTGTCAAAAAAAGTAGAAACTGGATTCTTGCATTTCAACAACTAAACTCCACATATACTTTTATGGAAGTTATTGAACAGAAACATAAATTACAGTGCTATGCATTTTCTGTATCAAATAAAGCAGCATTACCCTTATAAAGTGAAATGTCATTTCCTTCTTTTGTAACTCTCCCTAGATTTTTTTTATTTTTCACTAGAGGTTGCTAGAAAGCAATGTGTCCCTTAAAACCCACAGACATATAATTTCTTACCAAAACAGAAAGCTCCACTTGAAAAGACTACTATGGAAACTCAAGTTCACACACTGAAAGAAGCATCAACCCTTACGGGCCAGCCTTGGTGCATTTATTTGTGAATCCTATAGGTTATACTGCAGTCAGTCATATGGCCCCCAACCTAGAACAGTTGTCTGCTGTGAAATCCCTTAACCATGACATTAGTAGTTTGCAATAAAATTTCATGATCTCTGTTCTTTATTAAATTATCTAGTACAGTTTTAGGAAGGTCTTAATTGATTTTTTTCCAGACAATATGCTGTCCTGAAAAGGCAGTCTCCATTTTCTGGACAGTGTCCCTTAATTTCAGACAGTCCAGAAGAATTCTAAATGGTTGTCAATCCTAGTCACAACAAGGAGATCCAGTATGTCTGCTTGGTGAGACATGACTGATGAATTATGATGCTTTGCAGAGATGGTTTGCACTTGTCACCACTTGGCTTCCAGATACTGGCAAAAACTTTATCCCTCCCCATAGTGCCTTTTTTAGGCTGTGCCAAGTTGTTAAACTCTCCAACATAACAGAAATAGCTCATGACTACCTAAAGGTACTGCTGCTCAATGCTAGGCATTTATATAAAAAACTGTACACCCTAGAGGCACTCCTCACCCTGGAGAACGCAGACATATGTGCATTCATGGAAACATGGTTCAGAACCATGTAAAGCACCCTGGCTATCAAAGGCTACAATGCCTTTCATACATTTTGAATGCTCTCAGCTCAGGATAAAACAAAGGGAGGAGGTGTCTCAGTGTTGATAAAGGATAAGTGCACTGCTAAACTGTCCAACAACATGACTTGGTTGAGCTGCTCCATGCCCAACTAACCATAGGTGGTAGCCCCTATCATATCCTTGCTAGATACAGATCCCTTAACATGAATCTTTAAAACCACATCTTTTACTTAACCTACTGCAATTTCTTAACATTCAGCCTAACACCATACTTCTAAGTGACATTAACTACCCCTCTATAAACTGGGAAACGTCTATGATCCATAATTCACTTGCTCAGAGGTTTTTGGACTTTGTCAAGGCAAACACCTTGGACCACCTAGTTAACTCCCCAACTAGAGATACAAATATCTTACACCTGATACTTATGAACATGGGGTTTATTGCTCCCTCCCATGTATTAACTTCTCCCTGGTAAGATCTGACCACAAAATCATCCCCTGCAGTATTAAATCTAACCTTGAAGCCCCATCAAACTCCAAACCTGTTAAGAACTTTGCTAAGGCCAATTACCTCAAACTAAGTGACAGCTTATTAAACTTCCAAGCCCCTCCAAACCTGGATGATCTGAGGTCTACTCTGAGCTGTACACAAAAGCACCGTATAACCATATTTGTAGCTGCATAGAGGAAGCATTTCCTGTCTGAGTTAAACCTATGATTACTTGCAAAAATAAACCACTCTGATGGACCTCTAGCATAAATAGACTATTCAAAAAAAGGAAACAAATCCTCTCCAAAAAAGAACAGACAAAAAAGTTTAAAAGACACTCATCTTTCTAAAGAAATAAATTAGAGAACTAGCCAAGTCAGCCAAAGCAAACTATAAGGCAAGGATAGCCTCACAGGTGAAAGATAACCATAACACTTTTTTTAATTATATGCATAACCTCATGGGAAATGCTCAGAAATGTGCTGAGTTAATCATGAATGGCAACACTTACACCCAATCTGAAACTATAGCAAAGTTGCTGGATGACAAGTTCAGTCCAAACGTCTTGCCACCATCACCTCCTACTATACCAAAATAAATACCCGCAACCATCCCTCTACCAGTCATTATGAAGGAACAGATCCTTACTGTGTTCATTAAAGCCATCCATGGGTCCCAACGACATTCCCAGATGCTTTTTAAATAGCATAAAACAGAATATATCAGGGCCATTAGAAACCTTCTTTAACCACAGCCTCCAGACAGACTTCGTCCCAGAGGAATGGAGGACTGCAACTGTTGTCACTCTGCACAAAGGGGGACAATCAATGGACCCAGGGAAGTATAGACCCAGAAGCTTGACCAGTCTTATCTGCAAGGCCATAGAGAGAGTTATCATGAACCTGATCAATAATGACATAGGATCTCTCCAAACACTGGACCAGACCCAATTGTTTGGCTTTATCAAAGGGAGGTCTTGCCTGCTTAATCTGATGGAATTCTTAGAAAAAGTCACCAAGACCATGGATGAGGGTAAAATGGTACACACCAGTTATTTAGACCTGGCCAAACTTTCAACACAATCCCGCACTCGGGGATCATTGATAAACTTACTGAGTTAGGCAAAAACCCCTACATTGCCAGATGGATAGCAAACTGGCTCACTGACAAGACACATTTGTCTAGATAGGTGAATCCACCTCCAGTCAGAAACCTGCTGCTAATGGTGCCCCATGGGGCTTAGTGTAGGGAGCCCTCCTGTTTGGTATATACTTCTCTGAAGTGAAGCCCAATGTTGGGGGCCTTTGGATCACCATGTTCACTGACTACTGTAAGAAAGGAGCAATCATTGAATCCCCAAACAATGCTGACATCCTACAAACAGGCCTATGAATGAAAAATGTCTGGTGCCAATATCATAGTCTGAGACTAAATGCTTAAAAATGTGTAATCATACCTTTTGGTAAATCAGACATCTCTGCATATAATAATATTGATAGAATATCCCTAAATGTAGACCCAGTGGTGAAGGACCTAGAAACACAGATAGATTGTAAGCTAAACTTTGGTCACCAGGTGGAAATCCTTCTGTATGGCTCAACTTGTAAGTAAAAGTATGGCATCAAGATCAAAGGAAGTCATAGTACCATTATACCAATAAATGAAAGCACTCAGTTCAAATAAAGTGTATTTGCTTGAATTTATCTGGGACTCCTTGGTGTTTGTGGCTATAGCTGGTTTGTTCTGTTTGTTTGTTGACTGTTTTTTCTTAGTGCCTGGTGAATTGCAATGCTATGGCCAATTGTGAGCTACCCTCTACCTTGGGGGAACAAACAAATGTTATGATGGACAAGGTCATAGCAAATATTGGCTTGCTGACACAAATGGAAAAGGAGCTTAAGGAGCAGGTTCAAGGACCAAAGGTAACCAACCTTGAACCTAATGAATTTTTTCGTACTCCTATCTGTCTCAATGATGAAGTAAGAACTGATGGCGCTGGTAATGGGGCAGGTTCTGTTAATGATTTTGATATCAGATTGAACTTTAATGGTTGGCTCAACAGTTCATTCCATTTTTCAAACACCGACCGAGAGTACTGCAAAGGGTTGAGTTTGCAACAGTCTATGGCTAAATTTCAGACTGTTCTGTCTAAACGCCGTAAGTTACAATTAGAGTATTCCTACCTCAAGGAGTGCATTAAATGTAAAATTGTTCTGAAAGGACTGAGGTGCTGGAAGTATCCCAACAGCCTTGTAGAGGGTTCTCCTTTTCCCTTGGAATTGTTAAGATTATTTGACAAAATGGGTCTGGAACTTTTGGAACTTATTATTAAAAACAATCAGAAGGAAATTGATACACTGGTTGGCGAGGCTAATAAATTAAATGACAATATAAAGGGGGAATTGTTGTTCGCTACCAAACTATTTTTGTGGACATTGACAAAGAGTTTTGTGATATTCAAAAAAGGAAAAACAACAAGCTTAAGCAAGATAAGGACACCTGTGCTCAAGGGTCTGCTTATCCCAAGCTTCCATTGTTGTGTGGTAACCATGAACACAATGATGTTCATAGGCCTATTCCTTTACATGAGGAAGGAGAGCGTGATGACGAAGTGGACTCTTATTCAAAAAACGGAGAGCTGAGGTGGTCGGAGAGACCGCGGAACAAGAACTTACAGGGGGAAGCGATGCAGTGAGGCTGGCAGCCTCAACAACAGAACTATGGCAACCAATGGAGGCCAAACCAGAAGAATTATCAGCAGAAGAGACACTGAATGTGTAGGGTTTAGATACTGTGGTTGGCATATGGACAGACCTTCCCTTGATTTGTTCCAATGTACAAGGTGACTTTTACCTATATGATTTTACAAACAATGGCTATGGTGGGAACTACGCTGACTTATTGTCCAAAGGTTTATCATTTGCACCTGCGAATTATGCAAAAAGTGAGTATTTATTGATTGATTTAAAGTTATTCCTTAGGAAATTGAATTTTAGAATTTTATTTGAGCATAACAGTTCTAATGAAGGGTTGGTATTTTAAGGAGAAGTAGCGTGTTTAACCCAGTACTCCCACTATTGCTGATACTGTTTGAAAAATTGGTTGAACGTGATTTTAGAGCACTGTTGGCAAATAAAAACTGTGAAAGTGTTCCTAATTTAAATAAAGTAGAGTCTGAACTTTTGCACAAGTTGGTTAGGGATAAAAATGTCCGAACGATAAAACCTGATAAAAGGGGTGGGGTGGTAATAATGCACAACGGTGATTATCTTGATCATATGTTTAATTATTTGTTTGAAAATTATTTTTATGAGGAAACATCATTGAATTTTATTCATCTAGCTTATAAAAAGATTGACTATATGCTTAAAGATTTATTTGATCAGGGCCAAATTGACGGTACATTATATAACTATTTACAAGTGAAGCACCCACTGGTACCGTCCATCTTTGGCATTCCAAAGATCCACAAAGATATAAGGAATCCACCTATGAGGCCTATAGTCAATGCTAGTTGTTCTAAGACCCACCCTCTTTCTAAATTCATTGATTATAAACTTAAGGACATTGTCATGAAAGTAAGTTATTTGTGCAAAGACTCTTGGGATTTTGTACTTAAGATTAGGGATGTGCCTTTCTCTGACAACATGTTTTTTTAACCACTGATGTAATGGAGTTGTATAATGTCATACCCCATGAACTGGGACTGATTTGGTTTAATGATTTTCTTATTAACACTAAACAGTTTGGGGATGATGAAATGTATGTGTTAAACTCTCTGATGGAAGTTGTTTTGCAGAATAACTTTGTATTTATGGATGGGCAATACTTTTATCAAGTTAAAGGGGTGGCAATGGGGCCATCTTGTGACTCCGTATTTGCATATATAGTTTTACTACAATGGGAAAAACAATTTCTATTTGACAAATTTCCCATTCCTCCATGGAAAATGTATTCCAGATACCTGGATGATATTTTTATAATTTGGGAGGATGACATCAATAATATTGCACTCTTTATTGAGTATTTAAATTCTACTATGGCATTTTTGAAATTCATATATAATTTTGTTAGTAACACTATAAGTGAACTGGATGTATGGGTCTTTAAGGACTATGACAATAAAGTGTTGGAAACTACTATTTACAGGAAGCCTAGTTATAGTAATAGCTTATTACACTTTAATAGCTGTCACCCTTATAACCAAAAAAAAGGTATAATAAGGGGACAATTTATAAGAGTGGCAAGGATGGTATCTAATGATGATATGTTCAGTGAAGAGTGCGAGATTTTGGGAAAACATTTTTAAAAATAGGGGGTACCCCAACAACTTGGTGGCAAAGGTTAGGTCTGGTATTGAACAGGAAAGGAAGGATGGATTTATTTGCCCTTTGATTAAATCTCAGGCTTCCAATATTAAGGATATTTTTAACAATAAAAAATAGGTGATAGACAATATCCCTCAAGTTTAATAATACAGTATTATGCAGAAGATATGCATATTAGAAATATATTAGATAAGAATTGGGGAGTTTTTTTCTAGTTTTAATGGAGTACTAGACAAAATAGGTGAACGACCCTTAGTGGTGTACAAGAAGGGTAACACCTTGAAAAACCTCTTAGAGAGTGGTGATAGCCTCTGGAAAATGAACTGTTCCAGAAAATCAGGTACAACGAGTTGTGGAAATTGCGGGCAGTGTAAATTTATGTTAGTGGGGGATAGGATGCCTGTTAATGGGAATACTATTAGAAGTACTTTCCCTTGTAACTGTAATACCTTAGGGGTAATCTACCTTGCTCAATGTTCAAAATGCCTTTGTTTCTACATAGGTAGAACTAAGAGAAAAATTAGGGAACAAATTTATGAGCACATTTTAAGTATAAGGAAAACTAATTTGAACAATTCTCTTGCTAAACATATTGTTGCTAACCCTGTTCATAATTTCCAGTTTTTTGGTCTTGATTGTGTGGTGGTTAATCCTAGGGGTGGGCCATGGGAAGAATTATTAGAGGTCAAAGAATTATTTGGCAACATAAGGTTGATGCTTGTAAAGTTCCCAAACTTAATGACCAGGTGAATTTTAAAGTATAACATGTTAATAGGTATTTTTTGTATATATATTTTTTAATAACTGGTGTTTTTTTTGGGGGGGGGTTGTTTAAATGATGTTTTTAAATTATTTAATACACTAATGATGTGTTGTCATGTCATATGTTGTCATGATTTGTAATTAGTTGGATAGTATACATTAAGCTTGTTTCACCTGGTGTATTAACTCTGATGAAGTCTATGTTATATTGGATGAAAGCTCTCAGTTCGATTAAAGTGTATTTGCTTGAATTTATCTGGGACTCTTCGGTGTTTGTGGCTACAGCTGGTTTGTTCTGTTTGTTTAAAGTACCATTATACTTGGCCCTCATCATGCTCATAATTAGATACAGTTCTCCCTTCTGCCTGTACCTAACCAGGCATTTACACAAATTGGAGTGGCCACAGAGGTTTCTCACTAAAAAAATGCAAAGCGTAAGACATACATCTTATGCAGACCGACTAAAGGCCCTAACCCTTTACTCCATCTCATATTGTTTATTGAGAGTTGACTTATGCTTGACCTAAAAGGCATTCTCTGATCCAGCCTTAATGAAAATGTTACATATTTACAAGAAAAATATACAAGGGCTATGCATTCCATGGACTAGAACCTTATTTGTGACTCTAACAGAACTTGCTGGAGAGGCAAATTAGTATCCCAAGGGGTACCTCGTATATGGAATAAACTTTCCATCATCTTAAAACAAAGCCTGTCTCTCACTCTCTTCAAAAATAATTTAGGCAAATAGATGGGGAACTGGAAATTTACTCCTGGGGTACTGAAAATGTTTCTTTTGGACAGAGGCAGTCTTCAAAATGAACCAGGGTTCCAGAACCCAAAAAACATTACCCTGTTACCACTCCATTCCATATCTAGGGAAGTAAGATATAATGCTATCATTTTCTAGGTATTATTGGTTAGGATTGTAAAGGATTTCATGCCATTAACCAACTACTCACCTATGAACCTTTGAAACTATGAACTATAACTGTTATGGAACAGCAGTCTATTGAAATGATAGCATCAGTCTTCAATACAGTTTTTCCAAAGGAAATGTAGAATAAAGTTTTGTAACAGGAAACAACATCTGCACAGGTGGATGACAACATTGTTAACAACGTGCACTGACAGTAAGCAGTGACCTTAGGATTTGAAGTATATAGCTAACATCACAGGCTAATGAAGGTTTGCTTGAAGACAAGTATAAACTATCGAGTTATTTGACAACTGTGACACTGCACATTTCAATGGATGACATCACTATTGTGCATTAACTTCATATTGCCACTAAAAAGTGGTCACACAGCACAATCACACTGTAGAGATATACCTCATCTTTTTGCAGCCTGTTCTGCACAATAAGATGAAGAAATACACACTCACAGATCATAGTCTTTTCTATAGTCAAGCATCCTAAATACGTACTGAAACAATCTACACACAAGTGTATTATACGCACATGCCACAGGAAAAGTCTGACTGTATGTGAACTGCACTGCATTATGGAAAGGATGACATTAGCTGTGTCATGCAAAGGAGAAGTGTATGCAAAACCGACTTCTACAGTTGTGTGGAATTGTAAATGTTGTCAATACTAAAAAGGGTAACACACTCCTGTATACAATTACATTCACATGGACACAGGGGGACTATACAGGGTCTCAGTATAAGACTGAGGTTCAGAACAGCTTAGTCAAAGCCATCTCCAGTGAAACTGGCATCCCTTGCCTTGGAGAGATTGCTGTCACCATTACAGTGATTTGAAACAGTGCAAGAAGGACCTCCTTTGGAGACCTTGCTGCTGCTGTATTCAAACTCTCTATCTGTCAACTGACACACTCCATACACTAGTGTATTATACACATTGATCACATGAGGTCTAACTTTAGTGGTGTGAGAATGCTTTATTGAAATGATGCCTCATCAGTGTGTTGCAGACAGTATTCATTTGTGGAGTGAAAAGGGGATGTAGGATTGATCTGACAATCTAAATGTATCTCATGAGTGGGAGTCAAATGAGCACAGCTGTTGAATTAATCCACCAGTGATATTATAGACCTACCATCACACACACAAGTTGGTTGTTGTGAGATTAGAATGCCCTACATATCTAACTATGCAACCTAGAGGATACAGTGCATAATGCAATCACCACCACAGAATCCTGACTTCTATAGTATGAGACTGTATTACATCTGAGCTGCTTTGCAGAGAAAATTATGTTGGGAGCGCAGTTTGACAATGATGTGGAGTTACCCTGCAATATAATGGATTCTCCAGGCTACTACTTTGTTGGGGTCAGCGGTAGTTAAGGTCATATTTACACAACTCCATACACACCCACACAAGTACACACACACACACACACACACACACACACACACACACACACACACACACACACACACACACACACACACACACACACACTGACTACATGAGATTAGAATATCCTACCTATCTAGCTATGCAATTTAGAGGCCACCACAGAAGTTTGACTTTTATAGCATGAGAGTGCATTTTATAGATGATGACATCAGCATTGTGTTGCAGAGAAGAAGTTGCGAGAAAGACCCGACATTGATGTGGAGTCACCCTGATCTGTTATAGTTTCTCCAGACTACTGCTTTATTGAGGTCAGCAGTAGTTAAGGTCATAGTTAGCAAAATAAAGCAAACCAGTGCCGTCACCATATAAAGGAGCGTAAACAGACTTTAATAAAACTTAAATTGAAAACAGAGATAAGTGCTTTCAGTAACAACCTTCATCAGATCTAAGCATATACAACAAGCTTACAATTTAAATAAAATAAAGACCCAATCAGTTCATACATTTCAGCTGATGCCCCTTCAAAATAGGCTTCAAGGGGATGTGATCCTTTAAACTTGGTGGCTTATCAGCTTGCAGATCAACAATCCATCATGTTTACAGTTGCTTCAGTTTGATTGACTAAGTCACCTCCTTTTATATTAAAACAAATTTTTGTACAACCATAAATACAAAATTATGGGATGGATATTCATGTACATGTTTTGATAGGGCATTATTTAAATTTTCACATCATATATCCATAGCACGCTGCAGTATTATTTTCTTAAAAAGTCTGTTGGTTTTTACTTACATAAAAACACATACACTGATTACAGGTGGCAATATAAATCTCATTTAATATTTGCCAGGCTCTCACTTAATAGCAGGAGGTTAGCCTTAGTATAGTTCCTGAATATTCCATGTGTAGCTGGGGGTCTAGGTTTTATTTTTACTTCAAAGGACACCACTTTGTGGTCTGACCTTACCAGGGAAGGCATTACAGTAGGGTATGTGCATCAGTCTCCCATATTAGTGAGGACCAGATCCAGTACGGTTGCACCCCTAGTTGGTGTATTGACTATCTGGTCCAGAGAGTTTGTGTTTACAAAATCCAGAAATCTCTGTCCATATACATTTGGTGTTGTATAGGATTCCCGGTTAATATCAAGAATCAAGTTCTTAGTATTACAGTCTGCATATAAACGTAAACCATATTTAGCATGAAAGACAGGATGAATACAAACATTATTCTTATTGATCAAACCACACACTTTACAATGTCCACAGGGAAAAGTTCAAATTTGTTGTTCTGGGTGTAATGTCACCTGTGAATTGTTATTACAAAGCTTTTGTTTCAAATTCTTACTGTTTTTTTAAACATAAAATGTGGTACAACTATTTCCTTAACTTGCCCATCTATTGTTAACAGTTTCCAATTACTTCTAATAACTTGACATACTTAAGCTATATCACTAGCATATGTTAAAGTAACTTTGGTATGTTCATTTCTATTTTTATTCCTAAGCAAAGAAACTTCTTTACTCCCACCCTTATAATGACTGGAGAAATATGGGACACTGTTCATAGATCTTAAATCACTTATAGTTTCTATTAATCTAAGAACTTCTGTGTTACTGTCTCCTCTATCCAAAAATTGCTGGATAAGGTCATATTTACACAGCTCCATATACACACAAAATGCTATGAGATTAGAATCCGCTATCTATCTGTCTATGCAGTCTGTATAACACAGTACTTAATGCAAGCACCACACAGAAGTCTGGGTTTGATAGTGTTAGAGTGCACTTTATAAAGGATGACATCAGCATTGTACTGATGAGAAGATAATATTGGGAGAAGGGCCTGACACTGATGTGGAATCACCCTGTACTGTAAAAGTTTCTCCAGGTTACTACTTCACTGAGGCCAGCAGTAGGTAATATCATATTTACATGACTCTGTACGTGCACACGCACACACACACACACACACACACACACACACACACACACACACACACACACACACACACTTACAAGTTGTCTGCTGTGAAATTAGAACCCACATCCTATCCATTATCACAATCTAGAGGACACAGTAAAAGTCTGACTTTTACACTGTGACAGGGCAGTGTTGATGGGATTAGTTTCTCATTCTGTGTCAGACAAGATATTCTGATTTTGAAGGTTTTATGCAAATCCATATTTGTTGATAAGAAGGCATAAGTGCAATGTTATGATCAATAATAAATGCATACTGCTGCCTTATGTCAGCTATGCTGTCATTAATGTGTATTGGACAACTGAGAATGATATGTACCATGTTGTGTAGGTGAGAAACATACACACGTGTGAAGGACATGATGGACAATGATGCATTCCTTCAACATCAGGTTATGATGATGGTAGATAAACCTTAATGAATGGTATGATATTGGTAATATTTATTATTATTATTTCAGTTTGATTACCGGGGAGGTCCACTGGGCTTTGGGGCCCGTTTTCAGTGGAGGCCCGGGGAGAAAAGCTCCACAAAAACAACAAACAATATTGATTACAAAAGAGTTCAGACAAAATATAACAATAGATGAAACAGGATTTTACAAACAGCCTACAATTAAAAAGTCTAGTGGCAAAATAGTAAAATTAACATTTTTAGTTAGGTTTCAGCACAGAAAGAAAAAAAATGAGGTAAAATATTTTATTTTAGAGAAAGCAGGAGGTAATAACTTGAGCTAGGAATATAGGAGAGAAAAGGAGAAAAAGAAGGCCAGCCTAGGGTGACTTAGCAGTTAATTCATCAAGTAAGAAATATAAAAGTGGCCTATATAGCTAGTATTTAGGAGAGACAAAGAGAGTTTAGTAGAGAAATGGAAGTTAGCCAGGGGAGAAGGAGGAGGATGGTTTGAAAGGAGTAGGTTGAAGAGTGCAGTTGAAAATTCTATTTAGACAGAGGTGGGAATGAAGTAATGTTTTGAAGTTGTTTAGGTTGTGGCAGGATCTAACAGAGGTGGGTAGGGCATTCCATTTTTTAGCAAGGGTGAAGGATAAAAGCATTTGGCCAGCTGGGAACTTGGGTTTTTGTACAGTGATCAAGTTTTCATGAGAATATCTAAGGGATCTAGGAGGGCTATAGGGTAGAAGAATGTTGGAAAGAGCAGGACAGCTAGTTGGATGGAACTGTTTATGGGCTATGGTGAGTTGGGAAAAGGTCAGTTGATTGGGGAGTTCAAGCCAATTTAGAGAGTGGAGGGGAGAGCAGTGATGAATGATGGACTTGGCATTAGTAGCAAATTTGGATATTTTGTTATAGCATTGTTCCAATTTGGAGGAGAGACAGGATGATAAATTAGTGAGCAGAGGAGCGCCGTAAAGTAGATAGGGAAGGAGATAAATGGAGGCGAGGGTTAGCCTAGTGGAAAGAGGCAGAAAGTGGTTATTTCTGTACAATAAGCCCAGTTTTATGTGTGTGTTTTTTGATGTTTTGCTGGATATGATGACTGAATTTCAGTTGGTCATCAGTTAATATACCGAGAAGTTTGGTGGAGGTTACTATTTCGATAGTGGAGTTGGAAAGGCTGGTAATATGAAATTAGTTTTTGTCTAGTGGTGAGGATTTGGAGGGTGGGAAGAGGAGGATCTTAGTTTTGTTGGCATTAAGGGAGAGGTGATTTTGGAACATCCAGTTTTCCGTGGTAGAAAATGCAGTTTGGGTTAGGGCTTGGAGTTCAGTTTGATTAGTGGCATGACAGATGAGGGTGGAATCATCAGCGTATTGAACAATTGTGGTGTTGGGAATGGCTTTATGGAAGTCATTAATAAAGATATTGAATAGTAATGGGCCAAGAATAGAGCCTTGAGGTACTCCGGTAGGTGAAGGAAGGAAGGTAGATGTAGCTAGGCCCCATTTCATAGCTTGGGATCTGTTTGAGAGGTAGCTAGTGAACCAGGAAAGAGCATTTTGGCTAAGGTTAAGGTTGGAGAGATGGTTTAGAAGGAGGGAGTGGGAGATGGTGTCAAAAGCTTTAGATAGATCTAGTAGAACAGTTGAGACTACATTACCAGAGTCACGAGCAGAGTTCACAGAATGAAGGAAAGAGAGAAGGGCAGTGGTGGTACTGTGTCCAGGGTGAAAGCCGTGTTGGGTAGGGGAGAGTAGTTGATGTTCAGTAAGGAAAGGCAGGAGTTGGAGGTGTATACACTTTTCGAGGATTTTGGAAATAGGGGAGAGGATAGCAATGGGATGAAAATTAGAGACATTACAGTTCTTACCACCTTTGTGAAGTGGATGAATGAAAGCAGAATGCCAGAGTTTGGGTACATAGGATTCAAGCAGAGACCTGTTTATTAGGATGCTGATAGATATGACAATGGAGTCAGAAGCTATCTTTAGGAAGGAGGAAGGGAGGTTATCAGGAGCATTTGAGCAAGGTTTGAGTTTATGGAGAAGTTTCTATATTAGGTAGGTAGGAACAGGTTTAAGTTCAAAAATGGGAGGGTGGCAAGGGAGAGTAAGATTAATGTGGGTGGGAGGGTTGTTATTAAAAGTCTTGGTTAGGTCAGCAATGGAAGAAGTGAAGAAGGAATTGAAAAGTGAGGCAATTTCAGGGTCAGATTTGCTGGTATCAGGGCAGGGGTTGTTTTTAGTACCAGGTGTAAGGAGGGAGTTAACAGAGTTCCAGAATTGTTTTGGATTTCTGGTATGGTTTTCTTGTAATTTGATGTAGTAGGACTTTTTATCTCTAATGACTAGTTTTTTGGCCAGGTTTCTCAGTTGTTTAATCTGAAGGTAAATATCAGGCAGTTAGTGTTTGAGGTAAGCTTTCCAGGATTTGTCTCTTTGGTGCATAATATTTTTTGTGTCTTTCGTGAGCCAAGGGGTGGGTTTAGATCTAATTCTTTTTCTTCTCATAGGAGCTTGGGAGTTAAGGATATTTAAGAATGTAGAATTAAAATATTCAACGGCTTCGTCTAGTGGCAGTGTTTTTAGGGGGTTCCAATTAGTCAGCTTAAGGGAGCTAGAGAAATAGTCTTGGTTAAACTTGGTTAGGTTGCGTGTTTGAATGAAATGATGAGAGCAAGGAGAAGTGGGAGTGGCTCGAATAGAGAAGGCGGGGAGGTGGTCTCCTAAATGGTCAGGAATTACACCAGATGAAGTGATTTTGTTAGGATGGGACACAAGTATCCAGTCAAGTATGGTGCCAGGGGGGTTGTTTTTATTAGGTCTGGTAATGGAGTTAGTAAGTTGAGTGAAGTTGAATAGATTGATGGTAAGGGAGGAATTAGGATTATTGATATTTCCCCAGTCAATGTTTACATCTCCCAGAATAAAGGTTTCTAGTTTAATGTTAGAGGATGACCAGGCGAGGATATCTTCCAAAGTATTTACATTATTACCAGGAGGAATATAAAGGGAAATAATGCAGATGCTTTTGTGGATGTTCATTTATAATATGCCGATGACTAGTTCTGCATTATTGAAAGATGGGATGGAGTTAGGGTATGGGGTTATAGTGAGGAGGTTAGAGTAGATTAAGGCAACTCCTCCTCCTCTTTTATTAATGCAGTCTTATCGGAGTGAATGAAATCCAGGAGGAAGGAAATCAGAGTCTCTGATGTGAGGTTTAAGCCAGGTTTCAGAGATGGCTAGTATGTCTGGAAAGTTTTGGGTGAGCCAAGCATGAAAGAGTGTGATTTTATTTTTTAAGCTTTGGGCATTAAAGGTGAGGAATTTGAGATTTTTATTAATGTGTATATTATTGTAGGTGGGCAGATTTTTTTGGAGAGAAGTTTGTAGGGGGATTTGTAGAAGAGAAAGTAGGACATGGATTGGGGTGAATATCACCAGCTAAATGAAGGAGAGTATAATGGGGGCAAGTTTATTTGGTTTGTGGTTTGCTAGGTAATAATGGTAGATATTTACTTTAAATATATGGGTGTTATAAGGGACTGGAAGTAATTTTATTTTGAAGAGAAGTAGAGGGTGGTAAGTGATTAAAGAGGGTGAGATATTGTGGAAGTGGGATGTGGGTTGGTTTTGGGGTGGAAGAGGAGAAGAGAGCACATGAAAGGTAGTGAATGAGATTAATTGGCATAGCAATGATAGAAGTAAGATGAGAGTGGAGAAGAGAAGGACCTTTGGTGGCAGGCTATGCATGATAGTAGGAGAGAATGAGAGATAAGGGAGGATAATATAAGTGAGAGTAAAAGTGATTAGGGGTGTGTTGGAGGAAAGTGGGAGGGGAATAATGTGAAGTCTGATTGGTCAAAAGATAAGGGAGGGACTAAAGGAGAGGAGTAGTGCAATTGGGAGGAAAAGGGGGAGGGACTCTTAGTGAAGGTATACATTTAGAGGTACTGGGTGGGCGGGTGGAAACTGGAGGCAGGGTAGGGGAGCGGAGTGAGCCCACAGGCCGAATGGAGCGGGAAGAGCAAAGAAGGTGGGAATGGCCAGAAACAATCAGTGATCTGCTAGAAGGAGAGCTACAACAGGGGGGCAGGTAAGAGGGTTATAACCTTTAGAAGCTTAATTTCCTAAGGTTTGATGGTGAAGGAAATCTACTCTAAGTTATTTGTTTTATAAAGATAGAATAAGAGTATGAATTTGTGATATATAAAAAGTACACAGAGTGGAGAGACCAAACTACAGCAGTCTTAGGGATGGGACGGACAGTGTTTAGAATAAGTGTATCTAAGTAGTGGGATGAAATTATGAAATTACGGCTATTCTAGGTAAGGGCAGAGGATGAAAAGAAGGGAGAAAAGGGATGGAATTACAGCTAAGATAGGTGAGGGCAGGGACACTGTCTGGGAAGAGTTGGTTTGAGGGGAAGTAAGAGGGAGGTTTGATTGCAGGACTTATTAATAGGAGGGTGCTGCCACCTAGTGGGAAAAGAGGGAGGTACACTAGAGGAGAAAAGGTACAACTTAGAAAGACAGGATGTGGAGATAGGATAGAGGTGGAAAAACAAAAAAAACAAGGATAGTATGATGTTCATGCATGGGCAATGTGGAGTGTCATTACCAAATGATACTTAATGTTCCAATGCAAGAGGGATAAGTAACAATGATGTATGTGTGCCAAGACTGTATGCAATTGTATATCATTTGGAAGTGTCAGTGCTGTGGTGCAGACCCAACTGTCGAGAATGATGTGGTCAGTTAACCACACAGTTCACTGCATTTCATATGAGTGCATTAAGCAATTTCTATGTAATTAAGTAGTATATTCCAGTAGCAATACTTATTTTTGTTCAAAATATCTTCCTACAGCACACTATTGAGAAACATTTGTGTGGAAGTTGGCAAAGTGTTAGTGCATGTGTCATTATATTTTGATATGTTGAACTCGGACTGTGAAGTAATAGAATTTAATGCCGTTCAGTGGTGCTCCAGGACAAGTTTTACACAAATAAGAATCAGAGAGGAAATGTGATTCCAATTTCATTTAAAACAGATCTGTTTTATCTTAATATGTTTTGTACATATGCTTCACATGTTGTATTATACCTTTCCATGTTAGGACCAAAACTCAGTTCAAAAGTGAAGTGTGCTTGCCGTCCTCATTTGTGCAATGTTAGGTTGCGAGCAAACACAGTTCTCTGCTGAAGGAATAAATGAACAACTTTAATTTGGTTTGCCTTCTATAGCATAAACAGGCTTAGTGACAATGTATGGCTGTTAGCATTCTGGACAGTACTTTGTGGAGAAACTCCGCCTGTCAGCCAAACTTTCTCTGTGGCACAACATATAAGCTCACTAAGCAAAATGAAAAAGCAGGTAATGGTTCCAGTATGCAGATAATTTTAAAAAGGATGTCAGAACATCATTATTATATTAATTTTTTATCAAGACTTTAAGAACACTTAGGAATGACTATCATAAATATGTTGCCTGGCCAAATTGTATCAGCAGTAGCTACTGAAAGAATCCTTCATACCTGCTACATTTCAGACATGCTTCAAGGGAAATCACAAGTTATTTGGGTGTAAAATGCAGTGTAAGGCAAAAGCTCACCACATTTTTCAGAAACACTTGAAATGCCACTTAGCATCACCTATTACATAATACAGTTTACTGTTTCCAAACCTCATACAAATTCTGAGGACTACAGCTGATAAATCAAAAGAGATTTAGACACATACAAAGGCAACATATTCATAAGAAAGACACTAATAAAATCAAGCAGTAAGGGTTTCATCTAATGCTGGATTTGAACCGTTGTTATGATGAAAAATTTGGCTTACAGCCTTGATCATTATCTCAACACCCCACCAATGAAATCCTACTTTTCCTATGTTGAAATCATACCTTTAAAGGGACAGTGATAAACTATTCAGCTAATGCAAGTTGTAGGTTTCACTCTTCAGTAAAGTAATGACAGTCTGAAAATGACATAACATGACATTTATATCCATCATCCTAATGAACAGTCAACAGTACACAGGGGTGAGAGAGAAAGGGTAAAGATAGAGACAGATATACAGGGACATATGAAAGGGTGGTGTTATGGGTCATTAATGCACATCTTTATAGTGTCTACTCTGTATTAATCGGCCATGCTCTGTATCAGTAAATGATGGCACTAGGAATCAAGAAGCTGTAGGACAGGCAAAACCTGATGAAGGCATAAGAGTGGTTTACTAAATCTTCCTTATGGTCATGGATGTGCTGGCAAATGGCTAAATGGATAAAAATAAGATATCTGTCATGAAACATATCATAGAAGTGAATTATCACAGGAAGAAATAATGTGACATACATCTGGAATCAATCCCATAATGCTGTGGTCAAAAATTAATCTTCACACAACTGAATTATGTCAACACTCCACAGGGAATGCTGCACTTTGTTACATCCAATAGTCAAAGAACTGTTAAAATAACTGTTGCTTGTGATTTCCTTTTTTCTACCTTTAATCTGTATTCCAATAGAGCGACATGTTTAAGTACCTTTGCATGATGACAGCTGGAGTACCTTTGGTGATGGCAACAACTAACCAGGTTTTGCCACAGCACAGGACATGAACAGCCATTCACCATGAATCAGTACTGGTGTGTGATGCCAAACTCCATGGAAGTACAGAGAGAAAATAAGTTAAGGCTTTCATATGAGCCATTTATGTCCATATATGCTGTTTCTCATAATATTTTTGGCCAGATTAAACATGTAGAAATGGGGTTGACAGAAAAGCTATGAAATGGGGGGCAGAGGGGAGGACACATTGGAAAGAATAGAGGACCATGCAGGAAGGTAGTGGAAGAGAGCCATATCTATCCACATCTTCACAACATAAATATAGAAGGGTAGCCAGAATTTATTGAATGTGGACTCTCATGACACTAAGGGTAGGTGGCAAAACAGAATAATGTTTTACAGCCAATTCAAGTGTGTCAAGAAAACATATAGGTGAAGTGGAGAGCTATATATTGGTCATTATTTTTTTATGGGACAGGTACCCATTTTTTTACTTTTGTATCACTTTCAAAGAGAGTGGAATGTTGGGGAATGGGCTTAGGAATGTTAGGGTCAGGTAGTAAAGTTAGGTGAGTAAGCAAGCACAGGCATACAGTACAAACAAGATAGATAAGGATAGTGATGGATACATATGATAGAGGACACCATGATTGGGGATAGGTAGGGGATATTGGAGATGCACCCACTTTAAGCATGAGAACAGTGAGAATCTAGTCCTCACCCTCAGAACTGTCATCACTGTCTTCTGTTTCAGTTTCCTGTGTCACTGCTTGGCATGGCATTGCCTTGGCAATATGATGAAACACCTTTTCTAATAGACTAATTTGGGCACCCAGGCCCCTTTCCATGATAACCTGCAATATCCCTCTCAGCTTGGTGAGTGAAAAAAAATCACAACCTCCACTACTACTACTTCTGGAGGGACCAGTGCACCAGCTACTGGGGCAGAGTTACCTGATGCAGATGGAGCAGGTACGGCAGGGGTTCTGATAGCTTGGGACCCTGAAGTGCTGGCTGTTAGTGGTGTGACCTGTGGATGAACGGCAGACCGATCCACAGTGGTTGGTCTACCTCTCTGTGCGGTATGTCAGTTTTTGTAAGCAGAAATTAATGCCAATGGAACATTTTTAAGTCATATAAAATATCACACCCCAAAAAAAATGAGAGAGAAGGAGTGGGGTGCGACAAAAAAGAGATAGAATTAGATCCATGGCATGTCACTTGACTATATAATTCCAGAAAATACAGTTATGATTATCCACTCTGTGCACCATTGCCACATCCAGATAAAATGGAAAGGTCTTTCTCTGCTGTACCATTAATGAATTGCACTGTTGTGATTTCATAAATACAACTATTTGTTTCAGTATTGCCATACTGCATATAATCGCAGTAGTTATTAGGCTTACAGTAAGACCTAGTACATATGCAATCTATGCCTCTGTGAGTCAAGTTAACCACTCTTTAAAACTTCAGCTTGGCCAGCTAAGAACTTGGTTATATTCAACTGGACGTATAAGAGAATTTAAGTACCTTTATCTGCTCTTTTTATTTTAAAAAAATACAGTATTATACAGTATTTAATTTGATTTAAACTGTGTATGAAGGAGTGTTGAAGGAATTTTTAACTGAAGTTATTCTGCTCTTCAGTAACTTGAACTGAAGCTAGTGTTGGCTGAATTTTGTTATTTGCTAGTAATTACAGGTGTGGGGGTAGCCACATTCTTTGATTTCCTGTCCTTGCATATTTAAACTGGTGCATGTGAAATAATTCCTGCTTTAAAACTTCAGCTTGGCCAGCTAAGAACTTGGTTATATTCAACTGGACGTATAAGAGAATTTAAGTACCTTTATCTGCACTTTCTTTTTAAAAAAAATACAGTATTATACAGTATTTAATTTGATTTAAACTGTGTATGAAGGAGTGTTGAAGGAATTTTTAACTGAAGTTATTCTGCTCTTCAGTAACTTGAACTGAAGCTAGTGTTGGCTGAATTTTGTTATTTGCTAGTAATTACAGGTGTGGGGGTAGCCACATTCTTTGATTTCCTGTCCTTGCATATTTAAACTGGTGCATGTGAAATAATTCCTGCTTTAAAACTTCAGCTTGGCCAGCTAAGAACTTGGTTATATTCAACTGGACGTATAAGAGAATTTAAGTACCTTTATCTGCTCTTTTTAAAAAAATACAGTATTATACAGTATTTAATTTGATTTAAACTGTATGAAGGAGTGTTGAAGGAATTTTAACTGAAGTTATTCTGCTCTTCAGTAACTTGAACTGAAGCTAGTGTTGGCTGAATTTTGTTATTTGCTAGTAATTACAGGTGTGGGGGTAGCCACATTCTTTGATTTCCTGTCCTTGCATATTTAAACTGGTGCATGTGAAATAATTCCTGCTTTAAAACTTCAGCTTGGCCAGCTAAGAACTTGGTTATATTCAACTGGACGTATAAGAGAATTTAAGTACCTTTATCTGCTCTTTTTAAAAAAAAATACAGTATTATACAGTATTTAATTTGATTTAAACTGTGTATGAAGGAGTGTTGAAGGAATTTTTAACTGAAGTTATTCTGCTCTTCAGTAACTTGAACTGAAGCTAGTGTTGGCTGAATTTTGTTATTTGCTAGTAATTACAGGTGTGGGGGTAGCCACATTCTTTGATTTCCTGTCCTTGCATATTTAAACTGGTGCATGTGAAATAATTCCTGCTTTAAAACTTCAGCTTGGCCAGCTAAGAACTTGGTTATATTCAACTGGACGTATAAGAGAATTTAAGTACCTTTATCTGCTCTTTTTTAAAAAAAATACAGTATTATACAGTATTTAATTTGATTTAAACTGTGTATGAAGGAGTGCTGAAGGAATTTTTTTTGAAGTTATTTGCTCTTCAGTAACTTGAACTGAAGCTAGTGTTGGCTAATTTTTTTTTTTTTTGCTAGTAATTACAGTTTAAGTACCTTTTATGCTGCTTTCATAAAAAAAAAATACAGTATTATACAGTATTTAATTTGATTTAAACTGTGTATGAAGGAGTGTTGAAGGAATTTTTAACTGAAGTTATTCTGCTCTTCAGTAACTTGAACTGAAGCTAGTGTTGACTGGATTTTGTTATTTGCTAGTAATTACAGGTGTGGGGTAGCCACATTCTTTGATTTCCTGTCCTTGCATATTTAAACTGGTGCATGTGAAATAATTCCTGCTTTAAAACTTCAGCTTGGCCAGCTAAGAACTTGGTTATATTCAACTGGACGTATAAGAGAATTTAAGTACCTTTATCTGCTCTTTTTAAAAAATACAGTATTATACAGTATTTAATTTGATTTAAACTGTGTATGAAGGAGTGTTGAAGGAATTTTTAACTGAAGTTATTCTGCTCTTCAGTAACTTGAACTGAAGCTAGTGTTGGCTGAATTTTGTTATTTGCTAGTAATTACAGGTGTGGGGTAGCCACATTCTTTGATTTCCTGTCCTTGCATATTTAAACTGGTGCATGTGAAATAATTCCTGCTTTAAAACTTCAGCTTGGCCAGCTAAGAACTTGGTTATATTCAACTGGACGTATAAGAGAATTTAAGTACCTTTATCTGCTCTTTTTTAAAAAAAATACAGTATTATACAGTATTTAATTTGATTTAAACTGTGTATGAAGGAGTGTTGAAGGAATTTTTAACTGAAGTTATTCTGCTCTTCAGTAACTTGAACTGAAGCTAGTGTTGGCTGAATTTTGTTATTTGCTAGTAATTACAGGTGTGGGGGTAGCCACATTCTTTGATTTCCTGTCCTTGCATATTTAAACTGGTGCATGTGAAATAATTCCTGCTTTAAAACTTCAGCTTGGCCAGCTAAGAACTTGGTTATATTCAACTGGACGTATAAGAGAATTTAAGTACCTTTATCTGCTCTTTTTTTTAAAAATACAGTAGTATACAGTATTTAATTTGATTTAAACTGTGTATGAAGGAGTGTTGAAGGAATTTTTAACTGAAGTTATTCTGCTCTTCAGTAACTTGAACTGAAACTAGTGTTGGCTGAATTTTGTTATTTGCTAGTAATTACAGGTGTGGGGGTAGCCACATTCTTTGATTTCCTGTCCTTGCATATTTAAACTGGTGCATGTGAAATAATTCCTGCTTTAAAACTTCAGCTTGGCCAGCTAAGAACTTGGTTATATTCAACTGGACGTATAAGAGAATTTAAGCATTGAAACTGCCCGCCCCTCAGCCTGCCTCTGGGCCCATCTCATTTGCTCACTCAACTGAGTGCAGTGAGATCATATTCTGATTTCAGGCACTCCTACTTTGTACAAAGAGAGCATCTGGGTTATAGAAAAAAAAATTTAGCTTATTTCCTGCCTTTCTTGTTAAGTGGTACAGACTATTTGTAGGCTTCTGAGCCCCCAAGCCCTTCTGTGTTTGAGGGAAGCCTTCTAGCTTGTTTTTTTGTTATAACTAGCCAGTTTTCTAGTTTCAGCACTCAAATCTGTTTCTTTGATCTCAGCACTTGTTCAGGAATAAAAAAAAAAAAAAAAAAAAAAAAAAAAATTTCATCTGCTTTTACTGTACTTGTGTTTTTACCTACTTCTTTTTACTTTTGCATCATCTTAAAATACTCAATTGTATTTATTACTGCTTGGTGTAACTCATTCTAAGCCTTTTGGTTTAAACACTTGGGCTTCGGACCAGTTAGTTGTTTTGCACTGAGAGGGTTTGTGGTCTGCACTGTTGTGGCAGAACAGGTAGCTTACATCCTTCTAGGTTGAGAACTGCTGATTGAGGGCTCAGTGTCTGTTATTCTAAAAGTGTATTAATTCTGGTTTAAGCACTTGGACTTTCAAGCCCGTTATTTTACATTAAGAGGGTTCGTGGTCTGCACTCTTGTGGGAGGAGAGGCTGGACTCTGCCCTTCTGAGCTGGGAATTTCTGGTTAAAGGCTTATAGTGCATGCATATCTGAACTGTTTCTTACTGAAGTTGGTGCGCCTTGTTTGCTGTGGCATAGACTGGATTCGGGCCTGCTGGATATAGCTTTGTTTGTGTAACTTGAGCACTAATCCAGACATTCTCTAAAGTATTCAATGGCATTTATTACTGCTTGGTTGTAACTTGATTAAAGTGTAGCTATCATTCAATTTTTTTGGATTAAGCACTTGGGCTTCAGACCAGTTGTTTTACATTAGGAAGGTTTGTGGCAAGCACTGTGGTGGCAGGACAGGTAGCTTTCATCCTTCTAAGTTGGGAACTGCTGATTGAGAGCCCAGTGTCCAGGTGTATTAGTTCTGGTTTAGGCACTTGGGCTTCAGGCCAGTTATTTTACATTAAGAAGGTTCGTGGTCTGCACTCTTGTGGGAGAAGAGGCTGGACTCTGCCCTTCTGAGCTGGGAATTTCTGGTTAAAGGTTTATAGTGCCTGAATATTTGAACTGTATCTTACTGAAATTGGTTCACCTTGTTTGCTCTAGCATAGACTAGATCCAGGCCTGCTGAATCTAGCTTTGTTTATATGCTTGTTGTTTGTTTGCTTGTTATTTCCCTGGAAGCTAATTCCACCTAATCTTCTCAGCACTTCTGTGGATCACTAGTGATATCTGCATTGCTTACTGTACTTATTTCCTTGTTTCACTTGAAAGAAAGTTACTGTTTGTCGTTTTGCATTTAGTTACTTGTAACACATTGCACTCAAGTTACCTGGCACTTGCTCACTAAAGCAATTATATAAGTCAACACTAAAAATTAAAAGCACTACACCCTCCCCACTGGCCCTTGTTTTCAATTAAGGATTTCCCAATATTATTCTAGCATGTCCAAAGGTCAGTTGTCAATCTCCTCTCCGGTCCAGCTGGTGAATTTGGGAATCTTGAGGCAATGTTATAACTGCCTCATGTACACAGACAACCCTCTCCTCCTCCCACATAACACAAATACTTGCGAGAGATGCAGCTATTTAGCCAAACTGGAGGCTGAGCTCTCTCAACTCAGGACTGGCAAGACCAGACAGGAGGAGAAGGCAACTACACACACCACAAAACCAGCCTCACATAATGCTACCACTCCACTGAATCAAACACATAAACACACAAAGACATACTCGGAGGCTCTGAGTAAAAATTTACCTAAACAGCAGAGGCCTCCAAAGCAGACACCCAAACAACTGCTACCTCAAGACACCCCAAAAGCAACACATAAACCACAAAAGCAGTGTGCAAAGCAGTCACAGCCCTTAAGGCCAAATACAACACCAAACATACTTGTCATAGGTGACTCCATAGTCAGACACACCGACGTCCCACTCACCAGGCTGATCAAGGAGAGGGTCACAGTAAGCTGCCTATCGGGCGCTAGAGAATCAGCATAACACAAGCACTCGGGTCACTCCACGGCAAGTACAAATATGACACAGTCATTGTAAATGCTGGTGTGAACGACTTCCCTGGACTACATGAAAAGAGACATAGAGGAGCTCTCTGATTATGTAGCCCAGGCAGGTATGACCCTAACCCTGAGCAGTATCCTTCCTTCACCAAGAATGATGCCACAATATAGAGACAAGATGATCAGCTTTAACAATTGGCTTAATGTCTGGTGTCATTCAAAGGGGATCCAGTGTCTGTCTGCCTGGGATGACATGCTTGACAAGCCACGCTTTTTCAAAAGGGACGGCTTGCACCTGTCACCCCTGGGATTCGGATATTGGCTAAGGCTCTTGCCACCCCCATAGTGCCTTTTTTAGGCAAGGCTCAAATTCTAAACCTACCACCCTAGAAAACAAAAATGGGAAGAAACTGAGGGTAATGCTGCTCAATGCCAGAAGTCTAAATCTCAAAATGCACACACTCGAGGCCCTTCTCAGTATGGAGAACATTGATGTCTGTGCTGTAACAGAAACCTGGTTCAAGGCTCCTGAGAGCACCCCGGCACTATTAGGTTTTACCTCATATCATGCCCGCCCCAAAACCCGGACCACACCACAAAAGGAGGGTGTATCCATATTCATAAAGGATACCCACACCTCCAGGTTGGTGGCAACGGAAACCATCCAGGTGCAACTAACCATAGGCAAAACTGCTCTACAAATTGTAGCATGCTACAGGCCACCCTCTCAAACTCAGGAACCCCACACAGCCTTCCTGAAGACACTGGAGGGTATAAATGTATCTCCAAACACCATCATATTGGGTGACTTCAACTACCCGAATATAGACTGGGAACATTACTCAAGCCCTAACTTTCTAGCCCAACGGTTCCTGGAGTTCATAAATTAATGCCATGGAACAGCTAGTCACTGTTCCCACAAGAGGAGAAAATATACTAGATCTCATTGCCACAAACATGGGGACAAAATGCTCCACACCGAAGTATATCCCTCATTGGTGAGATCTGATCATAAACTAATCTCACTGGAAATCCACATCCCCCCACCCCAAACAAAAGACCATAGTGAAGAACTTCTCTAAAGCAAACTTCACACTACTCAAGACTGGTGTGGTATCCTTCAAGGCCCCTGAGCCAGAGGAAACCACAACCCAAGCTGAAGCCCTAACAAATGCCTTCTATGAACACCTCCAGGACTGCATGGATCAGGCAATCCCAAATAAAACCAAGACTCTTTCCACAAAGGGCAAACGTCCAGTCTGGTGGACCCCAGCCATTAACAAACTTTACAATAAGAGGAGAAAGCTATTACATGATAGAACAAAATCCATAAAAGGGAAGTCACCCTGATCATTATTAGTAAAAAATACGAGCACTCATAAAATCAACTAAGGCCAATTTTGAGAGAAAAATTGCCATGGATTCAAAGGACAATCATAAGGCCTTTTTCAGCTATGTTAGGAACCTGGGTGGAAACTCCCAGATATGCTCAGAATTAGTCCAAAATGATACAAAATCACTGAACCCACAGACATTGCCAACATACTGGCAGACAGGTTCAGTGCAAACTTCACCCCTCTCCCCTAAAGGAGAGATAACTATCCCAGCCGAGTGTAGCCTCCCGGACATCTCAAATGCGCAGGTGAAAGCTCTCTCTAAAGCTAAAAACACAGAATCAATGAGACCGGATGGTGTCCCCGGCTGTGTGCTACACGAGCTAAATGAGGAATTAAACCCGCACATAAGGCAGCTGTTTAATCTCAGCCTTACCACAGGATACGTGCCCAAGGAGTGGCGACGGCAACTGTGGTCCCACTCCACAAAGGCGCCTCTACGGACCCTGGTAATTACCCATAAGCTTAACAAGTCTAGTCTGCAAAGCTATGGAGAGGATCATAATGGAGCTCATAAACAAAGATATAGGGGACTTGCAGACATTGGACCCGACCCAATTTGGCTTTGTCAAGGGAAGATCATGCCTTTTGAACTTGGTCGACTTCTTTGAAACAGTCACCAAGGCCATTGATGAGGGAAAGGCAGTCCATACAGCCTACCTTGACCTTGCAAAGGCTTCGACACAATACCCCATTCGGTATTGTAGAAAAACTACCAGCTTAAATGTAAACCCATATGTCACAAGATGGGTTGCAAACTGGCTTAAGGACAGAACCCACAGGGTTAGAGTTGCTGGCGCTGTGTCAGACTCCAAGCCGGTCACAAGTGGTGTCCCACAGGGCTCGGTCCTTCTATTGTTTGGCATCTACTTCTCAGAAGTACAGGCCAACATGGGAGGACTTTGACAAAGTTTGCAGACGACTGCAAACTGGGCTTCATAGTGGAAAGTGCATCGGACACGGATATCCTTCAGAAGGGACTCACGGAAACAGATAGCTGGTGCCAGAGCCATGGCCTGAAGTTAAACGCCAAAAATGTATAGTCATACCCTTCGGGAAAAACAAGGTAACCCCAAGCTACCATATAGGTGGCAATCCACTAAGCACAGAAGAGGTTATCAGGGACCTGGGGACCCAGGTTGACAGTGGCCTTTCTTTTGACACTCACATTGCTAAAGTGGTTAGAAAGACCTTCTACATTGCCCACCTGATCATGAAGGGATTCACATCCAGATCTAGTGAGGTCATTGTTCTGTACTCTTCACTTATCAGACCAATGATCGAGTACAATGCCCCATTCGGGATGTATCTCACCCGACATCTGCAGCAATTGGAGAGACCCCAAAAGTTCCTCACCAAAAGGATAAAGGGACTCCAAAATCTGTCATATGCTGCCAGATTGAAGAAACTCCAGCTCTATTCAGTCGCATACCATCTGCTCAGAGGTGACATGTGCCTGACATACAAGGCCATGTCCAACCCGGAATTAATGGACATGCTCCACCTCAAAAATCCAAATCCACCAAAACCACTAGAGCAAGCGACTTAAACCTTAGCACGGCTATAAATAGGACGTGCTGGAGGGATAGATTTATCACTCAGAGACTCCCTATGCTGTGGAATAAAATCCCGGTCCATGTGAGGCAGAGCACCTCGCTGACTCTGTTCAAGAGAAATCTAGACCTGTGGATGGGAGATCGTAGGTTTACCCCGGGAATCATATCTGTGTCACTGCTGGACAGAGGCACAACAAACTAATGGGCACAGTATTTTTTCATATAAGGGGTATGTAGTAGCCACAAAATTTGGGCTAGGCTTATAAATGCCTTAGGGCAGATAGCCTAGTATAAACCTATGAACCTATGAACCTATGAACCTATGGTATACCTGCCTGTTTGCTGCAATGTCTTCAGCACCTGTACAATAGAGAAGAAGAGTCATGGAAGCATATTGAATAACAGTCTTCGCTGTGTCCTGCATTCTATAGCCTGGGTCAGTATACTTACACAAATGAGTGATGTCAGCAGTACTAAACTCAACATCTCATCAGCTAAGGAGGTCCTTCTTGCACTGTTTCAAGTCACTGTAGTGGTGACAACAATCCTTTCAAGGGCATGGGATGCCAGTTGCACTGGAGACAGTTTTGATTAATCTGTGCTGAACCTCAGTCTTGTACTGAGACCCAGTACAGTCCCCCTGAAGCAGTCTATGGCTGTAGCACATCACAAGGAGTGCCACCTCACATGTGTGGTCTAAATTCATCTCCTGCACCAGCAATGCCTACAGAAGTCTAGCAGCAACACCATGGATTTACTGGTGCCAAATTCCATTCTCTCATTTAGCAGCTAGTGTGCAAAAACACACAACCATGTCAACTGCATTTGTGAGATGGAAAACATAAGAGAAGCACAGGCAAACAAAGAGGAAGGTATTTTATCGAACAACAATGAAAGTGTGAAGCATGGCAGTGAGATTTGCCATGTGTGATGCTCAGCCTATTCGCATGTTTCCAGATGGTCAACATTGACATGTTTAATGACTTGGTTTGTTATCCTTGACATGTTGGAGGTTAAATAGAATGGCTTGGCAAATAACATTCTGCAACTGCACATTGCAAAAAGTTAATTGACTAATGTGGGAATCAAACCGTAGGAAGAAATAATGCATAAAAATTAATCAAGATGATTATTTCTCAGGGCTACAGGGGGATTCCTTTTAGCCATGTGCATTATGGATATTCAGCATGCATGGACATATACTTTAGATAGACCTGTATGTGTGTACTTTTAGGTAGTCCTTTAAAATGCATTCCCATGAAAGAGATAAAATTGCTGTTCATAATGAAATACAGGTTGGGGCATGATATACACATACTTCACTACATATACTGTCATAAACTCAGAGTCAGGCTACGTGATGAGAAAAATGATTTTAACTTAAGTATTCTGCCCATCATAGATATGCAAGTATTTTTAAGTCATTATGATAATTATCCTGCTTAAACAATTACACACACACACACACACACACACACACACACACACACACACACACACACACACACACACACACACACACACACACACACACACACACACACAGACTTTCAACTGTGTTTCATAACTAAATTGTTTATAAGATATGCTACTTAGAAAAAATATATTTATCAACACATCAGTGAGACACTTCTTGCAATGAACATAATTATGATAGCCATTTCTATGTAGTGTTAGCTTTCTAATCAAAGTTTTGTTAGAAATCACATTCTAACACCCTTTTGTAAAAGATAAGTGTGATCCAGATTTGAACTCTGAATCTCTTGGCCAGTTGACTTATACCATATGCCAAAGAGACAGTTGCACAGCAAGTTCATAGGTGAGTACAAGGCCATCTACCCTGAAGGGCAATTTTAAGTCTAGCCAATAATCCCAGGTCAGAATCAAGCTCTATACCATGTGTTTATGAAATGAAGACCTCAACCATTATACCAAACCCACCTCCAAACCTGGAGATGCAACCTACATTGAGTTTCTAAACTTGAGACCTGTCTGTCTACCTCACACATCTTAACTACTACTTTGCCATTCACCACACTTTCAGAAAGCTGCATGACAAGACTCCATAACCTAATATGCAAGGATATTTCTTACAAGTCATCACATCATGTCCTTAGCCTCTTTATAGTCAAGAGTCATGGTTTTATGACTTACAACAGCATTAGTCAATAAAAATGGTCTAATACTTTCAAACTTTTACCCCCCATAAAAACTGAAAGTAAGGGTCGTTGGTTATTTGGGTTGAAAATGTTATTTGATTAAGATGCTCTCCACTCAGTATTGTCCAGAGTGCTGACATCCATACATCTCTGCTAAGCTTGTTTGAGCTACAGAAGGCAGTCAAAGTAAACTTTTTAAATTTTCATTAAGTAGGTAAGCCTGATGGTGCACCGCTCAACAGACAGCAAGTGCACAAGGCAAGAAACCTAAAGAAAAACATAAGTTCTGATGAAATTAAGTCATAAACTGTGAGTAATAATTTCTGCATTCCCTTCACACAGTATGGATCTGAAACTCAGAAAAACTCTATTATGGGTCCAAAATCACTGCATTTACTGCTTCAGCCACAGAAAGAGGTATGCATCTATAGCCGGTGTTAGGCACCCGCCAAACCTGCAGCCGCAGAGAGCCTCCGATTATTTCCACACGTATGAGGGCCCACACATGAAGAAGCAGCAGGTTTATTCTGCTCCTAGCTCCGTGCCTCATTCAGCTGTACAGCATTGTCGCGCAAATCCGTTTTTTTTTTTTGAAAGAAGTTGTTTCCTTGACTACTGCAGCCAATCAGATTGACTGCAGCAGTCAAGGAAGCAAGCCTTTTCCACAATTAAGCTTTTGCAAATTAAAAATATCCACCCATTAAGAAATGAAACTGCTTAAGCTATTAGTACCATTCATATATTTAAAGACTGTGGTTTTTTTTCATGAAGTAGTGGATCCATTTGTAGTACAGCTATGGGTTCATGTTGTAGTCTGATCTTCTGTTTTTGTTTTTTGGAAAAGCTTTGGGTTTGCCTCAGATCTAAAGTGACATAAACACAGGGAGCCTCCATAACAGTTATGTGATATAATGATCAGTAATTGATGCAGGTACTGAGATGTGAGTTCTCTAGTTGGATGATACGGTGCGATGAGATTACTGAGTGTTGGACATTTATCTGGTCTGTACTTAATGTTGCGAGCAGTTTTTAACTTTTTCATAATTCAGGGCATTTTGAAGCTCTAACCATTGGATTTGCTTGAGGGCTGTAAAACAATGTGACATACTGGGTAGACTGGTAGCACATTTAGTGATTTTACTGTAGTAAATTTCAGAAATTTAAAGAGTGTTTTATTTGGATATTAGTTATAATGATATATATATATATATATATATATATATATATATATATATATATATAAAATCAGTAGTGATTGTGAATGTAGCCAAGCACTGAGTTTGAGATATAGTTTGATTCTGCATTGTATGCCAAGTTTTCAGTTAGTTTTGGTCACTATATAATTGACGTGCTGATTTAACTTTAGATGGTTGTCTTTAATTACACCCAGTGACTTAATGTGTGTGATCTATTTGATCAATATGTTGTTTGCAGATGTGGTGGTTATAGCTGGTCTAATTTTGCAGTTTGTTTTGGAGGTAAAAGAGCATTACTTTGACTTTATTTGCAATCAAAACTAATTGGCATTTAATGAGTCACTCCTAATTTTTGGAAACCAAATTTAGTTTGCATTTGGAGTATGGCTAGTGGGATGGCTAAGCATACCAAGGAAGAGAAATGATGTTGTTTAATGGCCCCATTTTCCACTGTTCTGTACATTTTGTTTATAAATATGGTGTAGAATAACAATTCAAGGATGGAATCCTGTGGAACTCCTATATTAGTTGGAATTAGTTGCATGAGTGGAGGAGCTCCCTGGTCAGCCTCAGTAAGATGCTGAGATCCCTTATAAGATCCTCCAAAGCTAGTTACGAAAACAAAATCGCCACTAATTCGAAGGACAAACACAAAGCATTCTATAGCTATTTCAACAATCTTGATGGCAAAACCCAGATCTGCTCCGAGTTACAGCACAACGGCACAAAAATTACAATACCGATATTGCCAACATCCTGGCAGATAGGTTCAGTGCCAACTTTACCCCTCCGCCACCCCATAAAGGGCACATATCTATACAGGAACAATGCAAAGTCCCTGTAATCACAACTTCGCAGGTAAAAGCTGCACTCTCTAAAGCCAAAAACATAGCATCCATGGGACTGGACAACATCCCGGGCTGCATTTTGCATGAACTTCAGAATGAACTGGCTCCCCACTTAAGCACCATGTTCAATAATAGCCTCTCATCAGGCTTTGTGCCCAATGAATGGCGCACAGCAACAGTTATCCCACTCCACAAAGGGGGAGCCACCACTGATCCTGGGAACCATCGACCTATTAGCCTGATGAGCCTGGTCTGCAAGGCCATGGAATGTATCATCGTGGAACTCATAAACAAAGACATTGGTAACCTCCAAATTCTGGATCCCACCCAGTTTGGGTTTTTGAAAGGTAGATCATGCCTCCTGAACCTGATCAACTTCTTTGAGGTAGTCACCAAAGCCGTAGATGAGGGTAAGATGATTCACATGGCCTATCTTGACCTCGCCAAAGCTTTCAACACCATCCCTCATTCTGGAATTATAGCTAAACTCACTAAACTAGGTATAAATCCCTATGTCACAAGATATGGGTTGCCAACTGGCTCACTGACAGAATCCACACTGTAAAGGTTGCAGACTCCAAATCTGACCTCAAACCAGTGAGAAGTGGAGTACCACAAGGTTCAGTCCTGGGACCTCTCCTGTTTGGTATTTACTTCGCTGAATACATGCTAACACAGAAGGCCTCTGGCTAACAAAGTTCGCAGATGACTGCAAACTAGGAGCCGTAGTCAAGTCTCCAAATGATATGGACATCCTACAGAAGGGTCTTGCTGAGACAGATGCCTGGTTTCAGAGCCATGGCCTCAAGCTCAGTGCCAAAAAGTGCAGTCTCATCCCCTTTGGTAAAAACTCTGTACTCATGAACTACCACATAGGCAGCAATCTACTTAACACCGAATGTATGATAAGAGACCTTGGGACCCAGGTGGACAGTAGTCTCTCCTTTGATAGTCACATCACCATAGTAGTCAGGAAGTCCTTCTACATGGCACTCCTCATCATAAAAGGGTTCTCATCCAGGAAAAAAAGAGGTAATTGTTCCCCTCTACTCGACACTCATTAATCCCATTATAGAGTAAAACGCCCCTTTTGGAATCCACCTCACAAGACATCAGCAGAAGCTGGAAAGGCCAAAGAAGTGCCTCACAAAGAGGATTACTGGCCTCAAACAAAGGCCCTACACTGACCATCTCAAAAAACTCCAGCTTTACTCCATAGCATATCGCCTACTCCGAGGTGATCTGCCTAACATATACAGCTATGTCAAACCCAGAGCTGTTGGACATGCTACACCTAAAGAAATCCCAATCCCTCAGAACTACATGCTCTAGGGACTTAAACCTTGTCACCACAATAAACAGGACATGCTGGAGGGATATATTCCTGTCCCAGAGACTTCCCATACTCTGGAACAGGCTACCATTCTATGTCAAGCAAATGTCTTCATTAGTACTCTTCAAGAAAAATCTTGATGAGTGGATGGGAAATAGGAAATACACCCTGGGGATCACTACTGTGTCTCTGCTCGACAGTGGCACAGGAAAAATAACTTTCTTGGGTGGCGTAAGCCAGGGAACCTAGTTGGCTAGGCTTACGTAGGCCCTTGGGCCAATAGCCTAGTACCTACCTATGAACCTATGAACCTATGAATGAATGTTGAGTATATACCTTTCAATTTAACTGCTTAAGATAATCTAGAGAGCTAAATATTGAAGAAATTAAGCTCTGGGGTTTGTGACTACTGCAACAGAGCTTGATACTTTAAACATTTAGGGTGATACTCTGGAGTTAATTTAGATGGTGACTAATCCAGCAGTGTACATAATGAAAGCATAGAATTAAGATATATTAAAGTTTTGACAACTTCACACAACTAATTTATAGAGTAAAAACTACTAATAGCATACAGATCACCTGCACACAGTGGAGAACAGTTGCCAAGCTCTGAACATTGTAGCTTTATTTTATATCCCAAAATGAACACTTACACTGAACTGCTAATATCACAGGTCTAAATCCCTTAGGACAGGGCTTCTAACTGTATACAGATAGACTGTAGAGTCACAGCTGTTTGCACAACTCAGGATACTTGTGCACATCACTACACACTGATCACAACAGCTATAACATGTAAAATCAGAGCAGTCACTAAGCAGAAACACTGAACACAATACTTTATCCATCAGATCAGCTTCTAGGTATTGGTCACTAAATAAGTGAGTCAAGTAAAGGATAACACACTGGTTACTAAACATAGTAACTACGACCTTTAAAAGCAGAAACAGTCACTAAGTACTAATACTGACCGCAACAATAGTGCAACTACCAGAGCAACTTCTAAGCACTGGATTCTAATTAATGTAGTCAGCTAAAACAACACAGTGTACACACTATGAAGATTACAGCAAAATGTCAACTTAAGACCAGTGCTTGGTTCCATGCATAGTATCAGTAGATGATATGCAAATACTACACAATGCATCACCATAGGATAAAAATAAGCATATGACTTAATAACTGCTCCACACACTTCATTGGAAAAACAGGCTGCAACCACATGTCTATGGCAATCAGGTCAAATCATAGTTTAAGTCAGGGCCAACTCTAAAAATCAATGCCAGTCCTAGAGCAAATCAAATATTTAGATGTGTGCGAAGGGCAGAACTTGGAAGGGTGCAAACCAACCAGGCATCAAGCACTGCATGCAGTCCCTACAAAATACTTAACCAACGGCTAGCAGTCCCTTCTCCCTATTCAATCAGACACCAGAGGCTGAAGGGGATCATCAACCTGTGGGCCCCCAGGCTGTGGCCCCCAGCCTGCCCACTATATCATGGGACTTTCCACCAAATCAATCCACAGTCTCAAAGATAACACCCAAATCTGCTCTGAACTGGTGGTCAATAACACCAAATACACAAACACTGTAGATATAGCCAACCTGCTGGCAGACAGGTTCAGTGAAAACTTCACCTCCTGTCTCCCCATCAGTAAACCAGGGCATGCACAGCACCTACCTTCCTCCCCTCATTATCAGCATGCAGGTCTTTAATGCCCTCTCAAAGACAAAAAATACAGTTTCCATGTGACCCAACAGCATCCCTGACTGTATCCTACATGAACTCAGACATGAGCTCTCAGTTCCATTAGGCACCCCATTCAAACAAATCCTGAGCACTGGCTTCATCACAGCCAAATGGAGGGCAGCCACTGTCATCCCTCTACACAAAGGTGGAACATCTATTGCAATTTTAGGCCCATCAGCCTAACTAGCCTGATCTGCCATAGCCAGCATTAGGCAACTGCCGAACCCGCTGCCATGGGGAGCCCCCGATTATCTTCCCATATGAGGGCCCCCATATGAAGCAGCCGTGGGTTTCTCTATCTCTTCCACTCCTTGCATGGTGCCTCATTCATATGGCAGTTTAGCACAATAGCGCGAGTCCGCTTTTTTTTCCCCTTGAAAGAACTTGCTTCCTTGATGGCTACAGCCAATCAGGTCCCTTGCTTTATGTGTAAGCTGCACTCAATCAGGTCCACCTCAGTGAAGCAAAGGACCTGACTGGCTGCAACAGTCAAGGAAGCAAGTTCTAGTTCCAGATTGGATTTACAGTAATATGTGGCCTGTTGAGTCAGTTCTTTTGATTATCGGCATTAGGCACACATCTGAACTTCCCAGATTTTTTAAGACTATCCAGATTTTTGCTTTATATTTTTGGTTTGTTCTTCATAAAATTTGTGGTGTTCTTATACATTAATGAGTATTGAAGTCACTAAATAATAGCAGAATACATTTAAGTTTCAGACTTTATATCCTTCAGAAAAATGCATGCTATGCATCTTTACAAGCTTTGTTTAAAGAAATAAATAATTTTCAAACTATTTCAGGTTTACAGTTCAATGAAAGCAAAACAAAAATGATGTCATGTAATACTAAAAAAAAACATATAAACAAAAAATATTCCAAATACATAGCAGAGAATAATAAAATAGTATATTTAGGCATAGATCTACTTGAAGACTTAACTGACTCACTTATATATAATTATAATAAAACACTAGATAAAATAGAGCAAGCGATATCTACCTGGAACAAATATATGTTTACAATGGGAGACAGACTGTACCTTATTAAATCAATTATTTTTCCTAAAGTATTATATCTAATACAAAGTTTTTCACTACCACCTCCCAAGTATATCACTCAGAGATATAATAAACTAATATTAAAATTTTTATGGTTCCCAAACAAACCCCAAATTGCTTTAGATAAACATTTACCAAACTGGGAAGATGGAGGAATTAATTTACCTGATATTGAGATATACATTATGTCCTCTGTTGTTAAAAATATAACCTTATGGTTAAATGCTCACTACATACCTATATGGAAACAATTACATGAACAGGTCTATACTGAACTTAGTCATAACAAAAGATCAGATCATTTAACTATAATACCATTTCCTTTAGTTTGGATGTTAAAAGATTATCTAGAAGGCAAAAATAAAAATATTAAACTGCCATCCAAATATATGAACATTGCACTAACAACATTTAAATCGTTCATAAACAAAGTCCCAAATATTAATTCATGGTTCTTTCTGATCTTTCCTATAGCCTTAACACCCACTATCCTTGATACATACCAAATTCAGAAAATGAATATGCTCAAGATAGGCTCAATAAGCTACTGGCATCAGCTGGTAGAACAAGAAAAAATATTAACTAAAGATCAGATAAACAGAAAATATAATATAAATAATGACTCATGGCTACTTTTGCAAAATCTAAGACAATATCTTATAAACAGAATTGGACTAATGCAAGATACAGTTAGATATTCTGTCCCAAAATTTATTGATTACATTATTATAATTAATAATCAACCTTATCAAGGTGCTGGATATCTATTTAACATTTACAAAATAATTAAAACAAAAAAATATACCAAATAGACACCTACTGGAATTATTATACACAGATAAATAATCATCCTCCTAACGAAAAGGAAAGATTATCTTAAAATCTTCCAAGAAGTCATCATTATCAATAAACTTGCAGTTATTCATGTGGAGATATTTGAATAGAAGTTTTTATACACCACATAAATTATCTAAGATGTATGCAAGTGAAGATCTATGTTGGAGATGTCAGACTAAAATAACAGCAGACTGGCAACATATGTTTTATGAATGTAAGTGTCTTACTTTGTATTGGAATAATATTAATTATTTTTTTCAGACTGTTTTTAATGATAATTATCAATTATCAAAATCTATGATTTTATTCAACTCTCCTGTTCCGGATTGCGTGCCAAAAAAAGATTTTCAAATGTTATGGACTTTAATGGCAGCAGCTCACAAAATCATCACCATTCACTGGAAGAGTGAGACTCCTCCTACATTTAATGAATTTAAAAATTTAGTTAGAACAGTTGGACAAACGGAAATATCTACTCTGAAGAACAGAACTACCAGACTTAAAACTTTATGCAACTCTTGGATGAAAGTACTAGAAATAATTGAGAAACTGGACAAAGATATATGAACTTATATATCACACTTCAGGTTACACCTTAAACTTATTTATGGATTTCTTCTTAACAGACACCAATGTATATAGTTATATAATGTTTTTAAAGTTTATAGGTTTTACAATTGTATATATATCATTATCGTTTTTGATTTCATGTAATATTTGACAAATTATCAATAAAAAAAAGGAAAAGAAAATGTATGCTAAAGCAAAGCCTGGATGCAAGTTTGTAAGTTTATATGAGCAATATTTAAAAAGTGTCCCTATTTTTAAGCCTTTGTACCCCTATTATTTTGGCTTTGTCCAGATTTTTCATGCTAAGAGCTTGACAGGTATGCTGTGAGGATGGATGGAGGATGCACGTATTGCTGGAACGACCGTGGGACCAGCACAGTAGCTGTATTGTCACTGCCCTTGTAAGGGTAATTTCTAAAATACCTGAAAAACTGTCCTTTTGAGGACAATTTAAAAAGGCTGAATAGGTCTGGTCTGTGTTTAGTAGAAGCAAGCAGAGGATTAGTAGCAGCCGTCTATCAACTGCAGAAGAGGTAAGTTGCTGGGTTTATTTTTAACTTTATTTTTTGCTGGAGGGGGATGAGGATACCTAGGGAGAGGATTGTATAACTTTTTTTCCTGCAGAGTTCTTATGCTAAGATTATTGTGGGTGGGGGGCTGTGGTTGTAACAGTTTTATTTTATCTTTGTCCAGAATTCTTCTGCTAAGAGACTGAGAAAGGAAGGCTTGTTTGTGATTAATGTCCAGATCTGATGTAATTTTTTTATCGTCTTGCATAAGAATATTCAATATTGCATTTTTGTTTTGTGTACAATTGTGCTGAAATACTGGTAGTGGGGCGATAGTGGCAGTGAAAATGCTGCAGAATTATTCAGAAGTTTTAATGTATACCAATGCAAACCCTGTTCTGCTAGTATGTTTTGTGTATACCGGCAATGTTTACAACTATGCCTGATGCTACACCTTTGTTCTACGATAATTTTTTGCTCTGTCTGTAATTATTGTGCTAAGAGGTTGGGAGGGGAGTTAGTGACTGTGAGAATGTTGCAGAATGTACAGCTGTTGTTTTAATGTATAGTAATGCAAATGCTGTTATACTAGTATTGTGTATACCGGCAGCGTTTACAACTATCCCTGATGGTATGCCTTTGTTTTATGATAATTTTTTGCTTTGTCTAGAGTTATTGTGCTGCTAGGTTGGTAGGGGGGTTACAGTCTGTGAGAATGTTGTGCAATATTCAGATGTTTGCCTGGTATTTATCTAGTTTTATTAAAACATGTTGGGTTACGCAATGCATTTTACTGCAAAATCTGTTATTCCAGCATCTATATTTGCTGATAAGCACATTTTTTTTCATGTTATGCCTTTGTGTTTTTATTTTACTTTCACTTCATCCAGATTTATTGTGATGAGACAGTGGGGGGTAAGGGCTGTGAGAATTCTGCAGAATGTACTGATGTCTTAATGTGTACCAGTGCAACCCCTGTTCTACTATCGAAGTCATTCAGAGCAAAGTTTCAAACTATCCCTGATGTTACTCCTATTCCCTGATGTTACTCCTTTGCTCTGCATTTTTTTTTTTGGCTTTGTCTGGAATTGTTAAGCTGAGAGGTTAGAAGATGGATAGGGGCTGTGAGAATGTTGCACAGTGTTTAGATGTTTAACCTGTATTTTTGGTCTGTTAGTCATCAAAATGTGAATTCACACAATGCATGCTACTAGAAAAATCTGTTATTCTACCATCCTACCATCTTTATTAATTCATAACCACAATGTTTAAAACCCCTAATGTTACGTTCTTGTTTTTTTTTTTTGTACCTCCTCTAGAATTGTGGTAAGACTTTTGGGGGGACTATGAGAGTTCTATAGAATTCACTGATTATTTTAATGAATGTTAATGCAATCCCTGTTATTCTAATATCTTTTTAAGTTTATTATAGAAATGGTTGTAACTATCCTTGATGTTACACCTTTGTTCTGCACTTATTTTCAGCTTTGGAATTATGCTGAGAGGTTAAGAGGTTGGTAGGGGCTGTGAAAATATTGCACAATGTCCAGATGTTTGTTAGTTTTGGTCTGTTCTTCAAAAATGCGGAGACACATAATGCATGCTACTGCAAAATCTTGTTCTAGCATCATTATTAGTTCATATGCCCAGTATTTTAAATTCTTAATGTTCAGTCTTACTGTAGTGCTGTCTTCATCATGTGTGAGTGCCTATGTCCTGTCTGCAAGTCTGTGTAGCTGTCTGCCTTGTGTCTTTGTCCTGTGGGAGGGAGTCTGTGTGGGTGTCTTTGTGTACCTCTGTGGGACTGGCTACCTTGATGCAGTACAGAGGCTTGCCATAATGTAACAATATTACTACTAAATGCCAGTCAGTGTGTGTGTGTGTGTGTGTGTGTGTGTGTGTGTGTGTGTGTGTGTGTGTGTGTGTGTGTGTGTGTGTGTGTGTGTGTGTGTGTGTGTGTGTCTGTGAGTGGCTACCTTGCTGTGGTATAGGGGCTTGTCATAATTTATTGGTACTAAATTTTATTTATTTTATTTAACATCTGTTGACTGTGAAAGTCTGACTAGGACAGAGCCTATTTTTAGCAGAGGCCCAGGGAGAAACGCTGCAGAAGCATGCCTTTGGAATGTGGGAGGAAACCCACGTGAACACAGGAAGGACATGCAAATTCCGGACAGAAGGCACCCCAGCTGAGAATCAGACTGGAAAACCTCTTCTTGTGGGGCGACAATGTTAATTGCTGCACCACTGCACAGTCCCAATCAGTGTGTGTGTATACCATTGTGAGTAGCTACCTTGCTGTGATACAGAGGCTAGTCATAATGCAACATTGATACTAAATGCCAGCCAGCGTGTACCTTGACATTTCAAATCATTTTAATAGTCTGAATATAGTAACACTACACAGTGATTGTTAAATGGTGCTGCATGAGCTTGACAGTGAAGGGGGAGTGATGGCAATGTGATCATACTTTTTATATTCTCCTGGGTAGGGCCCCCAACTTGAAACTTGCTGGGGGCTCCCAAAATGGTAGCACTGGCCCTGTATACATCATTTTCATATCACTCACTCCTTAGATATACCATGTAGCTGTGAAAAACTGTTTGTACTAATGAAGACTACAGAAATGAAATTGTTCCCTCTTTTTTTTCAAATGTGAGCAAATGTAAAAAATAGCATAATAATTTATAATTCGCACAGCAAAACACAAGCTACATTTTCACATCTGCTGTAAACATTGAAGCAGCATATTGTTTCAAGCTGGATTGAAATCCGACACCCTCATTCCTGTTTCTTTAAAATTATTTCATTTAACCCTCATGCTACAATGATACTTAGATGTGGTATTGAAATTATTATGTTACTGCTGTTCAGAGTACTTTAGCAAAGCACATCTGTGCCACCTTAAAATGCACTACTGATGAAATGCAAAATTAAATTTCTCAGTTCATACCTTGGGCAGTGGACTCTCATTCACTGCTTCCAAATGGTGCCAGACCAAAGTGTGCTTTGCCAAAATGCTCACAAATTAGGAAAACAACAAGAAAAAAGAAAAGAAAACATTATTAGTAACAAATATAAGGAATTAATAATGGCAATGCAGGATTGTGAAGTTTCCTAGATCTTTGTATGTGTTACAGCCCAATATGTTTAGCAAAGATGCATTAACTATGTTATACAGAACACTAGCTGGACTTGAACTCTCAACTCAGTGCAATAACAGCACACACTCAGTTGTGTTTCTTATCCCTCATTTCCACCAACACAGGATTTGAAAATGTTTCTTTCTCCTTTACTTGAAAATGTCTTTAGGGTAATAATAACTCACACCATATTAATGTAAGGTTGCCAACACTACCAGGTATTTCTTCACTTTATTTTCTGAGTATCTTCCCCTCCTCCCAGCTTAGCTACAGAAATGTAGTGTCATTTGTGTTTATTTGCGTGTCTGTTTCCATGTGTAATAAAGCTGATCTGTATCTCAGACAGATTTTAAGTAGGGTATGAACAGTGTGCTCTTAGTACAAGAATATGGCCTGCAACTTAAAAAGGACATGCTGGAGGGACAGATTTATCTCCCAGTGACTGCAACATCTGTTTAATAATTCTACTAATTCATGTGAAATAGAACACCTCTATGACACTGTTCAAGAGGAACCTAGGCGAGTAGATAGGGCACTGTCAATTCTTATGGGGGAAAGTGCCCACAACCATCCTGGACATGGGCAGTCATCACTAAATGACTAGCACTTCTACGGTATTACATTGGGTTGGAACAGCTAGGCTTAAAATGACCTTCGGGTTGATAGCCTAGTAATCTCATATGATCCTATGAATATCAATGTTGTTAAGGTTGTTCTCATAGCTGCAAATGTGCTTACACTTTTTATTTTAAGTCTACTCTGCATGATGCAAACACTTCAGAGTAAGAAGTCTGTTCAGTACTGCCTGTTGTTGCAGTTAGAGCAATCAGTAACACTTGCAAAACATTTGCAGTTAACAATTGTCATTGTTCCTTCCTGCAGTCCTAGGGCACGTGCATGCAATTCTTCAGCTATTTACACCATGTTTACATCTCCTACACCAGGTGATTTTTTTGATATTCAGGAATGTTAATATACCTACACCTCATTTGCAGCCTTCTTCACAGTACTCAGAGGGATGAATGTACACTATATAAAGGTCATGGTGCTGCTACTAAAGTGGAAGGAGAGGAGACTGATTTCAATAGAGACACAACATTACTGGAGGAGAGTGTTGTACAAATTACTGCAATAGTTCATAAGGTATGTTTGTCATCTTCATTAACTGCTTTCACTTTAATATTTGGAATGTATTTTAATAAATAATAGAAAAAATAATTATGATATGTATGCATTTTTTCATTCTCTGTTGGTATATTGTGCATATGTCAGTTCTTGCTGTGCTTTCTAAGTTAGTATGGTTACAACACATTATTGTGTTATCACTTGTTCTTGGAATTTCACCAGTTACTGCAGACAACTGTGTTATGTTTATTATCAAGTTCAAGGGGTTGTGCATTTGTAGCTAACAGAAGTGTTAGGCATCTCAGATATGTCATGGTGATCTCCACATCAGTGGACTGACCAAAGGAAATTATCTGGGCAGTTGGACTTTGAATTATTGCATTATTATTGATAATCCTGCCACCTAGCAGTCATTTACCCAATTACTGTCCTCATTACAGAAATATTAACAGAAAAGAGGTAATGATAATGCATTGTGTATTTTGCATAGGGTGAGGCTCCTTTAACTTGTGTGTAGTCCAAAATTAGCATTGTGTGTTTGATTGTTTTCTTTTGAAGATGGGTGTACTGTTTTTGTTTGAGGATGATGCTTTCTGTATGTGCTACAAATGTTTTTTTTTGTTTCATGTCATATGGGATTATGACACCCAGACCATCTGTCACTTACTACTTTGCTGTCAGCTGCCCCTACCATGCAGATGGTAATGACTGTGCCATGCCCTCTATTCAACTGGGTTTTACTTGGTGTTGCATACAAGTCTCATGCACAGAGTGGACAGCTAAGAGAGTCTTCAGTATGTTGATTATATGCATAGTTGTTACATAACAGGATTTTGGATGATTTTCTAAATACTCATTTTCATTTAGTATTATAAGTCATGCATTCAAATCAGTGACACTGCATTCCTGCTTATTACTCTTCTTGTGAAACTGTTGATATAATTGTCTTGTTGACTGTTTTGTGTACAGTGGAAAGTGACTGGCTAGATGTACAATGCATAGTTATACATAGCAGATATCATTCTTATATGCCAAGAATACCATTGATGGACACCTCACACAGGTTCTGACTGAGAATAATTTATAAATGACAGTATGCAGGTAGTTTATATTCCTACACATTTGTTCATAAAATACAGGTTCCACACTTACCTTGACATTACTGCAGTTATGAGTTGAGTGCTTTGGGCTCTCTCTCTGTCTGATACTCTGTGTACACAGACATTACATGGGTAAGTAACATTTGTGGACATCAGATGGCAACACTTTTAATATCTACATGTGCTTAAGTTGCTATGTGTATTCCTTTGCAGGTGAGTGTGTGTGCTATCCTCTGCCTCTTAGCCAATGCAATGGCATATTGTGCACATCTGTATCTGGCAGCTACCTCTGCAGCTGGATGTCCTCCCTCAGATTCCTCATCTGTATGTGCTGGAGGTGCTGGTCCTGCCTGTGGTCCAGGGACATATGGTCCTGACCCTTCCCACCCTGTTGCAGCTTTTTCCTTAAGATGATATTGTACAACATGGCACATATTGTGAGAAGCTCTATGCAAGTGTCTAGTTTGTACTGCAGGTCACTCTCTGATGTGTCTTAACAGTGGAATCATAGCTTCAACATGCCAAACACATGCTTTCTCAAATTACTAATTTGAAGATAGATTTCACTGTATTATTCTTCTGTGAGTGTGTGTGCATTTCAGATAGGTGTTACTAGGGAGATGTTGTTGTCAGATGATTGAGTTTCAGAAACCTAAAATTCATATGGATGAGACCTTATGATCAACTTTCCAAAACCTGAAACTCAAAAAACCCCCCACAAAAATCTACTTGTTTGCATTTATGCAGGGGGACAAGACATCCTGTGATCCCCACACCCCCTGCAAATTATATATATTAACTCCAAGATCACACTACAATGAAGAAGATGATACATTTCCTGATCCTTGTACTGCAATCTCCATTCAAAAGCTTTCAGTTTTCAAAAACTTAATCATATGGTTGAGACTATTTGAATTTCAGGTTTCTGAAAACTCGATCAACTGATATGGAGCCATCATGAGCCATAGTTCCAGTGCATAATCTGCATAACCCAGTAGGTGGCCTTGTGGAATATCACCCCTAGCAAACCCAGTGTAAAGCTGCAAGGTGTGCCATATGTGTAAGTCATGTTAACTGCCTGGGTTGCCTGCACACACACTGAGGATGACCCCTCGTGCATTACAGACAACCTGGCAGTTTATTGAGTGGAACCTCTTCCTCCTGATGTACGTCCTTCCCTGATCAGCAGATGGGGCTTATATTTCGGAGTGCAGTCTATGGCCCAAAAACTTCAGGGAAGTGAGCTAAAGCATAAAATTCCTGTATTGTTCTTGCACTCTCCTTTTGGTACATGAAAAACAGATGTACTCTCTTGCATAATCTAGCTTAGCATTAAGAAACTAGTGCAATATTCTGGAGGCTGAGGTCTGTGGCATCCCTAGTATATTCTCTGTGGGTCTTTGGAATATACCAGTAGCTAATATGCTTACTACTACATATACCCTAGTTTCCATTGGTACAGGTTTTCCAAGATTTCCCTTGGGTCGGAGATGGGAGTGGAAGATGTTGCAGAAGTCTTGTAATGTTTCTCTATCAACCCTTTATCACTCTACTTTTTCAATTTCATGCAGTTCATGATATGCTTAATGGGATCTGAACACCCTTCTCTTTGGGAAAGGTTTATCAACAGCAGCAGCTGCATAGATTTGAGCCTGTTGCACAAACATATGCAAGAGAGCAGCACCAGCCCCTAACATTGCCATGATGATGGCTGTATTCCAGTAGGTTCTAGAGTTTAAGGCAAATGGCTACAGCATCTCTACATGGTTACTTTATATCTTTATTTTTTTCTGAATGGCTCTGCCAGCTTGGATTTGTTAAGTAGCATGTAATTCAGCTGCTTATGTTTTTATTACCATATTCTGCTGTTTTCCTTTATTTGGTGGCTATACACAAGATGTAGAGCCATTTAACGAATACAAAATAGCACACTATCATGTGGGGAAATTAGCTATTCATGAATCTGGCCCAGTAAAAGACAAAATTACAAAGAAATGAAAATAGGAGACTCTGATGGCCTCACTACCCCAGACCAGTAATCAAGGAGCCTCAATCCTCACCACTGACACTGGTTAGAGATGGTCACTAAAAACAGGAATGCATTTACACAGTATTTTCAAATGCAGTTCTCTGCATCAAACACAATTTCCTTCAAGAGCACACAAGGACCACACTCCACTGTGACTGGACTCTCTGTATCTTCAGATCCCAAACAGGACTCACTTTGGAACACTGTGTCCCAGTTCCAAGTAGCTGATACACACACACACACACACACACACACACACACACACACACACACACACACACACACACACACATGCACACACACACACACACACACACACACACACACACACACACACACACACACACACACACACACACACACACACACACACACTCCTGAAAAAAAGCTGGAATAGATTTACTAGCTGCACCCCTTTTGCCGAGACAATAAGGTAACCTCGCTGCCACCAGTCAACCACTGTCAGGCTCTTACAAAGGCATCCAGTTATACTGAGTAAAATCAATACTAATATAAATGGTAGAGTGTAACCAAAGCAGCCTGGCTTTTTGGAGTGGCCAAGGCATTACTAAAATAAGCACAGGTACTCTCAAGACATTAAAAGTATTCTATAAAAAGGACCAACCACAATGAAAGGTATAAAAATATTTAATAATAAATAATACAATAGTAAATATGAGAATACTAAATACCAAAGAACAATAAACATCAGAGTTTCAACCACAGGAGAAATGAAAATAACAGAGCTGGGCAAATTCAAACAGATGCAGAAAAACACTACTCATCTAATATCATTGTATTTCCTGACTATCTAAAGAATAACTGTTCCCTTGCTAACTTAATTAATACAGCAAGGCAATATTAGATGCGGAGATGCTTACTTCCACAAGGAAAGGTGATGAACTTCAAAACTAAACTGAACTGAAAGGAACAACTTGAACTCAACAAATGAACTGTGATAACTGTCATAGATCTTTTATATTAGGTTCCAAAGAAAACACATAAAAACAAGCTGCTGTATAAGTTCCATCCTCTCAGTACTGGCTATAGAATGACTTCAGATGTGATTACCTGACTGATACAATACACATTCAGAGCTTTACTAAAATCTGTTGCAATATCTGAAAATAATATAAAATTTCAAAAATTTCTACTCTTCCCTTCCACAATTCTTTGTTTAAAGATAAACATTTCATCAGTTATAATAACACTGTTGATACATTTTTAATGCAAGCATCTGTACACATCAATGTGATAGCTAAATGACACAAAATTACCCAGAAAACTCCAGCCAACCATGCTGGCACATGCCACACATGCACCACCCCACTCTCCCTGGCACAGATGGCAACACCTCACATTGTCACAGAGATCATGAATCATTTATCCCACTTATTCAGTACCTCAGTATCCATGTATGTATTTATATATAATTCAATATACTCTTTAAAATGAACTCACTTACTTTTTGCAACATTAACGGTTTGAGGTTGCTATATTGATATTTTTTCTTAATTTGTGGAATCCAAAGTCTATCTATTTTTTCTAACTCCCAGTCAGGGGTTAAAATGAGTTTTTGTGAATCAGTCCACCAGAAGAATCTGTCTATATGACTGTCTATCTTTCTATATATCTATCTAGCATATATGATACGGTTGCTATCTGTATGGTTGTTATGTTGTTTATCCCTACATATACCTACATTCCTCTTTGGTCATCCTTTCACTTTTATTTTGAAGTGTGTTCACCCATTTCAGCTAATAAAATGAAGGGCTTCCTCAAATCTCACTATGTTATCATGTACCATTGTGGTAGTTCATACTACTGATCAGACAAATCATAATATGAACAATTCAGAATGGCAGATACAATCCTCTGGATTCAATAAACTCCATGCAGGAATAGTGCTATTCCTGCACAGAGTGAACCGTGTCCATTCCACATAGCTTTAACAGCAGCACACCTTGCATATTAATAGCAAAAGCACCAGAGGAGAAAGGCAACTAAATCCTTGCTGGAAAAGTGTATTTTATTACCACAAAACGACTGGAACACAAACGAAGATCCAAAACACTCCCAAAGCACTCATTCATTCATGAAGGTACACTACTGCTAAGGCTAAGCGGACATGGACACTACTGAGTGCAGGGGGTGTGTTTAAGTAGTGCCCGCACATCTAACATGCCCCCTGCACTCTCAAAGTGCCATACGTCACTTTTTAAATGCTTTCAGTGTCCACGGACACTAAAAGCAAATAAAATAGTTTAACAGTGTCTGCAAACACTGAAATAGCTAGGAGATCAATAGATAAATGTGTGTGGGGGGGTGACAGATACTGTCACACACCCCCTGCATTGTCAAAGTGTGGACACTGAAAGCAGAAGTTTAGATAGGAAGCAATTTAGGGGTTGTGTGACAGGTACTGCATTGTCAAAGTGCTGTACAGCACTAAGGTACTATCATACACCCCCTGCATTGTGAAAGTGCTGTATGGTCATACCCCCAACTGTACAGCTTTCTGCAGAATGTACAGATGTCCACCTCACATACCTCTCCTCGTCGATCAAGAAATATGGACAAAGCCATAAATAATGGTGGACAAAGTCACAAAAATAGGGACAATTTAAATATTGCTCATACAAACTCTGAAAGTGGATAGAATAACAGGTTTTGCAATAGCACATATTTCCTGAAGGGTATGAAGGCTGAAACTCAAATGCTGGCATTATTTCCTGACTTAAACCTTGAGAGTGATTTGCCAATGATTTCCTAGAAAACCACAATCATATGAGAAATGAGCCAAAAGTATGAGGAAAAAATCTGGACATTTTGCAAACATCTGTACAGTTGAGAGGTATGCTGCATCATATTTCTGGTGTGCTCCCCCAAATATCTGTCCCTACCTGGCAAATACCAGAGGATCTGAGTAATTAAATAATGACAAACATTTGAGTTTAAGGCTCCACACCCTTCTGAAAAGGTATGCTTATTCTAGCAACTTTCTAGGTTTGTAAAAGCAATATTTAAAACCTGTCCTTATGAGTCCCCTTAAATTGCCCTTACTGTGACTGCCAAGGATTACTGATACATGTAAATAAAGTGGTTTTATTAATTTCCATTTTTCCCCATTCTAAGGTATGTTTAAGTGTAGCTGGGTGGGTTTGCATGTTATGGCCCTCTGCTCAGAATTCCTTAAACATGTCATAGGAGCTAAATAAAAATGTATAGTAAACTTATAATGATAAGATAGTGTAGTGATTAGAGTCGCGGCTTTGCATGCAGGCATTCATGGTTCAAGAACCAAGACAGACACTTTATTCTTACATGGGAAATCATTGTTAAAAGTAATTTTTTATGTTAAGTTATGTAGTAAGTGATATTTGTCACCCAGGGTAGTGCAGCTGGTCGAAAATGGAAATGTGAGTGCATATAACATGTGAAATCACCCATGTATACACAAGTGTCCCATACAGTATAGTCACATCCCAAGGTAATGTAATGAAAGCACATAAGGTGATGTCATGTAAAGTAAATCATATACACTTAGCAATATGTCAGTAATGATGAATTCATCTACAATCCTGATATTTTTAAATAAAAACAGCAATGCTAAGCAGTGCTCAGCTATGCTTAGCCAGTTTTAGCATTGCTTAGATTTAAAATCTAAGCAGCAGTTAGCTCAGCTAAGTGGATTTACAGACTGTTAAGCAGTGCTCATCATTTACCCATTAACCATCTCTTAGCATCGCTTAGCTTTGTGCAAAACCACACAGACCCACTTACAACTGCTTAAAAGTGCTTTAATCACTCTGTCTTGATCAGCCCTTGTTCTTCACAGCAACAAAGTAATCAGCCCTGTCAACGAATAAACCCAGAACACTCTGCACTACAATCACAGCAATGTACCACTACACCATCTGAGCCATGAGAATTTGTAAAGCTTTTACAAACATATCATGCATTATGGTCATTTAACATTAATGAAAAAGTCATCACTACCAAGTCTTGAATGCAGGACCCTGTGCACTACAATCACAACATACCTCTACACCATCTGAGCTGCAGGAATTTGCAATGTTTTTACAAACATATTATGCACTCCAGTCATTTAACACAAGGGAAAAGTACATATCCGTAGTACTCTCATATACACACACACATCTATATATATATATATATATATATATATATATATATATATATATATATATATATATATATATATATATATATATATATATATATATATATATATATATATACAACTTCTTACTGCAAGACATCTGCAAAAAGCCTGACAAATTTAGGGATAAATGGCAAACAGTAGTGACATATTTGAAATATGTTTTTTATACATGCAGAAGTCTGCTAGAGTAGCATGGCTTGATTTAGTATATATTTTCTGATAGATTCCACGTCTAAAACAAAATGATTGTCATTATTTACTGATGTCATTGCTCACATCATCCCAGTGATTTGTCAGAAACCCACAACTGTTATGGGGAACAAACCAAACATATGAGCCACACATCTGGTCAGTGTCTAGACATCTGGGCAGTGGAGGGGTATGACTGCAGTCATGTAACAGAAGAGAAAAAACACTGAGAGCTGCCAACCATTTCACCCAGCACCTTCTGAACCACAGTAAGACCAACACGACACTACCCCAAATCAGCTCTGGGGAATTGCCCATGCATTTGCAAATATATCATGCACCACAGGGATGTAACTGTAGGAAAAAGCAGACATTAGTGAGAAATTGTCCACCCATAACCATTTGCACCACAGTCACAGCAACATACCAGTTCCCTAAATGAACTCTATAGTATAACAACCGTTTGAACAAACATATCCTGATTGCCAGTCACACACTGCAGTGACATATATTGCCTCAACTCACAGTCTACTAGGAATACTGAGGTGTTACAGGACATTTTTCAGTCTGTCCCTACAAACATATACACTCGATAGACCACCAGTAACTCTAGCAGCATGCACAGTCAGATAGAAAAGAATCTATGAAACTCACATCTGCTACTGTCCTTACTCAGTCCAGCAAACATTTACACACAACACTATTACACAATCTTAACTGTTTGCTAACAATGGCCAGACATACATAACTCTCTCAACTGTAAAGATGTCCACAGAATGTCCAGGGTGTGGGACCATATTTAAGGCCACTGATGCATACCACTTCCGGGAGTTTGCTAAGTCATTGGGATGATATCGGGAGTGAAGTCACTAAATAATGATATATCATACCTCTGACCCTATTACTGCAAGACATCTGGACAAAGCCTGACATACTTGAGGAACAGGGGGCTGAAAAGAGGGGCATATCTCACATAATGGTGTTACAAACTGAAGCAGTTGCTGGTGTTACAGGGCTTTTTGTAATATAACATCCCTGATGGATATAATGTCTGAAACACAAATGGATGTCAACATTTACTGACTACACTCCTCACTTTATCCTACTGATTTCTCAAAAACAGAAATTGCCGAAGGAACAGACCAAACATAACAGGCAAACATCTGGGCAGTCTGTGGACATCTGGACAGTTGAGAGATATGTCAGAGACATATCACTGTCAGACATCAAGTCATGCAGAAAATGCATGCCCAGACAAACCCTGTTAATCTAGCAATCTTCTATGTGTATAACAGCAATACTTACTTACAATCTGTACCCAAATTCTGGAACATTGTCCCCCATGTTGTTGGGCTGTGACCACATTACTTATTCTGAAGGGTATTTCCACCTACCATCTGTAAAGCTTTAGCCCCCACACCTCTGTAATGTTCTCCTGACAGGCAAGGAAAAGGGGTAAGGCCCATATGAAGGACTTAATTATAACACTGTGTTGCTATGGCATTGGCTAATGGAAAGACAACACAGCTGCTCTGGATGCAAGTAGCAAGTGGGAGACACCGATAGGTGCACAGGCCATCACCTGCCCATGAGCATTACCTACAATAGGCAAGCTGCTCCCTATGCAACACATGTCTGAACCCATCTACACAAAGACAGACTGCAACTACTAGGAACCTCTTCAGCACTATAACAGGTATGTCAATCACTTAAGCTTGTAATGGAATGCAGAAGGGAGGATGCAATAATGTGAAATAGGACGTTAAACACTAGGTCACAACAAGACCTGCTGAACTCACATGCAGCTGTCCAGCACCTATGGCCATTCCTGCTGGCCCTGTCTGCTGTGAAATAGATCACCGCTCTGGCCCCTGGGTCACCCCAGCAAAGGTCAGCTCATATATGACTACTACTGGAGTGTCTGTTGCAGAAAAGAGAAAAATCCCAGGATGCAAAAAACTCCCTTACCAGCCTTGGGAAGAAGCTGAGATCCCTCATAAAATCCTCCCTCATAAAATCCTAGTTAGGAAAATAAAATTGCCAAAGATTCCAAAGACAACCACAAGGCATTCTATAGCTATGTCAAGAATCTAAATGGCAATGCTCAGATCTGGGCTGAGCTACAACAGAATGGCATTAAATATACTGATCCCAAGGATATTGCCAATATCCTGGCAGAGCAATTCAGTGCTACCTTCACCCCTCTCTCACCCCCTAAAGGGCCCATCTCAATACCAAAAGACTACCAAATTCCAGTAATAGTGGCCACACAGGTAACAAACACGCTCTCCAAAGCTAAGAATACAGCATCCATGGGACCAGATGACATCCCAGGCTGTGTACTACATGAACTACAAAATGAACTGGCACCTCACCTAAGTGTCATGTTTAATCATAGCCTCACCTCAGGTTTTGTGCCCACTGAGTGGTGCACAGCTACAGTTATCCCACTCCACAAGGGGGGATCCACCTTGTATCCCAGGAACTACCACCCAATCAGTCTGATGAGCCTGATCTGCAAGGCCATGGAATGTGTTATCATGGAAATTATAAAAAAAACATTGGCAACCTTCAAACACTGGACCCCATGCAGTTTGGGTTTATGAAGAGCTGATCCTGTCTCCTGAACCTGATTGACTTCTTCGAATCAGTCTCCAGAACCGTGGACAAGGGTAAGATGGCCCACACAGCCTATCTGTACTTCGCCAAGGCCTTCGACACTATCCCCCACTCTGGAATCATAGATAAACTTACTAAGCTGGGCATTAATCCCTACATCACTTGATGGGTTGCCAACTGGCTTACTGACAAAACCGACACTGTAAAATTATCCGACTCCAAATCCAGCTCCAGCAAGTGACAAGTAGAGTACCCCAGTGTTCAGTCCTGGGACTGCTCTTGTTTGGCATTTACTTCACATGACCTATGTCATGATGAAGAAAGCTTAATAGTAGTTGAACAGAAACTAAATGGTATAATTACAGTCACAAACTAGTTCTGTAAATAGCAATGCCTATTTTGGAGAATGTTTTCAGCATAGTATGCTGATTTGGTGGCTCACTAATATTTTGGCATGCTCACAGGATGGCATTCATGTAGAAGAAGTAACAGCAACATAAGTTCTCAATTTTGTTTTTCTATCAGTAGACTGAATTGGAACAGAAGTAGTACAGACAGAAGGCCCAGCTCTGCAAGAGGAAACAACAGCAGTACTTGGAACTTGCAATTCCAATACATCCTGAATGGCAAGAGAATTGTAGAAGGTGCAGGATATAGTTGTGATATGTTCCCAACCACTGGACCTCAACAGCATTCAGCATTTTTAAAAAGTCTTAATCACCAATTCTTTTGCTTTAGTCTCACTGTTCTTAATATCCTGTTCACTTGTTCACTATTATAGCCCTAAACACTCACTATATTCTCTCACTCTCTTCCCTACTTTTAGCATTTACATGGCTTGCCACTTGCTTGTAAGTCCACTCACTCAGGGTTAAATACTTCACTAGCTCATATTGCAGATGTATGGCCTGACTTTCTCTCACCAAAATATTGGCACTGCCACTTCTTTTATGTCTTCCATAAAATTGTAGGTATCCTTCTTCTTTAAACACTGGGGTGTGTGAGGGTGCAGCCCCCCTCATTGGTGGGTTACAACAAGTGGAGGGCTGTGCCACCCAGACCCTCCTAACTATATACCAATTCTGAGATTGCACTACAGTGGGGAAAAGGGCAAATTTATAAAAGGGTTTGTTTACTTTGTTATGCACTCCAGTACTTCCTTGTTGTTGGCCAACAATTACTCTGAAATGATTTTCCTTATGATGATTTGCCTGTTCGATAAAATTGATGTTTGAGTGTTAGTGTTTGTGGAATAGCCGTTCAATAAGAATGTCATTTGATGGTTAAACATAGACCCATTTTTTTCCACAATGTACTTTTATATGCAACTGACTGTTTGAGATTATGCTAATTTTGGTAGTTGCCTTGAATGAAATAAATGCACTTAATTCACAGCTTCTAATCTGGCCTTTGAATAGCTGATTGTAAACTTTGTATTCTGTATATTTGCAATGTATTTAAATTTATATGCATCATTATGTTTGTTTCTGATGTTGATTTCTTTTTCTCACTTAAAATCTGACCAGTCATTTGGTATTGTCTTCTAACAATGAAAAACTGCTACAACCAAATTAAAAGCTATGCTCCCTATCCAATTGTTTTCTGTAACAAAGGAGCTAGAAAAGCTAGGATGAAAGCCTAATAGCGAGAAATTGTCCCTATGATGTGGTAAGTTCTGAGTAACCATGGCGCTAACTGTGTCAATAGTCTACAACCACAAGGGACCAAATGAGTGTAGTCTGCCCTCTCAGACTGGCAAAGTCAGCAGCCCATACTGCCTCCTTTACTTTTACTGCAAAGTTGAGCAGCAGACTATTGCCATTCATGTAAACATTGGCACCCTTTGAACCCAGAAAGTTCTGTTTGCGGCCCCTTGCTAATGCTGAGGTACAATATCCTCACTCCTGTGGTGACAGGGAGATCCTCAAATATTCTTCCCATTTCATTCTGATCCCATCCAACATAACTTCAGATGACTCCAGTGCAGTCATATAAAGAGCACCTAGAATCAATGACCTATTGTATCTAAGACTCAGTATATAGAGTATAACCATCATTGGTTATTCTTTTGGGGTACCAGAATCCTCATCTTATACTGAGTGTCTTTGGATAGCCCTAAATTAAAGATGTTGTCACCAAAACAAATTGGCCTGGGGGAAAAAAGTGGATAAAACCAATAAATTGTATGAGTTGTTACATACGTTCATTCCAGATATCTCTAATAGAATATCAACCCTTTCCAATTAGGCTATCACAGCATGGGAGACCCTAACGCAGCATTCCTTTTTCCATATAATGGCATCTACCTCTACAAAGAGTCCACTTATAAGTAGAGTACCTCAGGAGTCCTGCAACCACTCTTTTTTGGTATTTGAAGTCAATGGCAAGAGCCTCTGGCCAACTAAATTTGCAGGCAATTGCAAATTAGTAGCAATCACTAATGTTCTGCAGGAAGGGCTGACACAGACAAATAGCATGTGTCACAGCCATAGACTAACACTAGCTGCCAAGAAATGCATAATAGTATCCTTAGGGAAGTCATCCACCTCTGATAACTATCATGCTGACAACACATCCCTAAGAGTCAACCCAGTAGTCAGGGACTTGGAGGCACACATAGACAGTCATCTAGCCTTTGACCATCACGTGTCTACAATAGTGAGAAAATCATTCTATGTTGTGCAACTTATAAAACAAATATGGCATCTAGGTCCAAGTATGTCATTGTTCCACTGGATTCAGCATTACTGAGTACAATAGTTCTTTTGGTATGTACCAAACCAGGCACATCCAGCAATTGGAATGTCCACAAAGGTTCCTCACTAAAAGAATACAGGCCATAAGTAACTTGTCCTATGCAGACCACCTCAAGGTCTTATCCCTTTACTTTGTCATCTACAGGATGTTGAGGGAAGATCTATGCCTTTCAAATAAGGCATTGTCAAACCCAACCCTGATGGACCTCCTGCATATCCACAAAACAAACACCACCAGAATTACCTGTTTTAAAGACTTAAATCTTGCCAGTGGAACAGATTCCCTATCCATGTGAAGCAGAGTTCCTCCCTATCCCGATTCAAGTGTAACTCGGACAATTCGATGGGGACCAGGAAATTCATGCCTGGTTTTGCACCTATGTCTCTAATGGACACATGCATCATGTAAATGGTTTATCTCCCAGGCCACTGCTTGTAAATGTTTCATCACCCAAGCCCCTGCTTGCACTTATCAAAGATACTGAAACTTGTAAGAGATTTGAGATGCATGGCTAAGATTAAATAGGCCCTAGTGGTGGTTAGCCTAGTATGCAGACTTATGAACCTATGAACCAAAGAAGCAGTTATAATTGCTCATTGTCCTTTTCTATCCTTGTCCATCAAATGAACAATTCAGTCTACCAGGGTTTTAAACCATTGAGGAAAGAGACCTGGTATGAGTTGCGATGGGTGGGCCATTTTCACACAATTCAGCAAGCTGCCAAAGTAGCCTTGGCTTCTACATATCTGTACAATAATAGAGACTGATGGCTATTCCATAATTAAAAATAGTGGAGGAAATTAAAACACTGAGCTGTTTGTATAATGTACTTTATTCTCCTTACTATTCTTGGTAGCTTACTATTTGAAATAATATCCCCTACTAATTTGTGATGGCATTGTTATGCACATGTGCCACTACATTTTCTGTGGAGCTTTAGTGTGAGAATTTAATGTTACAGTGAGTTTGACTGCAGTGTACTGTACTGTGTGAGCTGGTGGTGCACATTTCTGGAGGTTTCCCCTTTTCTTCACTGTGGTGTGACTGTGAAGTTGGTATATATATATATATATATATATATATATATATATATATATATATATATAATTTCAGGGGGACATAGGGGCTTTTAGTGTTTTTAGGGATTTTCAGCTCACCATGTGTAGCATGTGATTTTCGATGAATGGTGAGCTAAAAAAAACATGCTTTGCATTCTTGTAAGGAACCATTTCTGAGACACCTTGGAACTTGGGAAAATTAGCCTGTAGGAGTTTCCACAAGCTGAACATAATATGTGGTAGTATGAACATTTCACTACTTGTATTTTACTCAAAAATGTAATTTGAGATCCTTCCAAAACTTAATTTACTTTGCATGTATAAATTCAATGGCCTGGCATTAATGTCCAATATCTTACCATGACCTAGAGTTATTCAGATACCTAGATAAACACACTGGCTGGTAAGCTCAAGATGAAATTGATCCTGTTTCTGCACGGTAGTCAGAGTGTCCTTGGTCAATGGAAACACCGATGATTTGTCCAAGTTGATCATAAGCCCAGCAAACTTTGTTAATCTGTTCAGAGAGGTGAGGATCTGGGGAAGCTGATCCTTTGAGTTACTGAGTCAAATGACAAAATTGTCAGCAAGCCAAGTCATAAGGTAGTGGAAAGCCCTGCAGAATTATACCAAGCTGTCCATGGTCCTTAAGTAACCATTGCTCCACCACAACAGCCACCAGAGTAAACAGAAAGGGGGGCAATGGCATCCTTCTAGTACCACAACAGGGAGCCAGCTCAGTAAATATGGGAAGATGGGTTAGTGTAAAGCAACTTAAACCATCTGATAAAAAACTGGGTAAAACCCAACTTTGCCAAACCACTGCATATCAAGTCCCAATTAATGATGTCAAAGGTCTGAGGAAAGTACAATAACAGAGTGGCCATCAAATGCTAGGCCTTTTGACACATTGTTTGTAAGTGGAGGCAGTTCAGAATGGCATCCAGACCCAATCCGTTTCCTTGATAAATTCAAGATGGTTTTGTTTTACTAAACTAGGTATCATCTTATCTAATCTATTGTCCAGGATTTTGGTAGAAAATGTTCATCTCCATTTGCAATAAGGAAATCAGTCTGTAATTGGATGCCAAAGTATGGCCTTTAAATACCTGGTTAAGAAGCATAACTAGTTTGACCACTGTAGTGTAGGGGGGTAAATACCCCAACCAATTAGCACTTCTATCCAGCAGGGGAGTTACTAGCAGTTGTTGAAAAGCATTGAAAAAAAATTCACTGAAAATCCATCCATTCCCTGTACGTTTACCTGGCATCTAATCTTTCCCCTTCTTATTCATGTGCACATTCATGGTGGAGACCTAAGGCACACAATCTCATTGTGGAAGAAACATTCAGTTTCAATTGACGCACTGGATACCTGAAGGTAGAAGCTTCTCTTCTCTTATTAAACTCATTTTGCATTGAAATAAATTTCTCAGTTTCTTGTGGGCAGGTAAAGTAGTAGGTCAAACTGCATTTTACTAAACAAAGAGTTAGTGGGAACCTCAGCTACACCAAGAAACTAAGCTCTCTGCACTAGTGCATGTACACCACCATGATTTCCTCTATTATGTAACACTGCACTCTAATCTCCTGTGATTCTTGCAGGATAACCAGGCATTGTTAGTTTAGTGTCCGGGTCTTTTGCTTTCTCAAGGCACTCTTTAATGAAATGTAGGGGCTCTGGACCCTCTACTTTTGCTGGTAGGCCAATCAACCTTAGATTATTGTAAATGCTCTGTTTCTGATTTCCTTGCTTCTTTGTTCTAACTTTTGGAAAGGTACCTGAAGTTCCAGCATGTCTTTAGAGTGTTGTTCCTCTATCTTCAGTAGATGCACCTTGAGTGCAGATACTATGGCAATTATATGGACATCATTATTTGCATTGTCTGCTTTAATATGCTGAACATCTACTGCAGTTGCCTGCATAATGTCCAAAAGTGCCTCTATCGAATGCCTGATGGGTCTCAGCTACTCCAACATTGTGTCTTTTCTTTCCTCCATATTTGCTGCCATGCCACATTTACTATTCTGCAGGTCTAGTATTAATTGTCACTTTTTCACCTATTAGCCCAGAATTAAGGGATGGTGCTTCCCTTTTAATGCTGTGTCAGGACACTTAAGAAAATACTCAAAATAACATCATATCTATTATTTATTAACTTAAATATACCCGGACAGCTAGAGATTCTGATTTAGAGCTTCATCTCCTTGTACATGCTCATACTCTCCCTGCAATTCCAGTGTTTTCGAATACAACACTGCAATGAATGCCTTATACTTATAATGGTCCTCATGTAGAACATGAAAACAGAGAAAAACATTGAAAGGATGTACCTCACATAACATATATGAAATTGTCACATTCATGAAGTGTAAAAGCGCTGTGACAGTTACAGTTACTCATTTACTAGCTGCTCATCATTTGGTGACAATGCTAGAGACTTTGAGGGGTTTTGCTTACATCTGAAGTTATTTTTGGAAAGAAAAACAAACTTAAGCATCATTTTGCATTTGCATTGCTTGTTTTCTTTACACTGTGAACAATGTATGTGCTAGTTATTGTTTTTCTGCACTTGTTTAGAGTTTTAAGTTACATATTCTAACTGCTGTAAGGACTACTGTTCGGCGTTTAAATACACTATATCTGATGTTTGTCAGTACTTTTAGGCAGCTGTTTTTGGTTTCCTAAACACGTGGACTCCAAACCAGTTAATTTACATTAAGAGGATCAAAGTCTTCTCTCTTGCGCCAGGAGAGGGCTGATTTCACCTATCTGAGCTGGAAATTGCTGGTGGACAGCTTATTATGTGCTTACTTGATTGGCCTTAGAGCATAGCTATTGTAAAACTTGTGTTTTTGTTTTCTGTTTCTGCTCATATATAAGCCTTGCATTTGCTTTTGCACAGTGTTGGTTAGTGGTGCTCTGTATATATGCAATCATCAGAAGTTGCACTTTCCCTGAAACAACTAACTTGGATTTTTACCCCAGACCCACTCTACTTACAGAGCAACTTGTTTGTGAGTTGAGCATCATTGCTGCATTTAGACAGGACTATTTAAGTCTAGATTACATTATTACAGCACCCAGGACTTTTGCTAATCTAAAAACATCTGGGTTGGCTGTTGGCCAACATCCTTGAACTGGTTAGCTGTGGATTACACCAAGTAAGCATCCATCCCACGTCTGGTTGCAAACACCCCCCAGTCTTATTCCTTGTAAATCACACATTAGGACCTGCAACTATGGAGAGGCACTTTCCTGCTATCTCTGCAGCTAGCTTGGTAGACATGGACATCCTAAAGCAATGTTGCACTTGTCTTATGTACACTGACAAAGTGACAACCACTTAATTCTGGAATAGATCAATACAATATGTGAGAGATATAATTGCACAATGTCATTCTCACATACAGACACAATAAAAAACAAACACCTTATCAGTGAAAGACACACACACCACACTGCACTTCCAAAGGACCAGACACATAGACCCACATATGTGGAGGGGGGTCTCAGATATAATTTACCCAAACCTCAAAGGCCTGTCAGATGCAGTCTTCAGAAACTCTGCATGCACACAAACAAGATAACTACCATCACAGCACATAAAACCACATCTCATTGTGTCTCGACTATTAAGTCCATATGGCGTAACACCCCATAACCCAATATTTTGCTCATAGGAGACTCCACTGTGAGACACATTGATGTCACTCTCATCAGGCTGAATAAGGATAAGGAGAAGGTCACAGTTAGTTGCCTGTCAGAGGCCAGGATCCACCAGATCATGCATGCACTCAGGTTAATCAACACATAACCCCAAGTACCAGTATGACTCAGTCATAGTTCATGTGTGTATGTAAATGACCTGTGATGTACCTGGACTACATGAAGAGAGTCATGAGCTCTCAGAATATGTGTGAGAGGCATGTATGAGCCTAGTACTGATTCTACCTTCTCCAAGGATGATGTCACAACACCAACAGAAAATGATTGACTTCAACAATTGGTTTAGCTACTGGTGTCATTCTAAGCGAGTCCAATATTTGTCAGCCTGTGAGAACATGGTTGAGAGACCACACTGCTTTGCAAGGGATGGTCTTCACCTGTCACCACTAGGTTTTCATATATTAACCAAAACATTATTCACCCCTATAGTGCCTTTTTTAGGCATTGCCAAACATACAAACTTTCCAACACAGCAACATCTACTTAGGAGAAGTTAAAGGTACTGGTGCTTAACTGCAATCCCTGGAAGCTCTGCTCACCCTGCAGAATGATAACATCTGTGCAGTTACTGAAACATGGTGGAAAGCCATGGAAATCACTCTGGCAGTGCATGACTGTAATGCCTTTCATATGTTTTGATCACCCACTGCTCATGAAAGAACAAAAGGCAGAGGTGCATCTATTTACATTTAGGATAAGCACACCTAAATACTATTAAGCAATTTGACATGCTTGAGATGCTCCATGTCCAACCATGGGAAAAAAAATATTGCTGTATTCTTGCTAGCTACGGGTCCCCCACCATGAACTAGGAAACCCATACATCATGCCTGAAGTTGCTTGAATCACTCACCATCTCGCCCAGTACCATATCCATGGCTGATTTTAACCCCCCCTCCATTAAATAGGAAGCATACATGACCACTAACATGCAGGCCCATAGATTTATTAACTTTGTAAACTCAAATGCCCTGGAGCAGCTAGTCTGTACTCCCACTTGGGGTATAAATATCCTAGACCTCGTACTAACAAATATGAGAGAATGTTGGACCTTCCCAAGTGTGATGTCCTCACTGGTTAGATCAGATCACAAAACAGTCTCTCTTGAAATAAAGATAAAACTAGAGCCCCCACCTAACCCCAAACATTTTAAGAACTTTTCTAAAGCAAGATACTTCCTATTAAGTAACAGCATAGCTAGTTTCCGAGATCCCCCAAAACCCATAAAAACAAAAGCCTATGCAGAGGCATACACAAAAGCCCTGTATGACAGTATAAATACCTGCATAGAAACAGCAGTACCAGACCAAAATAAGCCTAGATCAAACAACAAAACAAACCACCCTGGTGGACCCCAGGTATTAATAGGTTGTACAACAAAAGAATGAAAATCCTGTCTAGATGTAAAAGGAAATGAGAACAGTGGAGCAAAAGAAAAAAATCCTTCATTAGTCTAATGAAGTAAATCCAGGAACTAGTCAAGTCTTCCAAAGCATAATGTGAGACAAAATAAGCCTTTAAAGCTAAGGACAACCATATGGCATTTTCAGTTATGTCTACAGTTTTTCAGAAGCACCCTATAATGTGAGGAATTAGTTCCAGACAGAACCACCTATATTCATCCAGAAGATATGACAAATCTGCTGACTGATTAAATTTAGCTCAAACTTCTCCTCCCCATCACCCCAAGTACCCCCTCCAAGAAATACTATTCCTCCACCAGTTATCACCAAAGAACAGGTCACCACTGTGCTCTCTAAAGCTAAAAATACAGCTTTGATGAGTCCTGATGATATACCAGATTGCCTCTTAAACAGCATGAAACAGGAACTATTAGGCCCACTAGAATCTCTAAATAATCACAGCTTCTGGACTGGCTTTGTCTAGGTAGAGTGAAAGGCAGAGTGAAAGACAGCAAAGTCATCCCACTACATAAAGGGGGACCTTCAAATGGCATAGGAAATTACAAACCCATAGATTTGACTAGTCTTACATGCAAGGACATTAAAAGAATAATCATAGAGGGGCAGAGCCTAGATGGCCAACTGACAACAGTGAATTTTGAGAGCTCCATAAGCTAGCATAATAATATAGGAACAGTTTATTATTTTCAAGTTTAAAATGTCAGAAATCTATAGATAAACTACTAAACTACATAAATATCCATTTTGGTGGGAGATATACAAAAATTTTCCAGTCAAGTAACTTGCATATATATTGAGTCACTGACTATGAACAACTCAAGGAATTTTCATCCAGATGCTGCTTTGAAAAAAGAACTGCAATTGATGACATCTACCTTACAGGAACTATCTTTGAAGATGGATGCCTTTAAAAATGACTTAGAAAATCTCAATTAAATTCTCAAAAACAGACTGATACTCTTAAGGAGCTATTACAGAAACACCATACAAAAATAACATATATTGAGACTTATCTAAATGCAATTAAAGGGAAACTCAAAGAGGAAGAATTCCAAAAAGAATTTCCACTTAAAAAGAATATATGGCTGCTTAACAAAACAGATGACTTAGAAAACATGGAAAGGAGAAACAACATGTCTGCCTGAAAACACTTAAGGAGAAGACATTTCATTCTTAACAGCCTGGATTCATGAGTTTTTAGACATGAAAGAGGGACTTTCATTTGGAATTGAAAAGGTGCATAGAGCACTGAGTAAACCACCTAGATCCATAGTTATAAAATGTCTTTCATTTCTGGACAAGGAACTAATATTAAAATCTGCTTGAAGAAAATCACCCTTAAAATACAATCAAAGTCTAATAAGGTTTGACAATGATTATTCTTCCAGAATACTAGAACAAAGGAAAAAGTCTGGCCAGTAATAAAACTGTTGAAACAAAACAACATTAAAGCACAGCTGGCCTTTCCACCCAAGATAAAAATACTTTTTGCCAATGAGAACCTTTAATGACTTAGAAGAAGGTACTATATTCATCAAAAACAACAACATAGTGTCTATCCCAGAAGAAATGGAATGGATGGCCACTACTCTTAAAAGAATAAAAGAAACAAATCCTTCGACTGATGTTAGAAAGAAGAAACAAAAATCTGATTCCAAGATAGCTGTCCCAAAAAAATAACTCTTACAACTACATCTCTCAAAGTATCAGCTGATATGGTGCATCATTTGTCATCTGTTTTTATTTGAAAAAAAAGAAGGGTTTTTAAAACAACTGAGAAATGGTAATGATTTATTCAGAATGTTCAAAGAGTCCAGTAATTCTTCACAAACAAAGGTAGGTCAAGATGGGCTACTATTTACATTATATATTAACCAAGCAAAGCAGCATATAATATAAACACAGAAGTTTCTATTCCCCTACTTGAACTCAATGAATACTTATGTTGTCTATTTTTCATTGTTTTTACTTATAATAATTTAAGTAATTAATTAACTAATTCAACAAGGTACCATTCATCAGAGTCCAGACTCAAATGTAACAAATTAACATCATATATAATAGCAGTAACAGTAGAGTGTTTTGAAAAGGAAATGCTGTCATGGAGACTAATGCCTTCTTCAGTTAAAGTATGATTTAGAAATGTCATGTATATCCTGGCTGAATAATAGTAGCAATCTCTTAGTACAAATATCATCATTATTCTGTCTAAATATAATTAATATCAATTATGGCAGGTATCACAGCTACGAGTGCTATTTGATCAATCCTGATAAGGTGTGCGTGGATACAGCTGTGTCTGGCAGCTAGTACAAATGTCATTATTATTCTGTCTAAACATAGTTAATATCAATTATGGCAGGTATCATATCTTTGAGTGCTGTTTGATCAATCCTGATATGGTGTGCGTGGATGCAGCTGTGTCTGGCAGCTAGTACAAATGTCATTATTATTCTGTCTAAACATAGTTAATATCAATTATGGCAGGTGTCATAGCTTTGAGTGCTGTTTGATTAAGCCTGATATGGTATGTGTGGATGCAGCTGTGTCTGGCAGCTGTTTTATTTTGCTGTTTTCATCTCAGGGAAGCTGTGGGTTGTGGCTTGTGATTGAGGTTTACTGTTGCTTGTGTATTAGGAAGAGACATTTCAAGTTTTAGTTGGAACAACGAGAAGGAAGCAACGCCAATGAAGAGAAGTGCAGCTAAGCCAAGCAAACCTTCACGAAAACAAGTAATGCGTAGTTGTATGAAAAAGCAGAAACACCACCATAACGTACCAGATAATCTTTTATTGACCTAGGTTTCGTTCATCTACGAACTTCATCAGAATACAATCAAACATTCATTCATCACATTTTTATACCATTGTGCATGTTCTAATTGATTAATTAACACAAATCCCCTCCTTAATTAGATGACTTATTTAAAGGGATATTACATTAGCCATGAAAAAATACTCAATATAAAATATAAAATACCGCTACAAACATTCACTCCAATGATATAAAACTGTACATATTTAAAAATACTAACTTAAAATCATTAAATACAAATATATATATATATAAATATGCACATGTATGTGTATAACATATGCATATATATACACACATACCTATATCTCACGTAGACCATCTCCCACGTACTGATGTTTATGATACAACTAGTGGCTGCAGGAAATTAATATTGCATAAATAAAATGCCTAAACAAAATTAATTCTATTATATGTAATTTATACTATGATGTACACATATTATGAACTCACTATGATAATTACCAACTGTTAAACTAACAAGAACAGTTCAATATACATAAAGTAAAAAACATGATTATAGCACTATTCCATACTTATGATCTTATAGTGAATAGCGTCACTGAAAGGGAAGGAATTTAGGTTTGAAGTTGCAGTGAAGTGAAGCTTTTCTTCAGGTGAATCGCGAGCCTCTGGTATGCAGTACGTCTTTCATGTGAATATTAATTGCTTATACAATAAGAAGACATTTACATTGTATTAAAATTCTGTCTAATCTACAATAGTACTATATCTGTTCAAAATAATATAAGTATTGCTTATTTCTATTACAAATAATCTCCATATGATAATTCAATTTATGGAAGTCAGATGTTCTGGATTGTCAAGGTATGAGAGATAATCTGATGGACTTAGGTTTATCCATCAGATTAGGAATGATTTTCATTCCATGGCTAGTGTGGATCTTAGTTTTGTTAATATTTATTAACTTAAATTTGTTTTTTCACAAAAACATTTTTAGTATGCCTGAAAAAAAAAACATTACTCCATTGTTAAACACTCAAAGTATAAAAGTGATAATTTCCTTTAAAAGCTCAAACATATACTTTATAGTTACCAGAGGAAAATGTTAATGGTCACAATAAAACAGAAAATACATAGTCTTAATAACTAAGATGGATTTAACTTTATTATCTTTAAATGCCAATGGCTTAAATAATCCTAGCAAAAGATCAAATGTACTGAAATATTTAAAACTTACAAAGCACAAATTGTCTTCCTTCAAGAAACCCATTTTAAAACAAAGGACAATTACAAATGGAATCCTAAGGAATATATGGTATTAGTGCAATCCACTTATAAGACAAAAACAAAGGGGGTAACAATTGTATGGAAAACAAATGTGATTAACCCAGAAATCATTTATAAGCATGAAGATAAAGAAGGACTTATGGCATTAGTAATAGTTAAATATAATAACAGAATATGGATCCTAGCCAATCTATACTGGTTCCCAGGCACTGGAACAGGAACTGTTAAAAACACTTGGATTTCATTTCCAATAATTATAAAGGCAACTTAATATTAGGAGGAGATTTTAACTGTATATTTGATATTTCTGAAACTACAAATAAAAGACCGCTGTGTACATATGCTGTATCAAAAGCTTCAAACAAGTGGGTAGAATCATTTCATCTTGTAGATACTTTCAAATTTAAAGAAGATAAATCTTTGTTGTTTTTCCATCAAGATCACAGATTTGGTACCCAAACTAAAATAGATAAATTATTTGCTACCCATGAAAATGTGATGAGAGACTTAGGAACACAGGTGGACAGTGGTCTCACCTTTGAGAACCACATTGCCACAACAGTCAGGAAACCCTTCTATGTGGCACACCTCATCACTAAGGGATTTTCATCCAGAAAAAAAGGAGGTCATTGTCCCACTGTACTCATCCCTCATTAGACCCATTATAGAATACAATGACCCATTTGGTATGTAACTCTCAAGACATCTGCAACAACTGGAAAAGGCCCAGAAATGACTCACTAAAAGAATCAAAGGCCTAAAGCAGATGCCCTATGCTGACCGTCTAAAAAATCTCCACCTAGAGTCTGTGGCATATCATCTACTCAGAGGCGATCTTTGCTTAACATATAAGGCCATGGCAAACCCTGAGCTGTTGGACATGCTCCACTTAAAGAAATCCCAATACCTCAGAGCCACATGCTCCAGGGATCTAAACCTTGTCATCACAATGAACAAAACATGCTGTAGGGATAGGTTCCTGACCCAAAGACTCTCCATACTCTGGAATAGACTGCTCATACATGTCAAGCAGAGCACCTCACTGGCCCTCTTCAAAAGGAACCTTGACAATTGGATGGAAGATAGAAAATTCACCCTGGGAATCATGTCAGTCACCCTGCTACACAGGGGTCCAGGGAAGTAAATATTGTGGGAAGAAATATCCAGGTTATTGTTATAGCTAGGCTTGTATAGGCCCTAGGGTCGATAGCATAGTACCAACCTATGAACCTGTGAACCTATGAACTTACAGTCTAAAATCATTAATTTTTGAATCACTCCCTGCCCCTTTTCAGACCACAATTTATTGATACTAAAACTTCAAAATGGGTATAAACCATTAATCTTTAACTCCAGAATTCTAGCATATATAACAAAAATTAAAGAGTTCAAACCCTGGTTATTATCTGAATTACATTTCTTTTAGATATTAATTATACCACAAATTTAAATAAAATAATGATATGGGACTCACTAAAAACTTACATATATGGTAAAACCCTAACTTGGTATAAAAAAATCAGAGAATGGGATTCTGAATTATTAGATCTACAATCCAAACTTTTGTCAGTAAAAGCTGAAAAAAATCAAAATCATTTGGAGATGAAAAAGAAAGTAGAAGTATTAAACAATAAATACAATGAAATTCTAACACATAAAACTAGCTTAGCTTTAGAAAAACTAAAAATTAAAACCTTGGCCACTTCTCCCAAATATCTACATAATTTATCCACAAGAATCAAAATGCAATCAAAAGCTAATAGCATTAAAAGTATCTTCCATGAAAAGAAAGGGAAAAATGTCTCGGATATAGGTGACATTCTTGAGTCCTATAGAAATCACTATATGGAACATTTCCAAAAAGAAAATATACATATCAATCAATTAAATCTAGATGAAAAATGTTCTAATATAAAAAAATACCCGAAAAATTAAAACTAGATCTGCAAGCACCCATATCCTACAAAGAAATTACAGATACAATACAATAGGGTAAAAATAATAAAGCTCCAGGTATAGATGGCATAATTATGGAAATATATAATCTTTTTCCTTCAAAGATACTATCCCTCTTCCATAAAACTCTATTAGAAATTCAGTTACAAGCTTTAATACCACCCTCTTGGAGATATTCCTTAATCACACCAATCTTAAAGGAAAATAAATCCCCAAACTTCTGTACCTCATATAAACCTATATCATTATTAAATAATGACTATAAGATATTTATGACAATATTAACTAACAGAATGAAAATACCACTATCCAAAACAATAAATAATGATCAAACTGGATTTATATATCATAGACACACACATGACAATATTAAAAGGATAATTTTTCTATAGATTATGTCAATAAAGAAAATAAACACTCATAATTGGCTTAGATATAGAGAAAGCATTTGATTCCCTAAATTGGAACTATTTTTTTTTCAAAATCCTAATGCTATTTGAATTTCCTGCATCCTTTGTTCATCTCCTAAAAAATTTATGTACAGATAATTTAGTGTATGTCAAGTTAGGTCATTTTATCTCTGAATCTATACATATAACAAAAGCCACTAAACAAGTATGTCTCATGTCATTTTCCTTTTTGGTTTTATGGACTGAAATATTTAAAAATTACAAATGGAATCAAAGAATGATAATATGGTATTGGTGCAATCCCATACATAAGACAAAAACAAAGGTAACAATTGTATGGTAAACAAATGTGATTAACCCAGAAATCATTTATAAGCATGAAGATAAAGAAGGCATTATGGCATTAGTAATAGTTAAATATAATAACATAATATGGATCCTAGCCAATCTATACTGGTTCCCAGGCACTGGAACAGGAACTATTAAAAACACTTGGATTTCATTTCCAATAATTATAAAGGCAACTTAATATTAGGAGGAAATTTTAACTGTATATTTGATATTTCTGAAACTACAAATAAAAGACCACTGTGTACATATGCTGTATCAAAAGCTTCAAACAAGTGGGTAGAATCATTTCATCTTGTAGATACTTTCAAATTTAAAGAAGATAAATCTTTGTTGTTTTTCCATCAAGATCACAGATTTGGTACCCAAACTAAAATAGATAAATTATTTGCTACCCATGAAAATGTGATGAGAGACTTAGGAACACAGGTGGACAGTGGTCTCACCTTTGATAACCACATTGCCACAACAGTCAGGAAACCCTTCTATGTGGCACACCTCATCACTAAGGGATTTTCATCCAGAAAAAAAGGAGGTCATTGTCCCACTGTACTCATCCCTCATTAGACCCATTATAGAATACAATGACCCATTTGGTATGTAACTCTCAAGACATCTGCAACAACTGGAAAAGCCACAGAAATGACTCACTAAAAGAATCAAAGGCCTAAAGCAGATGCCCTATGCTGACCATCTAAAAAATCTCCACCTAGAGTCTGTGGCATATCATCTACTCAGAGGCGATCTCTGCTTAACATATAAGGCCATGTCAAACCCTGAGCTATTGGACATGCTCCACTTAAAGAAATCCCAATACCTCAGAGCCACATGCTCCAGGGATCTAAACCTTGTCATCACAATGAACAAAACATGTTGTAGGGATAGGGTCCTGACCCATAGACTCTCCATACTCTGTAATAGACTGCTCATACATGTCTAGCAGAGCGCCTCACTGGCCCTCTTCAAAAGGAACCTTGACAATTGGATGGAAGATAGGAAATTCACCCTGGGAATCATGTCAGTCACCCTGCTACACAGGGGTCCAGGGAAGTAAATATTGTGGGAAGAAATATCCAGGGAATTGTTATGGCTAGGCTTGTATAGGCCCTAGGGTCGATAGCATAGTACCAACCTATGAACCTATGAACCTATGAAATTACAGTCTAAAATCATTAATTTTTGAATCGCTCCCTACCCCTTTTCAGACCACAATTCATTGATACTAAAACTTCAAAATGGGTATAAACCATTAATCTTTAACTCCAGAATTCTAGCATATATAACTAAAATTAAAGAGATCAAACCCTGGTTATTATCTGAATTACATTTCTTTTAGATATTAATTATACCACAAGTTTAAATAAAATAATGATATGGGACTCACTAAAAAACTTACATATATGGTAAAACCCTAACTTGGTATAAAAAAATCAGAGAATGGGATTCTGAATTATTAGATCTACAATCCAAACTTTTGTCAGTAAAAGCTGAAAAAAATCAAAATCATTTGGAGATGAAAAAGAAAGTAGAAGTATTAAACAATACATACAATGAAATTCTAACACATAAAACTAGCTTAGCTTTAGAAAAACTAAAAATTAAAACCTTGGCCACTTCTCCCAAATATCTACATAATTTATCCACAAGAATCAAAATGCAATCAAAAGCTAATAGCATTAAAAGTATCGCCCATGAAAAGAAAGGGAAAAATGTCTCGGATATAGGTGACATTTTTGAGTCCTATAGAAATCACTATATGGAACATTTCCAAAAAGAAAATATACATATCAATCAATTAAATCTAGATGAAAAATGTTCTAATATAAAAAAAAAATACCAGAAAAATTAAAACTAGATCTGCAAGCACCCATATCCTACAAAGAAATTACAGATACAATACAAGAGGGTAAAAATAATAAAGCTCCAGGTATAGATGGCATAACTATGGAAATATATAAACTTTTTCCTTCAAAGATACTATCCCTCTTCCATAAAACTCTATTAGAAATTCAGTCACAAGCTTTAATACCACCCTCTTGGAGATATTCCTTAATCACACCAATCCTAAAGGAAAATAAATCCCCAAACTTCTGTACCTCATATAAACCTATATCATTATTAAATAATGACTATAAGATATTTATGACAATATTAACTAACAGAATGAAAATACCACTATCCAAAACAATAAATAATGATCAAACTGGATTTATATATCATAGACACACACACATGACAATATTAAAAGGATAATTTTTCTTATAGATTATGTCAATAAAGAAAATAAACACTCATAATTGGCTTAGATATAGAGAAAGCATTTGATTCCCTAAATTAGAACTATTTTTTTTTTCAAAATCCTAATGTTATTTGAATTTCCTGCATCCTTTGTTCATCTCTTAAAAAATTTATGTACAAATAATTTAGTGTATGTCAAGTTAGGTCCTTTTATCTCTGAATCTATACATATAACAAAAGCCACTAAACAAGTATGTCTCATGTCACTTATTCTATTTGCTCTGGCTATTGAAATATTGGCAGAATTCAATTCATAACAATATAAAAAGCAAAGGAATAGAAGTTTATGAACAATACAATTCTAAAGTAATGCTATTTGCTGATGACATATTACTAACATTATCTAATGCAAAAGAGACATTAGAAGAATTAGATATATTAATTGACAAATTTCACATGACTTCTGGACTCCATTACAATAAATCAAAATCAAAATTTTTATTTTTAAATAAAAAAAAAGAAGTACAGACTAAGGGGGATCACATCATAAGGAAACAAGAATATACTTTAAAATATCGAGGAATTGAGCTATGCAAGGATAATAATGAATTAGTCTCAAAAAACTACAATAATATCATCTGTACAATTAAAATCTCTGTGGAAAAATGGAACAACATAATATTAGCATTTGAAGATAGACTACAGTCAATAAAAATGGTTTTACTGCCCAATATCCTATATATAAAACCTTTGCAATACAACTGTTACCAGAAAGGAATATACTTAAAGAAATAAATTCATGCCTAATAACATTTTTATGGTTTCCCAAAAGAAACAGAATAACTTTAATGCATCATATCAGATCATGGAAACAGGGAGGATTAAACTTTTCTGATATAGAAACATATGTAAAAACATCAATATCTAAAACAATCTCAGATTGGATAAGTCCAAATTGCTCTGAAAATTGGAAAGAATTACTAACTGTAATATCAATAAATTAATTTGATTTACAAAAAAAAAAAAAAATCAAATAATAGATAAAAACAATTTGCCATGGCACAAATTATGTATTAGTATGCAATATAACATAACTAAAGCCACTAAAACTTGTATGATTAATTATAACATTGGCTCATTTAGGAAAATTTTTAATGCAAATATAGATTTAAAAATCTGGTTTGTTCTTTTAACACCATTTATAGTCACAAAGAATTTCCACATAAAATATATAGAGAAATTATTAATTCCTGGGAACAGAAAAGATTTGTTTGTTGACTCCAATGTATCAAAGAACTAAAAGTTTTAGATATGCAAGTAATAAAAACAACATACAAAATTCCACAACAGGACTGACTAACTTTACAGTGTATTCTGTCATATTCGCAAGATTTAGGTAGAATAATTAACAATTCTTCATTTAAAGAAATACCTAAATTTGCAATATATATATATGAAATCATACATAATGACTTTGACATGGGAAACAGTATTTCAAAATTTTACAAAATATTGATAAATTATAAAACAACACCCAAAACCTCATATTGGAAATATATAACAAAAGGACACTCAATACAGTTAACAGAAGATATTAAAACAAATATCTTATTATCAATAAAATATACATCCTTTACACAATACTGGAAAGTTTTTAATTGGAAATGCTTGCACAGAGCATTCTTAACCCCAGATAGAATCAGTAAAATTAGTTCTTCCATAAAAGGAATATGTTGGAGATGTCAGCAAGTACACAATGTAGATTAGAACCATATTGTCTTTGATTGTGTTAAAATTAAGCCATTTTGGAATGGTATTAATAACTTTCTACAAGCTTAATTTAAAAAATCATTTTACTTAACTAAAGTTTTTGTATTATTAAATGTGAACAAAGGTCCTCATTTGAATAGGTCAAACATGTATCAAGTATGGACTATACTTGCAATTTCAAGGAAGTATATAACAAGAAGATGGAATACAAACACAATAGCAACTTTGGAAGACTTATGCAACACACTGAAGACCACAGCAGTACCAGAAATTAAAATTAAAGAACTAAGAATTTATCCAAAGCCATTTATAAACAACCCTTGGGGAAAAGTCTTATCATTGATTGACACTATACAATAATTGATCAGACACTGTGATAATGGATTGGACATACTTATAAAGTAACTGCATACATTAAGATCTGTTATAATGTCAGGCTAATGTAAATAGTGAACATAGTTATTTAAGATGTTATGTATAAATACTATGGAATTCATTCAAATGTATTTGAAAAATTAAAAAAAATTAGAAAAAAGAATAACCATAGACCTGATAAATAATTACATAGAAAACCTCCAAACACTGTACCCAACCCATTTGTCAAGGGCAGGTCATGCTTACCAAATTTGATGGACTTCTTTGAGAAAGTCACTAGGCCTATGGATGAGGGTAAAACAGTGTATACTGCCTACTTTGACTTGATCAAGGCATTTGACATAATCCTCCATTCAGGTATTATAAATAAACTCACAAAACTGGGCATAAATTCCTACATCACCAGATGGATAGCCAGTTTGCTCAAGAATAGGACACATGTTGTTAAAGTGGGTGAATCTAGATCCCTCACACATCCACCAGGTAGGCCTATAGTTTCTGGTCATGGCTTTCTCACAGAACCCCTGTCTGCAAATCATTGAAGATTGCCAACTAGAACCCCATTGGATAACAGGCTGTTGAATATTGGCTTTTACTTATTTGTCTATGCCTGATCTATAACCCTTTACACAATTTATATCTTGTGATATTTAGATGATTGTTGGATGACAACACACTCAACACAAAATCTTGAAATATCCCCAGTTTAATATGCACATACAGCCAAACTGATTTACTCACTAGATTTTTGGTGTATTTCTGATATAGAATTAGCAAGGATTCAGACAACCAAGATAGGAAGACTTGGAATACAGGATAAAAGCCAAAACATCAATAAGTGAGATTAATCACCAAAATCATCAGACTGATTGGAATATCTTATTAGCAAATGATTTTTTATTACAAACACATAGAAAGTGGGGCAGCCAAATACAAACAACCTTGTGCTCATTATGACATCAAGGTTTTGGCAATTGTTCCACTAGCTGGGTTATTTATTTGGCTACATGCCAATGCAAATCATTCTATGTTGGCAAGACTTCACGTGGGAACATCACCATAAGGCATCCAATGCCCTATACCTACATACAGTTAAACATCCCAGTGCCCAGTTTATGTTTTATAATCATAGACAAAATTACGAATAATAGGAAAAACCAGACAGGATGCAGGTATCCTGGGTCATAAGGAAAGATACTGGATCACACACTTAGGAGCCTTTTTCCTCCAGGTCTCAATGACCATTTATAAACCACCTTATTATTTGGTCACATTTACATGTCATTCTATTTTTCCCTTTGCAATTCAAGATTATATTATATATACATGATAATAATATGCAATTATCTGTTTCATGATATTCTAGTTCATTATCAGAACTATAGTTTTGGAACACTTGTATCTCACTGCATAGTGTAATGTTTAAATCTTAGTTGGGAGCTTTATGCAAATGTTGTTATTGGTTCATTCCAATATTTAAACTGACGTTGACTATTTTTTTTGATTTTTACTCACTGATGAAGGCTGGTGCGAAACTAGTATGAGTTCTTGAATTTGGACATGTTTTGTCCTTTTTGCCTCTGAATAGTGATACCATCTTGCTGGCTTGGTGTTTGAATCTAGATCCAACCAGAGGCCAGTTACTAGTGGTGTTTCTTGGGGCTCAGTGCTGCTAGCACTCCAGTTCAGAATATACTTCTCTGAAGTTAAAGCTCATATGGAAGGCTTCTGGATGACAAAATTTGACAAAGACTGCAAGTTGGGGGCAATTACTTAATATTACAATGATGTAGATATCTTTCAGAAGGGTCTGACTCAGAAAAAATGTTTGGTGCCAGAGCCATGACCTAAAACTAAATGCAAGAAAATGCATAATCATACCATTGGGAAATCAAATACCCCTGCAAATTACAACATTAATAACACATCCATGGACTCAGAGGTGAGATATCTAGGTACATAGATAAGATAGTAGCTTGAGCTTTGACCACCAAGTGTCCACAGTGGTGCCGAAATTCTTCTATGTGGCACATGTTATAAGTAAAGGCATGACATCCAGATCCAAGGAAGTTATGGTACTATTGCACTGGGCCCTCATTAGACCAATAGTCAAGTACAATGTGCCATTTGTCATGTACTTGACTTGCACTTACAATAGCTGGAGTGACCTCAGAAGTTCCTCACAAAAGAAAATACATTGTGTTAACAACATGTCCTGTGTGGATAGACTAAAAGCCCTGTCCCTTTGCTATGTCTCTTATTGACATTTATGGGGTGACCTATGCCTAACCCACAAGGCACTCACAAATCCATCCCTGATGAAGCTGTTGCACATTCCCAAGACAAACAGCACAAGAGTCACTTGATCTAAGAATCTAAACCTAGTTTGTAACTCAAACCAAACATACTGGAAAGACAGATACGAGTGTCTGAAATTACTCCTTCTTTGGAACAGGCTTGCTATTCACATTAAGCAAAGCCCTTCCCTGTCCCTCTTCAAGTACAATTTGTATCATTGTAATTGTATTGAATTGTAAATGCACTCCTGGAGTAGCACCTATGTCCTTTATGGACCGGGGCAGTCTATAAAATAGTCAAAGCATAGCCACAAACCTAAGCCATCCTCTACCCATTAGGGATCATAAATTGGGTAAATTTGAATAATGTTGGCTAGGCTTGTAAGGGCTCTTAAGCCATTAGCCTAATAATCTCCTATGAACCTAGGAATATGATAAAAAGCTAATAAGTGACTTAGACTCACCAAAAGGAATAAGACATATTAACTACATATATAACTGTGTAAGTGTATAACACAAAACAAATACATGTAACCCTTTAGCAAATGGTAAGCCCCTCTGCAGCTTCATTATAAGGGGATTTAGACCTCGCAAGTTCTAAGTATTTACTCTCACTAAGAGTTTCCCCTATCTTGAAGAAATGAAAAACTCTAGCATGAACCTAAATGTGGGTGTGAAGTGACATAATTTGAATGTGGGCAGTATCACAAACGATTTTGGGAAAGAATTTGTCTCCAAGCATTTTCTATTTTTTTCGCAGTAGAATCATCCTTAAATAAAAACCCTTCCCAGCTGACAAGGAGGAGCTTATTATTTCATTCCATGGGACAACATGTGATGAAAACCTGGTGGAAACAAGAGTCTGATCTGAAGGATGAGGAATGACCTCCTGGAAAGGAGGAATGATTTTCAGAACCCATTTGTCTGAAACTATCTGTTGGGCTGGGTACAGCATTGATTCCTCTTCCAGGACTGAGAAGAGTAACTCTCCCTTGCCCACTGAGTGGCCCTAACAGCTGCAGAAGACTTTACTAACTCCCAGTTCATAGTACCTGTATGTGATACTCCAGAGGGATTCAGGGTAAAAGATGAGTAGTTTGAGGTATAGCAAGTCGCTACAGCATAGTCATCCACCTGCAGCTAAGGCAAATTGCTAACATGCTGTTGTGGCACATGCCGTTTGCTTAAGTTTTTCTTTTTGTAGCTGGAAGAAGGGCCAGCCATGGGACTGGTAGTTGGTTCCATTGTCAAGCCGAAAGTGGTGCCTATTTTCTGGAGGAAGACAAGCAGCAAACGCTAGCAAACATTACCAGTCAACAAAAGTTACATTTTTGACAGAAAACTACAGTAATAAGCACTTCAAAACATTATGCTGGCTACAACAAATTAAAATAAATACAATTTCTTGACATAAAATAAATGTTGTCAGTGCCTTTATACCACTTTTAGAACTGAAATGAAAAATGAGTGTTATATTTAAAGGTACATCAAAGTTTCAGGACAGTCCATTAAAATGCAACACTCCTTGCTTTAAGATAACTTTCCTGAAGATGAAAGTGACAAAGTGATAAAACAGCAGCACAAATAAGAAATTTTTTTTTTTTCAAAAGGGAACTAATCTGCTCAGCAAATGAACAGCACAAAGTGACCTCCGATCCTCGGAAACTTCAGAGGAGCATACTCTTCAGTGGCAGTAAAGCTCTGGAGGGTTTGGCACCCAAACTAGTATTTTAGTCAGCTCAGCTTGAGCTGCCTGACAGTTTTGATGCATGGAAGGTGCAAGTGACTCACTATTGAAATGGCACTTAAAATGTTGTGTGCTGAAAAGGTGAAAAAAGGAAGACTGAAAACCCGGAGAAGAGTGAATCATGAAAATAACTCTTCTTCTTAAATCTCTTTTTGCAGGCGAGACAAGCCCCCCCTACACCCCCCCATATGGGAGATAAGCCTACCCCCAACTTATATACAACTACTCCAAGATCATCATACCACAGAGAAAATAGAATATTCTGTAAAATGGCACTGTGGACTTGGTATGTTTATGTCCACTCTTTTGTCCATTCAGTCTCCGTATTTTGGAACTCGCTCTAGCAGGTCCTGACATGTCAAATGGTTACCCCCTTAAGCTGTGGAAGCTAGCTGGCTTTCATATCTGTGACAGAATAAGGCTCATATATCTAAGGCTACTGCAGCAGTGATCAATATGATGAACATTTCAGCATTCTTGACTGGTTCTGTTCCAGCTACTCTTCCATGTGCCAGAATTCTATTAGAGACTATCTGATATTCATTAAACATTACATCCTCACAACTGATTCCTTTTTTATTTTTTTTTTTTTTGTTCTAGCCAAAAGCCAGTATTGCATTATAAAGGCAAAATTATCTGTTACAGAGTCTTCCATCAAGAATTGAAAGCTTATGTAGTTTCCCAGCAGAATGCACTACTGCATAGGAAAACATTCTCAGCATCATGCTATTGCTGAAGGACTCATTCTATACTATAAAAAGTAGGGAGTTACAGATAAACCACATCTGTGGATTATATTCAAAGTTTAACAAGCCCTTCCTGCTGAAAAATATCCTGAGGAAGTCCACTAGTCCTTCTCTGGTTATGGAGTTGGTTGTTTCATCTTTGTTACCAATGTGTTGCGTTTGACCTGAAGCTTTGTTCTGCATGAATAACAGTAATGCACTCTGTCCAGGGTAGACATTGACCTAAAATTTTATTATGGTCGGAAAACTTAGAAAAAGGTGTGCCCCCTTGATAGTCTGTCACACTTTCACATAGCTTGAACGTACACATGCCTACTAAGTATGCTATCATTATGACATATTTATATGAATCTCTTATATCATTTTGACCTACTGAACTTCTGTACTCCCGTTCATGTCAATGTGAACTTTGACTTGGTTTCATGCACTGTGTGAAACTAGAATGTTGCAGCTGTATGAAATGCAAAATTCTCACATGTAGCTTTTCATTTGCGTATAGAGATAATCTTCTTTGCCATAGTACTACACCTGTAGCTACTCTGTATTAAGAATCATAAGTAAAGGCGTGTGGGATCGAGCACATTCTGCAGAGGAAGTAATGGTAGCACCATCCACAAACATGTCCATCATAAAATTAAATTTCATGCCTTACAGAGTGGCAGTTCTGTAACTTTTCTTCTGTCTTTTCTCCATACTGTCTGATGACCATCTTCTCTCCCATTTTGTGACTAACATAATTGTTCCTGTTTGGTGAAAGTCAGTCATGGAATTCTATATTACAGGCAGCCATCAGGATTATTATTGTTTAGACCAAGTACCCCTTTCACCCTTGACAATGGGAGAGCCACAGACCATGGAATGGTGTCTCAGTCACCCATGCATACCTCTCTGCATGGACTGAAATTCTATTACTGTGTACTGATGTAAAGCATGCTAAAACACACACAGGAAATTTGCAGCACAAATTCATCTAGCTGAGCTACATTCTGCCATATAACATTGGCCACTGACACACACTGTCCCCAGCTGACAACTACAGGACCCAGATTCTTAACTGACCATGGGTTATGTGGAACACAGTTGGAAACTTGTCCATCAGAACCACAGAGGGAGCTGCCAGCAATGTAACTGATGGGGCAGAATTTTGGTTTGAGAAATATTGTGCCTTATATGTATTAGATGTGTGCATATATGCAGTATGAAGGCTTCATGCATGTGTTTTTGGGGTAGCATTTGTATTTTATGTTTTAAAACCAAATTTTTGTTGTGGTTGAGTTTTGAGGCCTACCAGCTCTTGCCATAAAACAAAATGGAAAACAAATGATAAGAATTGCATTTTGCCTGATGCTGAACTAAGCAGAAGTAATTCAACAACATTTGCAAATGTTTCTTCTGATAGTTTACATGGTGGAATATATGTGTTGTTTTATAAACTGTGGCTACAAGACCAGTGATGGTTCTAATAAGCATTTTATCAAGTCATTACTTTGAGAGTTCTTTTTTAATAAACCATATTACAGATGGTGTACTTTTCAGGTACTTTAATAAAGATGTGACGTTACTTGCAAGTAATTATCTGCATATTCCTCTTACTGGAGAATGTTGTCACTACATTTAGCTGAAGTTCCATTGTTTTTGAGTGCAATCATTACCTGACATTGTATATAAATACTAAACACTGCAGCAGCATTCCCGCTTACTGTAACATTGTCTTTTAACTTTATGTAAAAAAAAAAATTGTTCCAAGAGGTGGGGTAAAATTCCACAGAATGTTTTTTTCAAATAAACACGTGAGATCATGTGATGGCACAGCATTCGATGGTAAAGGGCATAGGCAAATAGTGAAAAAAATGCTCTACAGCTTTCTTTCATATTGGTAGTTCTTGTGGCTTTACTGCTTTATTTAGAATTTTTATTTTTTCTGTACCTGTATTGCCAGTATGTGAATCATACCTAGCCATTGTTTTATTTCAATTAGGACCCAGTGAGTACAGCATGGAATGACAGCCTAGTTAGACTATATGGCCAGTCATACATCTGACTGTAAAAATAAATGACATCTACAGCAAGACATTTTTACAGAGCCATTGAAAAGTATCCACACATAAGTGATGCTTAAACATTGAACTGAAAGATAAAAAAAATTACTTTAAGCAAGATTCTATAAAGGAAATATTGAGTCTCAAGTCTATTAAATAGTGCAGAGTTATGAACAGAACAGTTTTTTTCTTATTGTTTACAACACTGCTATTTACAAATGTTCTCTTTCTTTAAGAAAAAAAGGCAGTCATTAGGGGACATACGTTAATATAACATTCTAAATAAGATGGGATGTTGTATACTATAAAGCAAATGGTACACAAATTGTTCGTTTACATGTATACTTTCTGAGCAAAATCGTATGTTTTCAGGAGAAACTGAAGGCAAGTTACATATAATTATTTTAACAAATTTAGAACATGTAATGTTTGAAAGTGGTGCTATTTTTAGGTTTCTGTACTTTAATTTATTTTTCAGCTACTCCGTTTTTCTCCAGAGAGCAATAATAGCTCTTCTATCTGTCATAAGAGGTGTGAATATGCCGGTCATGAGGGCTTTTTTTAAATTAATTAATTTGTATCAAAGTTTGATATTGTTTCACTTTGTAAGTTTCAAAACTTTATTTCTAATCATATTATAAAAGCTGACATCATGCGTTGCTTATGAAACTGAAGCACAAACTTGAAAAAGGCTTTTTTTAAATTGAAGTTTTGGAGAAAATCAGTTTGAGATGTTATTAAAACTCACATTAAACTTTTGGTGTTTCTGATGCTGCTTCTCTTTAGAGACAATAACACGTTGTTTAATGATTATTCATTAATGAAGAAAGTCAAATATAGTTGAGTTTTTTACTCAGCACAGCTTGAAAGAAATGTATCACTTCATTCAAATGCTACAACAGTACCAATCATATAATAAAAAGTAAAAGAATAACAAGACAGATAATTTAAAAAGTAAGAAAAGTATATTCATCTTTTTAAAATCATTCTAAGACTGAATTATGTTTATGGGGTATGATTGCTTTCTGAGTAATTCAGTAAACTGTGGTGCATTATGTTCTTGCACATTATCCAGATGTAGGTAATGAGGCTCAAACCACCTCCATGTTTTCATCTTTAACAGCTTATTAATGTCAATCCTTGTGTATAATGCCATACCTATATTTCTTAACTATTATTCTTTGTGAAATACAGATTCTGGTTTGTATCACCAACATCATATAGACTTGCTAATGCATGAAAGTGTAACTGGATGAAAGCAGTCATACTTAGCTTAGTGGAAATTATTTTAAGACTTTTTTATTTTTGCAGGAGGTAAACCACCCTACATTTGGAGGACCTTATCACCCTCAATTACTTTAGTTTTATATACTAATTCCATGCAAATGTAGGAAAAAGTGAAAAATCATACAAATGCACAGTTAGTGTGCATGTAGGAGCCAAACTATCAGTATTTTCTCATGAAGAACAGCATCTGGGGACACAGATTTGATGAGTTAGAACCTCACTGATGTTACAGTCACTGAGTATAAGGAGTTTGGGATATCTCTGGGCAAGTGGGACTTTTGCTAAGAATGTGCTCAGGGATAAGATTTTCCTCTTTAAAACTGTATTATTTGACGGGAATTTTTGCATTTGTGACACTTGCCAATATTGTTGTCTTTAGGCTTTTCCCGGTTAGGGGTCGCCACAGTGGAACTCCGGTCCGCTAATGATTGGCAGTAGATTTTCACAAATGCCAAGGTGCCAGCTCAACGTTCAACCTTCAACGAAGGCTCGCCCATTTATGCATGTCTTTTGAATGCCCACCCAACCGAGGGGAGGACATGCAGACTCCACTTGCCAATACCTTATGGATTTATGTTCTGAAAAGTGAGCAAAATGTATTGGTCTTTTTGTCCGAGAATGAATGAGTTTGATATGTGTATGGTAAATGTGAAGGAGTAGCAGATGAAAAGAAAGAGAACAGGTACTGAAGAAGCACATCTTAAACAGACTAGCATACTCTGACATGGTGAAAACTGTAGATATTCTTTCCATGTTAGTACTACAGTATGTTTTCACTTGATTTATTCAAATTTTAATTATTTGCTCAGTGTTTGTGTTCTGAACACATACCAGCGAGTAATGTTACTGTTCTGTTTACTAAAAGTAATATAATGATCTGTGATGGTAAATCTGAGTGACTTTTGTAATTTTTTGCAGATAATATTTTGCTGTCCTGTGTGTTATAAATACCTTCCTGAGAAAATTTCACATCTAAGTGTGTCTACTGTTTTACATGACCCTAAAAGGACCTCTTTTATACATCTTAGAATATTTAGCTCTTCATGAATCAACTTGAGTATAATTTTCAAACACTCTGATTGGTCCAGGGTAGTCATTTTAAGCCTTGCTCTTCAACTATAAGTTGTTACTTTGCTTTTGATATTTTACTGAACAAATCACATTCCAAACAGTGCATATCTCACTTCCACACTAGGCCCTGTCAGTAATGTTCTAAGCAGTCACTTGCAGAGGTACAACCTTTAGTTTAGACAAAACATTCTTTGATGTTATATCTGATAGATTCCTAAAGTAGTGTAAGAACTGTTTTATACTGAGCAGCAACCTACTTCTGATAAATTCTGGAAATTATACATGCTATTGGTGTAACTACTTAGGAAAGTGTGATGCATTATTGTCTGAATACCCATACTTCTGTGAACCTATCACTCAGTGATAGAATAAACATATACCATAATATCAATTTTTATGAAAGAAAGAGTCACTTTTACAGTCTTTCTTGGGTCAAGAGCATGGATAGATGCATTAAACTAAAATGTATTTAGAATGCCTGAGATGACTTTTTACCAATATGATTACAAATTATCTAAGGCATTTTTCACTTGAAAATAGGCATAATGACATGAAGAAGCTCACCCTGACACACTCAAAGGCATAATGTACTCAGATATTGAATGAGGTCCTTCCTTCTCCTGGAACAGAACCTAGGCTCAAGAGTATGATTGCTGTCTTTAATAGCTTGCTTCATTACTGGTGCCTTTCACGCAGGGTTCGGTGTCTGTCTGTTTGGAGGGACACGTGTGGATCACCACTCTGAGTTGCAGATAACTGGATTCTATCATTCTGCTCACAGGGAATGAGTCTTAAAAATAATAATTTTGCCACACACCATATTTTTATACAATAATTATTGTCTTAGACATTGTGTTCTGAAACCCAAAGAAGTACCAAAGTTAAGCCAACTCTCAAAAGTGTTTGTGGTATTAATAAAAAAGATGTGTGGTTTAAAAGTCTGAACTGTTATGGTAATTTACGTTAAGGATATAATTTTATTGTATTTGATTTCATGTATTAACTAGATGAACTTACCTTTTCATGGGAGACCAGGGACTGGTGTTTAAATGACTTGCTGAAAGTTACATAGAAGGCACAAGGAGACTGACAGACAGACATGATCAGACCTTGGACTACAGCTTGAATCTTGTCAACATTTTGCAGACAAGCAAGCAATAATGCCTGACAGGCTGTGTGTTAATGTGTAAGGGCATCAAATATACATTAACACACCCCTTGGAGGGCATTATTGCACTTAGAGAATGGGATCTCTGTAAAATTGTTGCGTTTTACTTGCATTTTACATCAGAAATACATAAAACTAATAATATAGTGCGAAAAAATAAATAAGTAAAACACAAACATTTTTCATAGACCCCATTCTCTCTCTCTCTCTCTCTCTCTCATTCACACATACACAGTCTCTTCTGCTTTCACACACACACAGTCTCCTCTGCATTTTATGCAAACATTAACTTACACAAGCTCAATCTCACTCTTTCTTAATCTCTTACACATGCAGTCTCCACTGCTTTCATACAGGCATTCAGTCCTACATCATTGCTCTCTCTCTCTCTCTCTCTTACACACACAGTCTCTTCTGCTTTCATACATGCATTCACACACACAAGATAATTATTATCCTCTCTGGATCTCTCACACATGCAGACAGTCTCCTCTGCATTCATACAAACATTCAGTGACACACGATCACTCTCACTTTCTCTCCGACTCTTTCAATCTCAAATACACACACACACACACACACACACACACACACACACACACACACACACACACACACACACACACACACACACACGCACACAGTCCCTCTCTCTCTTTCTCTCTCTCTCTTTTTTTTTTTTTTTACATTTTACATTCACTAAACAGCAGAACCGCTGATTAACAAATGTAAAACAATGGTGGCTGTTATTTTTTTCTAGTCCGAGCTCCACGGCATCTTGATATGCTGCCATGAAGCGGCGGACTTGTTTTTCACCAGGCATTACTTGTGCATTAATACCCTGCTGGAGACTGTTCGTTCTCCAATCAGTGTGCTGAGGTACAGTTTGCCCATTTTCTAAAATAAAATCGAAAAAATAGCTGGTCAAGCAGAAGTGTAGAACAAACAGGAACTTCAATAAAACTTTACACACTGAATAAAATTAATGAAGCAATAAAAAACAGGACAAGCGCTTTCGTACACACAGGTACTTCTTCAGATCCATAAAATACTGCATCCACAGTGAGTTTTTATATGCACAGCCTAGTGTTTCAGATCACATGATTTCAATAAAGGCTTAATTGGAATAACTTCATTTAACACTTTTCCTTCATTAGCTCTAAGCAAATGCATCCATTTTATTTCAATACATTCTGTCTTAGTTTTTACATCACTACCTCTCAAGCCTGGTATATACATATCCAAAACTATTATTACGAAAGTGCTTATCCTGTTTTTTATTGTTTTATTGATTTTATTCAGTGTGTAAAGTTTTATTAAAGTTCCTGTTTGTTCTACACTTCTGCCTGACCAGCTATTTTTTCGATTTTACTTTTGGCTTTTGGTCTTTTGCTGGTTGTTCTTTTTGTTTTGGACTTAACCATTTTCTAATATAAGTTAACATCCCCAACATTTCAGAACATAATGTTTGACATTTTATCATACCAAAAATGACAAGAGTAGGTTTGTCAGTTTTCTTATAAAACATGACCATTACCAGCATCAAACACCAGCATACTTGAAGAAATACATAAATATCCTGATTATCATAAATTAACTTGATTTCCATTTATTAAGTTAACACCCTGTCTATGTCCTCTCATAAAGTTATGCTGGAATTCTTAATAAACAAATGCATGTATAACTGAAAGGTAAAGCTTCCATTAAGAGAAAATCAGTTGTACTACTTTTGAATGAAATAGTGTTATAAGCTCCTTCATAAATGTAATATAGAACTAGACAATAGTATTCAGTAATATTTTGTTCAATAACAACTAGTTTAAATTAAATGGCACCCTTGTCACCAGAAGCTATGAATTAACCTTCAACACCTCTGCTGTGTCTGCAGTTAAAAATGTCAGCACTATGACTATTCCCAGCCCATGAAGCTGAAGATACAGGTGTACAGGTAGTGGATTTGTATGTATACAACTGCTAAAGCATGAAACAAAACTCAGCACTATGCAGATCTAAAACTCACTTCACTGCATCTGTGGTTTCTGTATGAGAAAGAAGTTAGTAAAAATGAGTAAGGAAAGGGGAAGAAATATTCTGGGATTTGTAATAATAATGAACACATAGCTCTCCATAGGTGCTGCCAGTTTTTAAGAGAGGATCGCCATTATAAACATCTCTTAGTTCTACACCTATACTGCACAAAGTAATGGATATGGGTACTTTGAAATTTGTATAAATTGCTAACACTGAAAACCTGTTGTTTCTTGAAGTGAGCCATTATGATTTTGTAAAAGGCAGGTCCTGCTGAAGTCATTATATCAATGCTAGATGTAGAATTTGTCATACGTGAAGTATACATCTTTTTCCAAAATCTTTCATACTATGTCTTATGCAAAGATCATAATCAAATCTGAGGATTTCAAAGTCAGAATAAATATATAATTGACTGGATAGAAAACTTCCTATTATGTAAGAAGTAATGGGTTAAAGTGTTTTTTCTATTCTGTAATCCTGCAGGTGTTGCAAGCATGGAACCACAGGTTTCCATTCTTAACCCCCTACTATTTGAGATTTTGCTTTCAGACATGAATGTGGATAATAATTTGTCTTTTACCAATATGACATGTGCTAGCAGTGTAGATAACATCATAATTTTCCCAGTACATACCTCTTCCCTACAAACTGGATTGGACGATACTTACATATGGGGGGCAAACAATAGCCTAGCATTTAACCATATACAATGTAGTTTTATATACTTTAATTAGAAAAGGGGTCTCACTTAACTATTACATCAAGGGTCAGGCAGTAAAGTAGATAATTTGTCAGTGTTCACCGTGACACAGTGATTAAAGGTGGTCTCACATTCAGCCACATTTTACTACATATAATCACAAGGCCATAAGGGAACATATTTGATTCTTAAAGGAATAACCGAGGAGAGGTCAATATTTCTTTATTATCATTTATGACATATTCAGTTTAAGACAAACCAAGGAAATGTAGAAACACTGTAAAAGAGATGAGATGCATAAAACTCCTCCGTCCCGCGAGAACACCAAAATAAAACTCCAAGTCGCCAAAATGTAAAACGAACAAAATTTATTAGGTTTTAAGCTTCTCCCAAGCTTTTCGTCAGTTACAATGCACCAACTTCCTCAGAAAATTCCTAAGAGAAATAAAAGCGGAAACAACGTCACTCGATCACTACCCTTTAAATACCTGCACATCTTATCTATAGAAGAATATACGAAATATCATTGAATACATATAAAAACTCCTCAAAAACATTATATTAATCAGAAAAAGAACCCAATTGATTAAAAACAGATAAAAATAGTAGGTGTTACTTATTTGATGAGCCAGCATGTTGTTAAATTTAATGAATGTAAAAGATGGAATTTTAATGGCACATCATGCAATGAATGCAATAAATCAAAATGAAAATAAAAGTGAAAATAAACCATCAATAACCCTTGGGTACTTTACTCATCTGATGCTACTACCGACTACAAAACAACTGCTACCGAAAGCTACTGTACAATCAAATAAAAAACTATCCTATTTGTTATTGTATGTATATTTATAATTAAAACTATTATCTATATTTTACTTGTGTATGTATGCCATAATAAAAATCATTCGGTACAATATGTACTATCTAGTTAAACTCTTAAGTTTCAATATACATGATATAGATAACATTCAGTTTAAGTGTAGAATGCACCATCCTACAGTCTCATAATCGAGCATCTTTAACAATTAGAAAAGGTTCATATATGGTATTAATAAACTGTATTACTTAGAAAGGCAACAAGAACGATCATTATTCTCAGTGTTGTTCCATATTCTCATGAGTAATGTAGGCCATGTATTCCTGGGTTTGCATGACCTTGTAATAGTGCATGCCAGTTCCTTTTATTGGGAATGATCTTTAAACAGAATCTTTTTTTTATTTTCTATTTACCTTCAATGAAGATTCTAAAGTGCTACAAGCATCTCACTTTTTTACTTTTAAAGTACATCAATTCACATAATTGTCATGTGACTTCATTACTGCAAGCAAGATATAAATCTAAATTCACAAATTCCCCATAGAGCATATTTAGTGCACTTAATTAAAAATTCATATTAATTCTCATAACATTTTCTGGCTTATCATTTTTAGCTTTGTGCGTTTTATAGCATAAAGAACTCCCTTCTAAACCATGGCTAAAACTGCAGTCAAGAGGAAACATTGCCCTACTAGAACAATAAAGACTTTTCAGGTAAAATCAAGTTCATACTCTCAGTAACTATAATGCCATATTTTATAACAGAGAATGGTTTTAGTTTTTCTATATATTTAATGTTTTGTTCCCTAGATCACTTTTTGAGTTTAAAAAATATTACCATACATAAACAACTGTTTATGTTGTTTATATAAATAGTTATGAAATGTCTGGCATCTGTTTTAATTATATTTCCACAGGAATCACCTTGTATGTGCTTCTGTATTCTAGTTTTCAAGCTTCTGACTGTATTTCCACTATAAAGCATGTTATAAATATAGAAATAATGTGTTTTACTTTTTTCTGTGGTTCACAAATTTCATATGCTTTCATCTTACGACTGATGCTATTTATGTACCAAATTTTTTGAGTATCTGCATATTTACATGCCTTGCACTCAGATAAACAGAAAAAAGGGTGATCTACATTTGCTTAAGGGTGGTAAATAGCTGGTAATTAGAGTGCACAAGTATAGCCAGGATAATGCCTTGTAGACAAAGCATTCCTATTTTAAAAATGAATTTCTTTAAACTGGCATAGGTAATATGTTTTAAGGTTATATTTTTGAGTGAGTTTCTTACAGAACACACAGTATAGCAATTATTTACTTTCACTTTTTGTTACAAACATGGTTTTCTGTGTACATTTTAGGTTTGTGGCCAACCGTGCCTCTTTCCTTAAAACCTAGCACATTTATCCTTTTACACTTCAAGTCCTGTGGCTATTTATGCATTTGCCCATACCCAAACTGCCTAACTGTTCGAAACCTTTGTATTAGTTTATGTATTACTCTCCTGGCTTATTTCAGTTTTATTACTAAACACAAGTTTTATATGTTATCTTGATCAATGGTTTACCCTTTTTGTACTGTATTACTACAAATGACAAAAATAAATTTAGTATTTTGTATGACTCATTGGTTTTGTTTTGACATTCATCTGTCTATGGCATTTTTTTAAACAAGAAACATGTTTACTGAATTATCATTTATGACACAGGTAATCATACATTTATATAAATAAAACCAAACCAAATTGACATATTTTCAGTTACAAGCATTATACATCACTCATAATCTTCTGTTCAGTCACTGTCAGTCAAACATTACATAGCTCATTCAATTCCTGCCTTCCTATAAAACTCATTCCTCCTCTAAATCATTATTCTGCATGTATTGTTCTCACATTTTTTTATGTAATGTCCTCCTACCCTTTTCCAAAGATCCCACTTCCAGTTCTTTTATCTCCCTTACTATATTCACTGCTTCTAGTACAGCTGGTTTAGACATTGATTTTCATTTTCTAGTAATTGCTTTTTTAGCAACTACCAGAATTAAACTCACCAAGGCCTTACTATATCTAGGCAATTCTGATTGCAGGGAATTTTTAACACCCGCCAACTCATTACACTCCCAAAAATATGTTCCCAATTGTCTCTTTCTATCACATCACACCTCTAGCATTTGCAATGTGTCTGAGGAAAATTCTTTGAAGTCTGCTCGGAGTATAAAAATATCTGTACAAACACTTGCAGAGATCCTATATCTTCTAGACTTTGCATATTTAGGAGACATACATATACCTCCCATGGTTCCTTTGTGAATTGCTTATCCAATCTCACTTCCCAATCCTTTCTAACCTCCTCTGATTGATTTCTGTATTTATTATGCTATATTTTATATAGCCTCCTAATTATCCTTTTTAACAGCAGCTTCTGTTCTAGATTCTTTTAAAACTCTACCAGTGCTAGTCTTTCATTTAGCACCCCCTTTCCTTTTTCTTTGACTGTACTCTAATATCAATCTTTGATGGAGATGGTAATCTCTAGCTGCAGTTGAAATTAATTATTGGAATCTTCCCATTCTATTACCTTTCCCTTTCTAATTATTTGCTCTCAATATCTTGGTTTGTTTGCCAGTTTCCTCCAATAAATTTCACCCCTTGCTTATTCTCTGCACCTCTAATTGCAGTCATCCCTACTGGCATAATTTCCTTTCTCCATTCCCATGTTGAGTTGGTTCTTAGAATACTTTCTGCTACTTTATGAATATAATATTCTGTATGGTTATTGTTATTCTCTGTAAGGATCTGCAGCCAAAATCATAGTCTTTTGTTATTTATTGAGCATCCCTCCAGTTGCATTATTATCCCTTTCCACTTTGAATTACATTTTCTGCTTGTGTTACGTATAGGAGCCTTAAATGTGTAGCTCTGATATACCCCTTCAAATCAGGTAATCCCAAACCACCTTGTTCTATTGGGTGAATCAGCTTATCCCACTTGACTCTTGCCCTCTTCCCTTCCCAAATTCTACACTGTAGCTTTTTAGGCATTTAGCTGTCCAGAAGTTAACAGTTAATTGTATTATGTCATCTAGTAATTGCTGCAAATATAACACATCTAATGCCAGCATCCGTTATTAAAATTAAAACCATCTGTAACTCTTATCGAGTTTTATATTGTACTAGTTGTGACACCAGGGAAATACTGCCAGTCCAGCTAACTGGAATTTTGTAAATAATTATATGTCACTTGAAAATATTAATATGATTTATATATAAATGTGGCACTACCAGACCAGCTATCTGGAATTATGTAAATAATCATATGTCATTTGTGAATATTAATATGATTCATATCCTTGTCTTACAAATGTAAGAGAACTGTATGTTATGTACTGAGCTTCAAGAATGTAACCACAGTGTACCCTACTGGAAAAGAACAGAAATGTAGATGAACTATATACCTGTGAAAATGCATGTTTTAATAGTAGAAGTTGGAACATACAGAGTTAACTTGCAAAATGTCAAGAAAAGTTGAAAAGTAAAGTGTTTTACGATTGTTATCTCAGTTTCAGTGCAACAAGCAGACACAATGTCTAGAGCTAGAGGTTTTTCTATTGTCTTGAAACAGAAATAATTACTAGGTTTCAAATGTGAAAGTGTTTTTATTGCTCTATGACTTCCTAGGAGTTGCACACTTCTGAAAGACATGTATTTTTGGCACAGAGGTGTTAAATTCTAAGTATCTGTTTAGCTTGGGAACTGAAGTCAGGTGACAAAGAGTGATGTCATCCAAGCCACCCGGCAGTAATATTGAATATTAATTTAAGAACTCTCTTAGAGTACAAGTTTGTGCATTTTGTATCTTGTCTTGGACCTAGAAACATTCATCATCTGCATCTGCCTTAAGTTATTGAGGGCATAGTATCTCTTAGATATAGATAGGAATATAGTAAAGATTAGTTTAGATGTTGTCTGTATTTATTTGAGACTGTCCTACAATGTTGTTTTTAAATATTTCCTGTGATTCTGAACTCTGAAATTATTGTGTTTGTTATTGAGTATTGTTTTCTTTTTTTATTATTTATTCTTAAATATATTTGGAACTATATATACTGGATGGCGCAGTGGTGCAGTGGTAGCATTGTCACCTCACAACAAGAGGTTCTCTGGTTTGATTCTTGGCTGGGGTGCCTTCTGTGTGGAGTCTTCATGTCCTCTCTGCATTCATGTGGGTTTCCTCCAGATGCTCCAGTTTACTTCCACATTGCAAAGACATGCGTCTGGAGAATTTCTCCGTGGGCCTCAGCTGAAAATTGGCTTTGTTCCAAGTTGGACTTTCCCAGTTAACAAATGTTAAATAAATAAAATATTTAATCCTTTTAATTGTCGCTGGTTTGTTTAGAAATATTTAAGCTCTTAGAGAACTTGTATATGTATTTGGTAACACTGTACAGGTCACTCCTAAATAGTCTTGGCCTTGGTCACACTTACCATTTGGATAATAGTAACATTACACAATAGGATTTGTAAGGGCTTTAGAGTAGCTGATAAATAGTGGTTGGTGGCAGTGATAACTACCTTATAGTCTGGGCAGAAGGGGGCTTAGCTAGTAAACCAGTGCCAGCCTTCCCCAGGAGTGTCTGTGTGTTTGTACATAAAGCAGATTTCAAAGTGCATGTGTGTGTGTCAGCTACTTGGGCAGGGACACAAAGCACTGGTTGGACAGAGAGTGCTGGAGGTTTTGACTTGATCACTCAACTGAGATCTTAACCCTATAGCTTTGCTAGTGAGGAGTCTTACTGGGGATCTGGAGAAAGAAGGAGTAACCATCTCCAGACTGACTTTGATCTCTGTGTGCTCTTAAGAGAATTGTACTTTACTGTATGTGTGCTTGTCATCCTCCCATTGTATACATCCCTCACAATTACCAGTAGTGAGGATTGAGGCTTCTTGATTACTGGGCCAGTCCAGGAGAGTCACACTAGTTAGAACTTGCAATCACTTAAAAATTAAAAAAAACTTAAAAGCATAAATTAAAATTGCATTTCATTCTACTTTACACTTACTGATCCTGTACTGATTCTGTTGGTTCAAATGAACTTATGATTTTACACATATTTAGAGAAAGCATTTCCCATTTCTTTTGTACTATAGTTGTCATTTGTGTTTAATAACGTTTCATAATAGCTTTATTATTCATGTTGGAAAGTGAGCAGACTTCATTGTTTTCTGAAACTAGATGGCTCTGATCCCCTAATATGTGTTGTATTCAAATAATAAATTTGCTGATGAGTCTTTTTTTTTTCAAAATGTTACTTATATATATTGCACATTTGCATTTTATTTATATTGAAAATATTTCCAATTTTGCATTTTATTTACTGTATAAAGTTTCAAATATTCACAGTTTATTTATTTATTTATTTTACATTTGTTGACCAGGATAGTCTAACTGGATTTATGTCCATTTTCAGTAAAGTCCCGGGGAGATAAGCTCCAAGAGATTACTAGACTACTAAAATACAGGTAGTAGTTGTTATACAGTTAAATACTACAAATTTTGAACAGTTCAGGAATCTTCACAGTTTATACAAAAAACATGTTACAAGCATTAGATAAGATATTTTAGACTTTATGTACAAGACATCATCAGCAATGCTCACAGTTTAAATAATACTTGTTGCCTGCCTTAGGTAGGATGCTTTAGAATTATATGCAGAAGAATTTAACTAGAGATAATTGTTGCCTACTTATTAGGATAAGATTTGTTTTTGCCAAGGATAGGCCTTGATCTAAAAAGACACAGAGCAGGAATTAGGTCTTAAAAGAGGGTATTTGGGATATAGCATGAGATTAGTCTGGATTTGTACAGGGTCATAACTAGGTTCCTTATCATATTTTGGCTATTATTTCCCCCAGAACTTCTAATTATTTTTATTATTTATTATAAGTTGGAGTCACTGATCACATCATTATTTTTCATATGTGATTTATCCCAGAATCTCTAATGCTCATTAATACCTATGCAAGTCATTGATCACTTCATTTTTGGCAAGTCATTTTCAGATATCTTATCCTATATCTCTTTAGCATATTTTATTAATTTTTATTTATTTATTTGACATTTGTTGATCAGGCTAATCCAACTGAGGAATTACCCTTTTTCAGTGAAGGCACAGGTAGAAAAGCTCCACAACACAATTAATAAAATTATATGGAAACAGTACAATATGACAAATCAAGTAGCTATTAAGCATAAAACATCACATAATACACTTACATACACTTATACAAAGTAGTAATAGTATGAGCAGGTAATTGCAAGGTTAGTGTATTCATATTTGGATTGTCATCAGTGCAGAAAAGTGATATTCATTGCATATTGTTTTATGAGCTAAGCAGATATTAATATAGTGGCTTTATAGCCAATAGGATTGAGGTAGTTAGTTATCTGGTCAAGCTACTGAAGTTAGCAGGAGAAAAGTAGGTGATTGCCATGTGATAATAAAAGGTAGGAAATGAAGAGGTAATTAGAGGAAGGAAGGAAAAGGAGGGACAGAGAGGAATGAGGAAAGAAATGTAGAAGAGAGGATAGGGATCAGGTGGGGTGATAAGAATGACATATCCTAGAAATGAGTAAGACATTTTTGAGAGCTTTCCTGAATTCAAGAGTATGGGTAACATTTCTAAGGGACATGGATAGTTTGATCTAAGGTAGAGCATGGAAATAGCTATAGAATTTCTGTCCAAAAGATATTTTAGGTTTGTATATTTGTAAGAGACATTGGTCTGAGCTTCTGAGGGAGCAAGGAAGGTATAGTGTGAAATAAGTGAGGAGATTCTAGGGCAGGAAGTGTGGTTGTTCAGAACTGAATGAATGATAGGGACTTGAGTTAGTAGGAGTTGTTTAGGAAACTCAAGACAGTTAAGAGTCCTGAGAGTATGGCAGTGGTGAGATTTAGATGGTAAATTAGCAGCAAATTGTGCAACTTTGTTGTAGGTGTTTTTGTGTTTGCAAAGTAGTGAGGTATGTAATTTGGTTAAGACTTGTGAGCCATAGAGAAGGTTAGGGAGAAGATAAGCTTGGGCAAGTGAGTTTCTGGAGACAGATGTGATGAACCTTTTATTTCTAAACAGTAGGCCAAGTTTTTGGTGTTATTTTTTGATACAGTGCAGTACATGGTGGTCAAATTTAAATTGGTCATTAATGATTAATCCAAGGAGCTTAATGTGGGTATAAGCTGAGATAGTTATGTTGTTAAGGGAGGAGATGGTGAATGAGGATTTGAGGTGGTAGAGAGATTTGGGGAGGAAGAGAAGAATTTTGTCTTTTTAGGGTTTAGTATAAGTTGATGGTTAGTGAGCCAAGTTTCAGTGAGGGTAAAAGATTTTTGTGTCATGGTAAGCAGGTCTGATGGGTTATCAGCAATGATGATGACTGTGGAGCCATCTGCATACTGTATGAGGGATGACTGAGGACAGGAAGTGTGGAATTGATTAGTAAAGATGTTAAAAAGGAGTGGACCCAGGATTGAGCCATGAGGGACACCCATATTGATGGGGAGAAAGGGAAAGAGAACAGAAAAGCATTTGATGGATTGCTGTCTGCCTGTGAGGTAGCTGTTGAACCAAGAGATAGTTGATGAAGAGAGGTTGAGTTGTGTTAGTTTGGAGAGTAGGATGTGGTGAGAGACAGTGTCAAAGGCTTTGGAGACGTCTTAGAACAGAAAGGACACTAGCTTATTATTGTTGTCTCTGGCTAAGGAGATGGACTTAGTGAAGGATATGAGTACTGTATGTGGTGCTGTGATGTGGGAGGAAGCCATGTTGGGTTGGATTGATGAGGTTTTCTTTAGTGAGATAGGCCATAATTTGTTTGTGAACACAGTGTTCGATAATTTTACATAAGGGGGAAGTATGGCAATAAGTTGATTGTTAGAGAGGTCAACAGTTATCACTCCTTTGTGGATGGGTATTTTATGGAATTTTCTCCAGAGAGTTGGGACAGCAGTTTCACTGATAGAGTGGTTTATTAGAATAGAGACAGGTATGCTATGGCATCAGCAGCAGCCTTTAGGAAGAAAGGTGGAAGGTTATTGACAGATGGAAAGCAGGGTTTGAGTTTGAGGAGGAGTTTTTTATATAGCTGGTAGGAATTGAGTTTAGTGAGAATGGGCATTTTTGTAGTAGGGGTGAGAAGGGAAGTGGATAATTGTTTTGGTTGGAGGTCTGTATAAGTTTGCTGATAGTATCAGTGAAGTATGAATTAAAAATGGATGCAGTTTCTTGGGCTGTGTTATTGGGGCAGGGGTTGGGGAGTTAATGGATTTGCTGGGTGTAGCATGTGTTTGATAGTTGTCCAGAATTTTGGGGGTTTCTGGGTTCAGTAGATTGGGATGTGAAGTGGAATTTATTTTTATTGATGTTTATGTGTTTTTGGTCAGACTGCATAGTTCTCTGTAGTTTTTGTAATAAGTGTGAGATTTGGTCTTGGTCCAGAGTTTCCAGGCAGAATCTCTGTGTTGTATAAGGGACCAAATATAGTTAGTAAGCCATGAGAAGCATAAATATTTGATCCTGACTGTTCTGGGAGGGGCAATAGAGTATAATGTGTTTAGGAAGATGGAGATGAATTGTAGAACAGCTTTATCAAGGGTCAGGGGTGAGTGGAATAGCAGAGAAAGAGGTATTGAATGTGTCAGGGTTGCAGTTAGTAAGCTATTGGCATACTTTGAATTTATGTGGTCCAGAGAGGTGGGAGTAGAATCCTTGGATGCATACAGGAGAGTGGTCACTAAGAGAGTCTGGTATGGGTTTTGGGTGGTGATAGAGGTTGGAGTGGGAGACCAGAATCCAGTTAAGTACAGAGGAAGTATTTGTAGGTTTATGTTGAAACACTTGAGAAGAGATTTGTTGCATGTAGCCATGAAGGTTAATACTGGTGTTTAGAGGAGTGACAGATGAGGTGATAGCAATTGATACTAGTGTCACCTAGCATAATGGATTCATTGGGCATATCTTTTGACATCCAGTGGAAAATCTGTTCTAATAAAGGTATGTTGTCACCAGGCCTTAGGTAGATGCTAGCAATTGTAATGGTTTTATGACTGCTAAGTTTGTAATTGCCAAAAATGACTTCAGCTGGATGGAAGGAGGGGGGAGGGTTGGCTAGGGGGTGGACTGTGAGGAGGTCTGAGTATATAATGGCAACTCCTCCATCTTTTTATGGGTTCTGTCATGGCACAGAATATTGTAACCAGGGAAAGAAATTCATTGTTAGAATTGTGTGGTTTTAGCCATGTGCCCTTGGTGAGTGGAGGTTGGGGTTTATGGGTTAACAACTGGCCCAGGGTTGGAGTGAATGCCTCAGGAAAGTTGAATCGTATTATAGGAGTGGAGGAGAATTGATTTGGAGGGGAAGACTGCTAGCAGTTTAAGTTTGGTTCTACAGTTTGAGTAGGTTTTTGGAGGCATTTTAATTTTAGGATCATATGAAGTTGGTTACTAGGCTATTAGACCTGAGACCCTTATAATCCTAGCCAAGAGTTTAGTCCCCCCCCATAGGGAGAGATAATTCAGTACTGGTGAAAGTGAGGGTGATATGGGAGAGGAGTAGTGTTTCTTGGTATGTATAATATGGTGGGGAGGTGGTAGGAGTATTGGGTCACAGTTTGAGGTGGGGTGTGATATGAGGAGAGGTTAGATAGGAGTAGGAGAGGTAAGGAAGAGAATATAGGATGGAGAATATTAGTGGGTATAGAGTGAATGAGAAGGAGGGGAGAGTGTAATTGATTGAGGGTAAGCAGGTCTGAGGACTTGAGAGGGAAATAGCTGTGGTGAGTGTGTGCGTTTGGTGAGAGGTTTTGTAGTAAATCGTGATGTATAATTACTGGAAGTAGTTACCATGGGTAGGAGGGAGGAATATGAGGAGTTCGGTTGAGGTTTAGAAGGAGGTGGAGTGAGGGGAGGGGTTGATATTCATTGGTTGATGTTAACAGGAAGTTGGAGTGTTGAGTGGGATGGGGTGATAGTTAGGTATAAAGGTAGTTGATGTGGGGGTGGTCTGGAATGGGGGTAGGGTAGGAGAGCAGAGGGAGCCTGAGTGGAGCGAGGGTGAACTGAGCTGGGCTTAACCATGACATAAAATAAAGCAAAAAAATAAAACAATCAGTTGTCTGAAGTACAAAAAGTCAGTACAGTACAAAAGCAAGGCTCAAGCTGGGTTTCACAATAAATAAAAGCAGTTATTTGAATTTTTTTTTATGATACATTACAGAACTATGTTTGATAAAGTTAATAAGGCACTTTAAAGGCACTGCCAAAGAGATAATCAGGAACCACGGGAAGGTAAAGTTAAACTTTGATAGGGCTAAGAAAAGTATCTAATAAAGACAAATTAAGAAATAGGGAAAATAGCCAAATAAAGGTGGGGAGCTGATTCCTGCAATGTGCACAGTATACTTGTAGTCTTACTATAATGCAATTAAAGCTGTGTAGCTGATGACCAATACTTTAATATAGATGCAGAACACTGTTACAACAACCAGATAAATAACATAGTTGCCACCAAGACCAGAAAGTCCTTAAAGGGTGGAAGGCATATCACAAATGGCAGGATAGTAGCAGACAAATTTGTTTAACTGTAATATGGTGACCGCAACAAGCAGGTAAGTACTGTAGCTGTGGACCAGACCACAGAGTCCTTAGGGGGTGAGAGGTTTGGTATGAAAGGTGAGATGGCAGCAGAAACTGCAATATTCAGCAGCTGCCTGATGCAATTATATTACATTGTGATGATATTGCCTATCATATTTTAGTTTATGAAGAAAATCTAGATTATTTTTTCTGTTTTTCATTTTCTTCATAGACGTACTTAAATCATTTTGAGAGTGTTATTATCTGAAGCCAATTTGTGAGTGTTTTAATGTGTTTTTTTTAATTACTTGAAATTTATAGATCTTCTCTTAAAAGGATCACAGGAAATTAACTTAGTAGAAGAATTTTAAAAATGTATACCATTTATTTAAAAGTTTATTACCCTTTGAGCCTGGTTTAATACATTTATTAAATTTCACTGAAGACATAGGCAAGCATATATTAAAAGAATATAAAACAAACACTATTAACACTTTTTTTCCATTTATATCCATTGTATATCACATATGTTTCTTTTATTATGACTATCATTAGTCCAGGATTACATGCATTGCTCAGGTCCTGCCTTCCCTTAAACCTTTCTCCTTTTGAACCACATGTCAGATGGATTTATTTTAATCTGATTGCCACTGTAAGCCCCTTAACATGTTATCATGAGCTTTATCAATAATAAAAAAAAATGTGCTTCTTTCTATTATCTTCATTTTTTTAGGTTCTCAGTGCATTCCCAGCATATATTGTTTTATGTATTTATTAGATCTGGATACTTGCAGAGATCTTTATCTATTCTGTCTGCAGTTATGATTGAGTGATATTAATTTTCAACTTGTATTTGCACTACCTCATAATTTCTGTTGACTGGTAACAGAAGAGATTATGTTAGAATTGAACTATCATTTGTATAACCTATTATCTAGGTTACCACTTTTTCAATTCTTCCACCATTAACTTTTCTTTTGGGTAAATTTTCTATTATTTTGATTAATACATATGAAGAAGTGTCAGGATGCAAAAATAAACCCTGCCTAGCAACATATTTGGGTCTATATCATATGAGCGAATCGCACAAATTGCGAACACTTATAATATCGAACATACCGGACCTCAAAGTGCCTTTTCTGAGATTGCGGTACAGTGAAGAATGGGATATTTGCCCTTTCCTCACTGTAGTCTGATCTCCGGGTTGGAATTATTATTTGTTGGGTGGTGGGGGGCACCCCCCCACAATAGGAAGTTTGAGGTCTGGTACTTTCGATATTATGAGCATTCACAATTTGTGTGATTCGCCCATATGATATAGACCCATACATTTAACTGTAATCCATTTAGTGTATTTTAATCTTATTTTCAAGTTCAGTAGCAAGCACAATTTTAATAAAGTATTTTACAGCAAAAGATGAATTAAAGTGGTAACAAGAATACGATAAATATGAGCAGGTACAAAAAGTATACACCACATGCAATGGTGTAAAATTAAGTAAAAACATAAACTAAGTAAAAGAACAAAATACAAATGACAGACAAATTAATAGGATTTCTCCCAGACCTTCAAGGGCTATTTCAAAAAGAAAAGTTTTAAGTGACTAAGAGAAGGTGGCAAATTGTATATACATACATATCAACAAAGACAGTAAATTACACAAGTAAGGAGACTAAAAGACAAATGAATGAATTCCAGATGCATCAAGGTATACCTGTGCATACCAGTGAAAACACCAGCAGCTCCCACAGGAAATAATGATGGAAGAACAACCACAGAAGAGCTAGCTAACCAGTGGTATGAACCATGGCTCTAGATAATTGTGACTGTTAAAGTGACACCTAGACCCCATGAGAAAAAAGTGGGAAAATGGGGTTGGTGTGGATGGATGGTTGGATTATATATCTATACAATTTTGGATTTTCATTTATCCATTTTATAGAGTGGATCTATAATTTATATATTTTATGTTTCAAGAAAATCTAATTATTTGATGTTGTTCGTTTGTTTGTCTTTCAGCTTTTTCCCGGTAAGGGGTCACCACAGTGGAGCTCTGGTCCGCTAATGATTGGCAGTAGATTTTTAGGAAATGCAGAGGTGCCAGCTCGATGCCCAACCTTCAGCGAAGGCACACCTATTTATGCATGCATGTCTTTCAAACGCTACACAACTACGGGGAGTACATGCAGACTCCACACAGAAGGCACTCCCAAGCCAAGCCTTGAATCGAACGGGAGAACCTCTTGCTGTGAGGTAACAACGCTACCACTATTTTTGAAATGCAAATTTTAAAATCTATGCCCAAACAGGGATGGCAGCTTTGTAAAATCAATTTACTATAATTTATTCTGTCTTGGGCATTATCATTTTCCCATTCCCTTATCATTTGCAAATTACTTAGCTCATCTCCACCTCTAAATGATTTGTTATCTTTTATCTTTCCCCAGCTCATCACTAAGCTTTTCTTGAAAAACAAATTCATTTTGATTGATATATGAACCATATATGACTATTTCCTCATCTCCTTGTGATTTATTACCAGAAAATTTGACTATAATTTGCATTGCCCTCAAAATGTCTTGTGTATTATAATCCACAAATTGATCTTTTCTCATTCTTCATATGTTAATGTTGTTGGTCATGTCAGCCTTAATTAATTTATAGTCATCTATTTTTAATACCATCCCAATGCCTTACTCTGCCACTTGTTATCCTTTTTAAGTTAATATTCTTCTTCAAATCATCTGTTTTCTTTACTTTTCTTTTTCCACCTTTCTTTCTCTTTGATTAATTCAGTTTTCCTTGATCTCTTAGTCAATGTTTAAGTTCTACTGTTTCAGATTCTCTTTTGTTTAATTTGTCAGTGATAATATGTTAACATATTAAGTACAGATTTTTGCCCAATTCTAACTTCTTAAAGAGAGGTTTCTTATCTACTCTTTCTTTGCATTTCTCCTTATATTGCTTCTACTTCTTAAATTTACGACAAAAGGGAAATAATCACTATATATTTGCTTGAATTTGAGTCCACATAGTCACATATTTCACAATTTTATTTAATATCAGATAATCAATGATTGAACTACTGTACTTGAGTAATACATAAAGGTGAACTATCAACTTCTTTGAATCCATTAGCTATTAGCAGACGGTATACTTGGATTTTCATTATCCAATTATGTCCCCACATTTTATACACACATATATTTTTTTCGGTCCTCTTCAACCCTTGAAATCATCTCTCCTAAAATAAGATACAAAATATGATTCATTTAATTTATCATTGTATTCTGCAATATTTTCTGGAAGTTTACCTGTATGTAGAATCAGATGATCCTCACTTCAGTTTAAGGCATACATAAATATTTTGCATGTTAAATTCTGTCAATAGTGATCAATGTAAAGAATTTAACATGCAAAATATTAGCTGACAGTACTTCCTTTATGATAAGTACACCACAGGTCTTTTTCTTTTGTGCCCACGCTATATTATAATCAGCTTCCATTACAAAGACTCTGCTAAGATTTACTTTTCTTTTAATTTTAAAGATACCTCCTTTAGAATTCTATGAAGGTTGAATTAGAAGAGCTTCCTCTTCTGTTTGCTTTTCATATTTTTTCATTTTTTTTACTTTGATTCCCATTCTTTTGCTTTGAGCCACTATTCGCCCACCTTGCTTCCAAAAATGTGCATTGTGCCATTTTTCTTTTCATACCCCTCTCTTTTTCCATCTTCACTGTTACTAAACCTACTTATTTCCATTTTCTCTCATGAAAAATTTCCTAATGCCCTCATTTCTTTCAGGTGCATTTTGAAATTTCCTCTCATTTTAAATCTCACTTCCCATCAATGTAGTGTAAATGACTGGCTATTATTCTCCTATGTACTTGACTAGTTTAAGCGAATAAAACATAATGTCTCGTGAATTATTCCTTGCATATCTGAACTCTATCTCTATTTCTAATGTGATAATGTTGTCACTGCAACTTTGCTTACCTTTACTATATTTATCAGTCTCGTATTATCAAAGAAGATTATTCTTGTGATTATAATTTCATGAATGTTATGAATGGTATATACTTTAGATTCATTTAAAAATATTAGCATTGGTGGATGAGATCTTGTTCTTTTTACGTCATTTTTTAAATTATTTGTGATCTGATCATCTCTTCAAATAGTTTATTTCTTTCTTTGTTTTTTATTTTTCCTTAGACTTAACTCTCTTTTTCTTCTATAATACTATGTTATTCTTCACTATCTTTCTCTCATATTATTTTGGCTCTGTGTCCTTTTTATATTTTACTTTATGTCATTACTTATTTATTCTACTGTATTTTCAGATGTTTACTGTTTTCTCTTGCATTTAAATTGAACATTATATCTTAATTTTTGTTTGTCTTCCATTCTCATTATATTGGTTTATGTCCATTTTCTTTAAATTCTAACTCATTCTTTCCATTTTTTTCCATTCTCTTCTGTCATGTTTGTTTTCCCTTTTTGATAACTATGTTTTTATTGTTTTTTTTTACCCTAGTAGCTTTGAACTTCACTATAATTCAACATCATTTTTAGTATGAATTCATGCACTGTCTCGTAATGTTTTATAAATGTGAACACTCCTTCAGATATTTCTTTTTCTGTAAATGTACATTCTTTTGCTTTTCCATCTCCTTCTTTAGCTCTCATGTAAATGTTGTCTTAAAATTGGATTTACTTAAAATGACATCTTAAAATTGTCTTTATTTAAACTGACATTCTTGACATCATGTTTATTAAAATACTATTATGAAAGTTATGTCCCAGCTATAGTCCTGTCTCAAACTGTTCTTTTCTACTTTCAATTGGTCTTTAGAAAGGGTGCTGAGAAATGCTCACTTATTTTCATTTTTTTGTTCTATATATATAAGAATGTCTTCTTTTTCATCTAGGTATAGCTTCCTTATTTCAGCTTCCCTGTCTAGTCTTCTTTCTTTGTTTATTTTTGTTTCCTCCAAAATATCTGCATTATGTATTTTAAAATATTTTTCCTTCCATTTCTTTTTCTTTATTTCTCTTCTTCCAAATGCATTTCAAGATTATTTTCATTCACACAGTATTGATTATTTATTTATTTATTCTATTTATTTGCCAGTGTTACTTAATGAAAAGCTGCTTTACTTGTTTACTAATGCTTTTTTTACTTTCCTATGCCATCTTTCCTTTTTTTAACTATAATTATTTTGTTGTCATAGTGAAGTAAATTTTTCACTTAAACCAACTATTTGATTAGTTGACTAAAATGGTGATTCTGCTTAACGAGTCTTCTACATTATGATTGACAGAAAATATATTCTTTATTAAGTTATTATAAAATATACCAGCTATTAACAGATATTCAATAATCAGCAAGGTATACTTATTGCTGCATTAGCACATGCTGCTCTATGTTATGACTTTAAACAGGAAGTGTTTAGAATTAAACTTTAACTTCCAAATTAATATACTATGATACACCTTTTTCTTCACGATTCATGAAACTGTAAAAAATGTTTCAGTTCTGTTTGCACTTGAATTAATTGCATATTATTCCAGTTGCATTAACATTTTTAGGCAATTTTAATGAGCAATTCTAGGTGTAAGAAAAGCGCAATAATAACATGAGATTAGAAGCCTTAAATAGTCTAACTATTGGAAGTCAGATTCTGGTGCTACCAGTACTCACATTTGTCAAAATGTCAGATTAAGATTTTAATCTAATAACGTTTAAAAGGTCTTCCTAAACCATGATATAAGTAACACTAACTGGCCAGGATCAAAAACAAAAAAATTATAAAACAACAGGAAATGCAGCCTTGGATTTTAAAAATTCAGTTGTTCACACTAAATGTAAAACCATTCAAACACTGTGAAAATTAAAACTGCCTCTTAAGTGACAGTTTCCTCTTAAGTGACAGATCATTATTGAAAAATCTTGCACTGATAGCCTTGAAATACTTGTTGCAAGAAAAACATTGAATTATGCTTCCTTCAGCTATATTACATGCCTAACATATAATGCTTCAACCAGACTATTTATCTTCCTAGGCCATTAGCTTCTCAGTGGCAGTGAATCACTTTATTATGCTTTTTTTTAACTGCCTCAGCCCCCTGCTTCACTGGTGATATGATATTTTATGCAGAGACTCTGGATAAGGATAGAACTCCAGCCAAATGACTTTGCCTCTGAATCAACTGAGACAGCATTCATCCTATTATTAAAACATGCTAAAATAGTGTTATTAAGCAAATAATTTAGCAATGATAGAGTGAGCTACTGTTGCTAAATGGTTTCAAAATGTCTTAAACCACTTTCCAATCAAATGCAAATTTGGTTCATTTCATTTTGTGAGCAAGATATCAATCCACAAATCATTTTGGTATGCAGATGTCCATCTTCTCTTCAACTGTTGCCTGCTATTACTGTCAAAGTATTTATTCAACTAGACAACTACCACTTACAAACCAGCCTGCCCATAAACACAGCATTCACATAGCATATTTGACCACCATTGAGTATCATTTTACTTCAGTTTCTTAATGGTTAATGTTTTTACCTCCCATAGACAAGGTACAAGGTTCAATCTTGACCTCCAGCCAATGCATATTTGGAGTTTGCATGTCTTCCCTGTGTCTCTATGGGGTTCTTCCTACTGCTGAAAAGCATGCTGAGTGTTTCTTTCTCAAACTCCCAATGAATGGAGCTGTGGGCAGCAGCACAGATTTTACATGGTGCCTTATAGGGAGAATAGTTTTATAGACTGACTGCTTTGGGGATCTGCTGTGGTACACAGTATCCTCCAAGATAGGAGATCACAGATTGTGTGCTGTGGTAGGGCTTGATGGTGTAAAATATGGCTCTAGGTGATTTGGTTATGTTGACTAATGTCGCCAAATGGGAAGGGGTATTTGCCAGTGGTAAGTGAGTTGAAGACATGGCCTACTCTGACATATGCGAGGGACCCATGCTAATGGTGGGTGGGCTGTATGTGCCCTTATTGGCTAGTGTGTATCTGCCATAAAACCCAGCAGCCATGGGTCAATAAGCTACTGGCTGGCAGGTTTCCAGTTGCCCAGCCTGGGCTGTCTGGGTTACTTGGGATAGTTCTGTTGAGCGAATACAGGATGTAAAATCAGTCATACATGAACTAAGAATTGTTACACTGACAAGATGTAGCTTGGAAATGGATGACATGATGGTACTGAGGAGGTTAAACCTCCTATATATCCAAGATACAAGATGGAAGGGCAGTGCAGCAAAGCCACTTTGCTTGGGATGCAGAGTCTGAAATTCAGGAGGAGGACAGGCTAGAAATGGTGTGGAAATTGTGATTTGACAGAGAGAGAGAGAGAGAGAGAGAGAGAGACTTTAAAAGGCATCAAGGGATGTCATCAGAATTAGTGACAGATTCATGGCAATAATCTTAGCCTATGCCCTAGGGAAAAAAAGAGCAAATCCAGACAGCAGTTGCAGGACCTGTAGACAGAAGAAGATATGGGGACAATTAGGATGGAGAGGCCATTCTAAACTTCTGTCTGGCAAATCACTTGATAGTAGGCAACACATGGTTCAGAAAGAGAGACAGTCACAATATCTCATACAAAAGTATCCAACATGCAAAAACAATGATTGCAAAGTCATCCCCAGTGAAACAGTCATCTCACAGCATAAACCACTGGTTGCCACAATCAGCTGCAAGCAGTCATCAGAGAATGCTCTAAGGTCAATAGACATATTTAAATAGACATAATTGTAAGCAGTTTAAGGAATTACGCAGGGCTCAAGGTGATGTTGAAGAAAAATGGCAACTCCTCAAAACAGCATGTTAGAGGACATATGTGGCCGAGCCAGGTACAGAAATAAGGTACATAAGAAAATCGGTGGTTGAATGCAGAACTCAAGGAAATCATCAATAGAAAGAAAGAAGGAGTACAGGAAAAAGTGGGAGATAGAAAAGATGGACCAAGCTAGGAAGGAATACTTGCTGGCTAACAAAGAAGCAAGGAAGGAGTTGCAATAGCAAAGAACAGAGAAGCAGAGGCACTCTTCCAGCTTCTGGAAAGTGACTTTGTAGGTGTCACAAAGAAAATATATCAGGTTGTAATGCAAAGACAGAAAGATAAAGAAATAGTCAGACACTTTTCCTAAGGGATGCCAGAAGCAACCTACTGACAGTCCACAGGACATCAAAGGCAGATGGAAGGAGTACTTCCAGCAGCTTTGAATGAAGAAAATCCCACAGATGCTGTACTGCCCCAGATACAACCTACAATGAGAGAAGAAACTAAGCCCACCCTAGAAGATGTAAGAGCCGTACTAAAGAAAATGAAGTCAGGAAAAGCAACAGACTCAGATGAGGTCACAGAAGATATGATAAATATGTTGGGTGAGATGGGGAGAAATAACTTGTGAGGGTACTCATAGCAGTGTGAGGAGAAAGGCATATCCCAGATAACTGGAGAATAAGCATTTTAATGCTAGAGTACAAGAGCGAATGGAGGTAACAAACTCTTATGATATTGCAAGAAAGCTCTGTAGAGGGTTATTGGTAAATGAATATGCAGAGCTTGGAGCAGCCTATCTATCCCTGGAGGAGTGTTCCCAGCACAAGAATCTGGTAGTCTATTGGCCATTTTGGGCCAATTTCTAGCTCTTTCAGGTCCCCCTGTATAAAACCCGCTTTAGCGTGGCTTTGCGTGATTTTATGCATAGCGCAGCATCGGGCAGTGCCGCTTAATTGGGTTTAAACCATTCTTGGCTCCACAAAGTCTGCTCTTCACTTTTTCCCTTAGAACTGATCTAGTTCTCATAATAAACACCCTATTCCCACTCTAAAGCCTGGCACTTGCACACTAAAGCAATTATATAAGTCAGCACTAAAAAATTAAAAGCACTACACCCTCACAAACTCCCCCTGAGTACTTTGTTCCCCATTGGCCCTTTTTTCAATTATAAAGGAATTCCAAATACTATTCTAGCATGTCAAAGGTCAGTTGTCAATCTCCTCTCCGGTCCAGCTGGTGAATCTGGGAATCTTGATGCAATGTTACAACTGCCTTATGTAAACAGACAACCCTCTCCTCCTCCCAACAAATTCCAACACATGTGAGAGATGCAACCATATAGCCAAACTGGAGGCTAAGCTCTCTCAACTCAGTACTGGCTTAACCAGTCAGGAGGAGAAGGAAACCACACTCACTACAATTCCAGTCTCACATAGACCTACTACGACAGCAAACCAAACACATAAACACACAAAAACATACTTGGAGGCTCTAAATAAAAATCTGCCTAAGCAGCAGAGACCTCCAAAGCAGACACCCAAGCAACCACTACCCCAAAACAAAACACGTGCAACACATAGCTCACAAAGCCAGTGTGCCGAACGGTCACAGCCTTTAAGGCTAAACAACACACCTGATACACTTGTAATAGGTGACTCTGTCATCAGGCAAACTGACATCCTGCTCACCAGGCTGAACAAGGAGAAGGTCACAGTGAGCTGCCTGTCGGGTGATAGGATCCGCCACATAACACAAGCACTCAGGTCACTCCAAGGCAAGTACAAATATGACTCAGTCATTGTCCATGCTGGTGTGAATGACCTGGGACGTACCTCCCTGGACTACACGAAAAGAGACATAGAGGAGCTCTCTGAGCATGTAGCCCAGGCCGGTATGACCCTGACCTTGAGTAGCATCTCACCCTCACCAAGAATGATGCCACAATATGAAGACAGGATGATCAATTTCAACAATTGGCTTAAGTATTGGTGTCATTCAAAGGGGATCCAATGCCTGTCCACCTGGGATGACATGTTCGACAAGCCACGATGCTTCGCTAGGGACGGCTTGCATCTGTCACCCCTGGGCTTTCGGATATTGGCAAAGGCTCTTGCCACCCCCATAGTGCCTTTTTAGGCAAGGCTCAAAAGACAAACCCACCTCCATAGGTAGCATAAGGGATACGAAACTAAGAGTAATGCTACTCAAAGCCAGAAGTCTAAACCTCAAGATGCACGCACTCAAAACTCTCCTTAGCATGGAGAACATCGATATCTGTGCAGTAACAGAAACCTGGTTCAAGGCTCCCGAGAGCACCCCAGCAATACCAGGTTATACCTCATACCATGTTTTTCGGCCCCAAAACTTGGACCGAACCACAAAAGGAGGGGGAGTATCAATATTCATCAAAGATACCCACAGATCCAGGTTGATGGCACAGCACGAAGCATCAGAGACTATCCTTGTGCAACTAACAGTGGGTAAAACTGCCTTCCAGTTTATAGCCTGCTACAGACCACCCTCCCAAACCCAGGAACCCCACTCGGCCTTCCTGAGAACACTGGAAAATATGAAGGTCTCTCCAAACACCATTATATTGGGCGACTTCAACTACCCTAACATAGGCTGGAAGCATTACTCTAGCTCCAACACCCTAGCCCGAAGGTTCCTAGAATTTATAAACTCAAATGCTATGGAACAACTTGTTGCCACTCCCACAAGAGGGGAAAACATACTGGACCTGATCATCACCAACATGGGGACTCTATGCTCTAGACCAGAATTGTATCCCTCACTGGTAAGATCAGACCATAAACTAATCTCTCTGGATATTCACATCCTGACCCCTCACCCTGCCCAGAAAACCACAGTGAAAAACTTCTCTAAAGCAAATTTCACACTCCTCAAAACCTAGGTGGAATCCTTCAAAGCCCCCAGGCCTGTGGAAAATATGGCTCAGACTGCAGAATCCTTTATAAACGCATTCTATGAACACCTTCAGGAATGCATGGATCTTGCAATCCCAAATAAAACCAAGACCCAATCCTCCAAAGGCAGACGTCCTGTCTGGTGGACCCCAACCATAAACAAACTATACAATAGAAGGAGGAAGCTACTACATGATAGAGCAAAATCTCAAAAAGGGAAGGCATCTCTGATCCGTATTAGCAAAAAACTACGGGCACTCATAAAATCGTCTAAGGCCAGCTTCAAGAGAAAAATTGCACAGGACACTAAGGATAATCACAAGGCTTTCTTTAGTTATGTTAGGAACCTGGGTGGGAATTCCCAGATATGCTCAGAATTAGTCCAAAATGACAAAAAATACACTGAACCCACAGACATTGCCAACATCCTAGCTGACAGGTTCAGCACAAACTCCCCACCAAAGGGTAAATATCTATCCCAGCAGAGTGCTGCCCCCCTGACATCTCAGATGCTCAGGTAAGAGCCGCCCTCTCCAAAGCAAAAAACACAGCATCAATGGGACCAGACGGTGTCCCGGGCTGCGTCCTACATGAACTCCAAGAAAAGCTAAACCCAAACATAAAACTACTGTTCAATCTCAGCCTTACTACAGGATATGTACCCAAAGAGTGGCGTACAGCCACAGTGGTCCCTCTCCACAAAGGTGGTGCCTGAACGGATCCTGGAAACTATCGCCCCATAAGCCTGACTAGCTTGATTTGCAAAGCTATGGAAAGGATCATCATGGACCTCATAAATAAAGATATTGGGGACCTACAGACACTAGATCCTACCCAGTTCAGGTTTGTTAAGGGCAGATCCTGCCTCTTAAACCTGGTCAATTTATTTAAAACAGTCACCAAGGCCATTGACGAGGGGAAGGTGGTCCACACAGCCTACCTGGACCTTGCAAAAGCTTTCGATACAATACCCCACTCGGGCATTATAGATAAGCTCACCAGCTTAAATATAAACCCCTATGTAACTAGATGGGTTGCAAACTGGCTCAAGGACAGAACCCAGTCAGACTCCAAACCAGTTACAAGTGGCATCCCACAAGGCTCAGTTATGGGACCTCTCTTGTTCAGTATATATTTCTCGGAGGTACAGGCCAACATGGAAGGACTGTGGCTGACCAAGTTCGCAGATGACTGCAAACTGGGTGCCATAATCAACTCTCCAGCCAACACAAGCATCCGCCAAATGGGCCTCATAGAAACAGACAACTGGTGCCAGAGCCATGGCCTCAAGCTAAACGCCAAAAAGTGTATAGTCATCCCCTTTGGCAAAAACAAAGTGCCCACAAATTACCACATAGGTGGTAATCCATTAAGTACAGAAGAAGTAATTAGGGACCTGGGGACCCAAGTTGATAGCAATCTCTCATTTGACAACCACGTGGCCAAAGTGGTTAGAAGAACATTTTATATAGCCCACCTAATCATAAAGGGATTTACATCTTGATCAGGGGAGGTCATCGTGCCTCTTTACTCATCCCTCATCAGGCCCATAATTGAGTACAATGTCCCTTTTGGGATGTACCTTACCAGACACCTGCAGCAACTGGAAAGACCCCAGAAGTACCTCACCAAGAGGATCAAAGGGCTCAAACAGATGCCATATGCTGCCTGGTTAAAGAAACTCCAGCTCTACTCAGTGGCATAACCGCCTGCTCAGAGGCGATCTGTGCCTGACGTATAAAGCCATGTCCAACCCAGAATTAATGGACATGCTGCACCTCAGAAAATCCAAATCCCATCGAGCTCCGCGCTCGAGAGACTTGAATCTCAGCACTGAAATAAATAGGACATGCTGGAGGTTCAGATTCATAGCCCAGAGGCTCCCTTCACTCTGGAATAAAATCCCAGTCCAGGTTAGGCAGAGCCCCTCATTGACTCTCTTCAAGAGGAATCTTGATGAGTGGATGGGAGATCGTAGGTTTACCCCGGGTATCACTTCTGTGTCACTGTTAGACAGAGGCACAGTATACTAACCTCGAAAAAGGGCATTGCAAAATTAATTTAAAATGGGTGGCGAAAGCCAACACACTCTGGCTAGGCTTATAAATGCCCTAGGGCAGATAGCCTAGTATGAACCTATGAACCTATGAACCTATGTTCCCACAGTGTTTTTTTAGACAAAAGTACAACTTATGGACATAGCCATAGCCAAGATTTCATCTTAAATAACATTATAGTCAGTCTACTGAATGCCAGAGTCTTAAACAATATAATTTCTAAATCTGTGACCTTCTTTGTTGTAATCAGCATTTATATTTGAGTAGAAATATATGTTTGCTATATAATTTTAACCTTTATGACTGCTACAAAAGGAAATATAGATAGATATGAAATAGCATTCAATGTCATAAGATGAAATCAGTTTATTTTCAACATTTATGAATATTACCAGTAAACAATTAAATATATCCCTATATATTTATTGATATAGCCCCCACTACCCATTGTAGAGATGGAACAGTAATAAACAACATTGTGTCCTGCTCCTCTGAACTCTGTAGGTCCAATGAGTACAACAAATAAGTTAGAATGTGAACCTTCTGCTAAGCTCATCAGCAAAATATGGGCTTGTATCACTCAATCACAGGTTCAGTTACTTTCTGCCCAATGTCTATGTAACGCTGCTAAGTGTTTTTGGCTTTTAAAGCTGTGAAACACTTTCCTGCCCTATACTTTTTTCCTAACTAGTTAGTACATCAGGGCAGATAAAGTTCTACATCCCACAATGTATTTTTAATCCCATGCAAACTCCAGTATTGCTCATCTGCAGTGCCGATGAGACAGAAAACATTTTGGACTGAGCACTGGTACAGGCTACAGTAGATTTTTTAATAAAGTTCCTGTATCATGAGTACTGTGGTAGCCCCCTCTGGCCATGTCTTGAGCATGTCTCATACTTGTTCATTAGCACCTCCTTTACCCACTTCTCATTTGTGTCCTCCACTGTCTATTGAGTTTCTTCTTTTTTTCTTTTTAGCCACATATCAGAGATGGGGTTGTTTCTTCTTCTTTTTTCATTGAAAACTGCTCCACACAATATATATATATATATATATATATATATATATATATATATATATATATATATATATATACACACACACACACATATATATATATATTTATAAAAAATTATACTTTAGAATCTTGAACAACTGAAAAATTGAAATTCAGTTGCCCTAGTCCAAAGTGTTGAAACTGCAGTTGTGCAAAACTGCTGAATACCAAATGCAAAAATGTCAAATCCATGGTTGTGGTGGTGTGTACTTAACGTGGGATTGCCTGTGTTCATGATGTGTGGTGTGGTATGTGGTTATAGTTGGAGATTCAGGTAAGTGATGTTTTTGTTAGGGTATTGGGTAGGGATTTTAGTGCATGTGAGTGTGTTTGGAGTTTTTAGGAGTGGGTTAGGGTAGGTAGGTAGGTAAGATTGTGAGTGTGTAAGTGTTGAGAGTGGTTGTATTTGTACGTATGTGATGTGTGTTTATGCAAGGGGAGTGTAGAAAGTTTAGTGTTGGGTTTTGTGTGTTTATGGTTTTAGTCCAACCTCGGAGTTAGTATTTATTAGTTGTGGGGGTGTGGGGGGAGGCGCAGCCCCCCTACTTATATGTAGGGTAGGAGCATGCGTTTAGTTTGTGGTGTTTGTGTGAGTGTTGTTGGTTTGTTTTAGTGTCGGGAGAAAGGTGTATGTGTGCTTGTTTGTGTGGTGGAATGTGTATGTGAAAAGTTGAGATTTTGCGCTTTTGCGATTTCGGGTTTTAGAGTTTTTGGCTTTATAGTCTCGAGATACTGATATTTGATATTTCAGTATTTCAGGATTATAAACTGACGCTATATATATATATATATATATATATATATATATATATATATATATATATATATATATATATATATATATATATATATATATATATTACCAAAACTTAAACACAAACTTGGCATACAGTGGAAAAATAAACACTGATACCTTGTGTAAATGAAAGCACCAAAAGCTGAAACACTTATTTGCTTATTTATCTACTTATTTATTTATCTGTTTGTTTATTTGTTTATTTATTTGACATTTGTTTATGGGGAAAGTCTGACTGGGCCAAAAAGTGCCCATTTTCAGTGGAGGACTGGGGATATAAAAATAATAACAGCTGGAGAGTCTATTATAGCCACTAGTTTGCAGTTATCTGCGAACTTGGTAAGCTATAGTCCTCCTGTGCTTGCCTATACCTCTGAGAAGTATATGCTGAACAGGAGGGGTCCTAGGACTGAGCCCTGGGGAATGCCACTTGTAACTGGTTTAGAGTTGGACCTAGCTCCCGCAACTCTCACCATGTGGGTTCTGTCCATGAGCCAGTTGTCAACCCATCTTCTGATGTAGGGTTTATGTTCAGGCTGGTGAGCTTGTCTATAATACCAGAATGGGGAATGGTGTTGAAGGCCTTTGCGAGGCATAGGTAGGCTGTGTGTACCACCTTTCCTCATCTATAGCCTTGGTAACTGTCTCAAAGAAGTCCACCAGGTTTAGGAGGCATGATCTGCCCTTAGCAAAGCCAAACTGGGTAGGGTCCAGTATTTGGAGGTTCCCAATGTCTCTGTTAATGAATTCCATGATGATGCGCTCCATAGCCTTGCAGACCAAGCTAGTCAGGCTTATAGGGCGATAGTTCCTGGGGTCTGTTGTGGCTCCACCTTTGTGGAGTGGAATAACCGTTGCTGTGCACCACTCTATGGGTATGTAGCCTGTGGAGAGGCTGAGTTTGAACAGTGTGTATAGGTAAGGGGTTAGTTCATCTTTGAGCTAGTATAGGATGCAGCCTGGGACACCATCCGGTCCCATTGATGCTGTATTTTTGGCTTTGGAGAGGGCCATTTTAACCTGAGTGTCTGTGATTTCAGGGACTCTACATTCTTCTGGTATGGTTATGGATCCTTTTGGGGGTGAGAGGGGGGTGAAGTTTGCACTGAACCTGTCTGCCAGGATGTTGGCAATATCAGTCAGTTCAGTGTATTTTGTGCCATCTGCACTAACTCTGAGCAGATGTGAGCATTGCCACTTAGATTCTTGACATAGCTAAAGAATTCCTTGTGGTTATCTTTGGAGTC